>NC_141295.1:18054154-18424154 GCF_037954325.1 Fistularia commersonii
CCAGTGCCGTCCCCACGTCGTACGTTTCTATTTTCAGCACGCTCACGATGCATTCGCCTTCTCCTGTAACTCATGTGACCTTTGTCATTTGATCTGCCAATCACAGACCAGGATGTCACGAGGAGTTATTCTACAATGGATGGACGCCATACACCCCAGAGCAGAAGGCTCACTCCTGACAGAGAGGTAAATCCGGGAATCTATTTATCTAACTTGAGACACGTGAAGAGCCACTAAGTGGTTTTGTTTTATTTGTAGGTCACAGATTTTTGTGTGATAGTGCGCTTGTTGTTTCTTTAAATATCCCTCATTTGAGACCAAACAGGCTAAATGTCTTTTGTTTTCCTAATACGCAGTGCACTTGAAAAGCCATTTTTGCCGTTTGCTTTCTTACGCTCATACCCGGTAATGCTTTCTCTCACTTTCATCTCCTAGGTTTCCCATAAGCAGATGACACAACTCATTCTGTTCTCTCTCCTTCATCAGAAACAGCCCGCCAGAGCCATTTATGATTTTAAGGCCCAGACGGCTAAGTGAGTAAAAAAACGTAAAGCATGGAGCTCTTAACTTCACACCGCCTTCTCTCTGCTCGTCCTATCGTATCATTTTACAAACATGCGCCGCACGCATTTTAAGACAATTCCATCGTCGCGTCCGAGCGCAGCTGGCTGGCTTCGACCGATTTTCTTTGCAGGATTCATTATTATGCACGAATACCAGCCCGCGTCTCTACCGGGCTTATAATGCGCCGCCGTTCCCCGACGTTCGGTGAAACGAGAGCCGCGCCGTGACTTCCTGCTAAATGTACGCGACTGTGTTGCAGGGAGCTGTCGTTTAAGAAGGGCGACGCAATCAACATCATCCGGCAGATAGACAATAACTGGTATGAAGGAGAGCACCGCGGACGGGTGGGCATATTCCCCATATCCTACGTGGAGGTGAGCGCTGCACGTCGCGCTCTTCTTATTTAAAACGCGTGTCACGGAAATCGAGCCGATAAGTTGCCCATTTCGGGATCGGTCGTCTGACGCTTTGGCGTTCTTCTCCGTCTCAGAAGATGCCGTCCGCAGAGAAGCAACAGCCCATCAGGCCTCCTCCGCCGGCGCACGTCAGGGAGATCGGAGAGGCCGTGGCGAGATACAACTTCAACGCCGACACCAACGTGGAGCTCTCTCTCAGAAAGGTAGCCCTCAGCTCCTCCAGGCGAACTTGAAGCAGGGAATATTTTATGGAAGATCGCGTGTGTGTGTGTGTGTGTGTGTGTGTGTGTGTGTGTGCGTCCAGGGTGAACGTGTAATCGTGATCAGGCAGGTCGACCAGAACTGGTACGAGGGGAAGATCCCGGGCACAACCAAACAAGGCATCTTCCCCGTCTCCTATGTCGACGTCACCAAACGCTCGCCGTCCAAAAGCTCCGGCCATCACGTCGACCCACACGGTTACCCTGGAAACAGGACACCGAGCTCCACGCCCACCAAGGTAGGGGAAACGCAGCAGCAGCAGATCCGTCTAAGGTGCACGGCGTACGACTGGACATAATTTAAACAGAGTAATAAGATAAACTTTATAGATCCCCATAGGGGAAATTCCTTTGTCGCAGCAGTTATAATGTCTGTCTCAGAAAATTTGAATATTGTGATGAAGTTCTTTATCTTCTGTAATGCAATTAAAAAAAAAACAAAAATTACTTTTTCACGATATTCTAATATTTTGAGATAGGACTTTTTGAGTTTTCTTAAGATGTAATCTGCAATATTAATATTCTGAGATAGTCCTTCATATCTATAAATAGAGAGACAGTTAAGAAGAGAACAAGACATCCACGAAAATATAGAATAATAATGTGAAAGAGTTTCAGCGTGAATTTAAAAAAAAAACATTATTTTCTTTACTATTGAGCACACCTGAATATAAACCACACTGGCTAAAATAAACTAAATAAACATGTGTAGATATATCGTCCGCCCTTGTCTATAAGCCGCAGGTGTCCATGCTGTAACATGAGATATTTACACGTATTTTATTTTATTTATTTTTTTACTTTTAATTGACATATCGTGACATCCACAAATACGTGCACAAAGGCACAAATTGTGTACACAAATTACGTATACGTACACAAATGCTTTTTTTCTAAACAGTGGCTGTAACCAACTGATGAAAAAGATGAATAATAAATAATAATATAATATAATAAATGCAAGAAAAAAGTCCATGCATCCTTTTTCTGTCCCCGCTTTGTCCTACTCGCTCGTTTGCTCAAAAAACACATAAATTTGACGCATTGTTGTTTAAGCCGCAGTGTTTAAAGCGTGGAAAAAAGTAGCAGCTTATTGTCTTGAAATTATTTATTAAAGTAATTCGTTATTTTCCGAATAAGCCCACCTTGCTATCTAAGGCATTGAATGTTTTGACTTTATCTTCACTTTGTTGTTGCTAAGATAGTTGCACGGATTAAAAGGGGTTCTGGTGTTGCTTTCAAATCCGATGTGACGAGGCAAAAAAATCCAGCGGGTTATAATCCGGAAATTATGGTCGCCGAAATTACAGACCGATCGATTCGAGGTTTGTAACCAGGCAGATGTTCATTTAGAATCTAGTTGTGGAAGGACGTGGGTGAAACCATCCCTTCTGACCGCTGTGTGAACAAGCTACAACACGATCTTTTATCCCCACTAATGTGCAAAAAAAAAAAAAAAAAGCGTGGATTTATCTTTCATCACCTCTTCTGTTTTAAGACCTTGTCTTTGTTTCTCATTTTACCTCCCTGGAGCCGTCCTACAATCCGCCTCCACCCTCCGCCTCCCCTCAGCCCGTGTCGAGAAGGTCCGACTTGCAGGCCGTGACCGACGAGTGGCTCTTTCTCACCATGGAGCCGTCGCCGTCCTCCCCGGCCCGCTCCCTTTCCGCCACCCCTGTGCCGCCGACGCCGCCCCCTCTCCCCGCCGACCTCACGCCTCTCTTCCTCGCTTCGGAGCCTAAAACAATCCCGGAGCCGGAGAGAGAGTCCGCCGCCGTGCCCCGGATCTTTTCCGCCGCCCATCCTTTTCAAGAAGAACGCGGAGGTCACGGCCCACTCGCTCCGCCTCTAACCCGAACCCTCCCTCCCTCCCCTCGCTCCTTCCCCTCGTCCCCGCCGCCCGGTTCTTCACCCGAACGCAAAATATCCGAGCCGTCCCGCATTGCGCTGGCGGCGGAGTCGGGGTTTCTGTCCACGGCGAAGTCGGCCCAAGACATCCGGCTGCACGCGGGAGACCCTTACGACGAGCTGCTGAACATGATTCAGGACGGTTGCGGTGCAGCGTCCGATGTGGACGTTCTGAGGTTGCCGCTCCCCGCGACGCCCCCGTTTCCCGAGACGCTTCGGGACGAGCTCGAGCTTAAAGAGGCGTCCCGTCGAGCGTCCGGCGGCTCCCGGGCGGAGGCGCAGCGTCAAAAAGCGCCGGCAGAAAGCGGGGACGAACAAACGGTCGAGTCCCGGACGCCGCTCTCCGTTAGCGGGATGGCATTTACTGAGCTGTTCATCGTGGAGGACGGTGACATTGTTGAGGACCAAGAGAAGGATGGTTTTAATGAGAGACTCGGTCCACAGGTACAGCATGGTGTGACAGCGACCTTTAGCGTTCACTCGAATTAATGCTCTCGCCAGCGACGATTCGGTTTGTTTGTCAGCCCGCGATAGCATTAGCATTAGCGGAATTAGCGGAACTCCAGCCGGGTTGCTAAGCTGGGGGTAAATGTAGCTCGTACATATCAAGACACGCCCGGCGAATCGTAACGTAGACTCTCGCCTTTGCCAACGTGCGACCAGATACTCTTATATTTTGCACCGTTTGAATTTTCACGGTGCACCGCATTAGCGAGGATGTCACCACGCGTCTTTATTCAGGTCGGCGACATCCCGACCAGGTGTGTGCGATGTGTATTCAACGCTGTGTATCATTGCCTCCGTAGGCCGAGGTCTACCCTTCCGCTCCGCCTCACGCCGGCCTTCCCCCGTCCTCTTCCGCACCGCAACCCCCGACCTTGTTTCCTCCCCCATCGTCGCCGTCGGAGCCTTCCTCCGATCGCTCGAATCGGCGGGACGGCGACGCCGCCCCTTCCTCTCCCCCCGTGTCGCCTCAGCCCACGACGTCCCCGTTCCCTCCTCCTCCTCCTGCCTCGCCTCCACCGCAGAATCCCCAGTTGCAGAGCCGCTCCGGCTCTCCTCGTCCGTCCCGGGTCTCGTCTCGTCACGACTCCGAGTCGTCGGCCCCCTCGGCTCCCTCGGCCCCCTCCTCCCTCCCCTCTTCTTCCCCCCTCGCCGCTTCACGCTCCCCCCCCGCCGTACCGCACCCGGGCCGTAGGTCCCCCAAGGTGAAGGTAAACCCAGAGGATGCCGCTCGTGTTTTTGAAAAAAAAAAAAAAAAAACAAGGATCGAGATAATCGATGAACAACCACTGACTCCGTTTGGGCTCGGATTTAATCTAATCGCAAGCCGACTGATCGATTGCTCGCCGCGAAACGAGGTTGTGTGTCTGTTTGCTGCTTGAAACAATGATGTTAAAGTTTGTTTTGGGTCCCGTTTGGGATCCCTAATGATCAGATGGCCGCTTTTAGGTTGCTAAGCCTGGGGCGTGTGTGTGATTTGTGCACTAATTTGCCGCGTAAACTAACTGTTGTGCAACAGATAATCCCCTCGGGTTACCTCAGGTACTCGTGTGTCTTGGTTTTTTGTTTTGGAATATTTCCCGAGGCTTCAGCATGCGGATGGTTTTTGAGTTTTGCTTCTCGCCACCTGCCTGCGGCGTGCGTGCCTGCGTGTGGACGGTGAGCTCCCGTCGTTTTTTTTTTCGGGGTTCGTCCCGAGATGTGCAGACGTGTTGCTTTCGGTTTTTTGTGCCCGTCAAAACAGGATCCAGTTGTCGGCGGTAAACCTCCCCGTAGCCCCATCTTCTCGCGGAGACCCTACCTGTCGCCCGTAAGGGGTCGAAGGGTAGGGGGACACGTCTTCATTCTAGCATGTGCTCTCGTCGAAGGCTTGAAATCTATCCGAAACAAAATATTCATGCAAGTTTTCTTTTTTCTGCAAAAAATAAGTGGATTCTAGCGTCGGGTTTTTTTTTAGGGGGTCCCGTTGATTTTGAATGCAAACCGAGGGTTGGTTATTTGGGTGAAAGGTGAAATTTATGAGTTTTTGTCACACTTCAGTGAAACAAAACGCACCCATACATACCTGTTAGATCATCTAAACTTTTGCAATCCAGTTGGTTTGTTCACTCCGCTCCGTACCAACTATCACAGAACGCGAAAACAAAATCAGAAAATCCAACTTTTGATTTGATTCTCTGTGTTTTTGTGTCACTCCTTCCCCGCAGCGATTAGTTCAGGAGGCGCTCCACGGCGGAGGAGACCCGTAAGTTATACGATTCTACTAATTCTTCTATCTCCCGCTGAGTCTTCCAGCGTAGCCTCCTCTCTTATTAACATTTTCAAAGTTAACATTTTCCAATAACCGAACAGTGAGCTCTTGATCCGCCGTCCCTCTCAGGTACCAGGCTCTGTACAACTACACGCCACGCAACGAAGACGAGCTGGAGCTGCGGGAAGGAGACATCGTGGACGTGATGGAGAAGTGTGACGACGGCTGGTTTGTCGGTAAGAACATAATGTGGCCTACAAGCAGAAGCTTTTCAGGATCATCGAGAAATCACCTTCAATGTCAACGATGAACGACCCAAAAAGGCGTGAGACAATTCGTTTGGCATTTTAAGAAGTTGCACGAAACGCGATCACCAAAAACCCAACGGTTAAGAACGTAGCACAAAATTCCGAAACGACAATAAAATGGATCTTAAATTGTTTGACCTTCAGGTTGTCGGCCTTTAAATTCCCCAGATCTCGATCCAGTTCAGCATTTAGTCATAAATGTGGCTGATCGGTGAAAACTCATCAAACTGTTTCAAAATGGCTTCCTCCCTAACCCTAACCTTGACCGTTTATATTTTATTGTATTTCTTATTCTCCCTCCTTCCTACTATTATCTATTATTGTTATGTTTTTGCTTGAAACTCTGGCACAATAATTTCCTTCGGGATAAATAAAGTTGTTCTTATCTTATTCAGTAATATTCTTTTTTTTTTTTTTAAATTGCTATCATTTCTTTATTTTGAATATAATACAGTTAGAACCCTAGAAATGTAAAAGGTATTTGGTAACAACAACCAAAACGATCAGGGAGAAACTTATTAAAAGCATTTAACAGGTTGCTAATTCAGTATTCTAACCCAGTGTTTCCCAACCAGAGATCATCAGGTGTGGCGTGGAAAAATACCTACTTTCAAAAACCCGATTGGTACAAAAATGATTTAATCAACGCAAATAATGCGCTTTGTATGTCTTTTTGTCAGAACATTCTGACCCGGACGAAGGCCCAAGTATGAGTAGCGGTTAAAAGACAACACAATGAACATTAGATTCACTTTTACCGGCGAAGCCGCCGAGCCGACTCGGTTCTTCCTGGTGTGTGAGGGAAAAACTTAAACCTCACAGAACTAAACACCCTTCAGTTCAAGAAAAGAAAACAAACTATTTTGTTCATCTGCGTAAACAGACTGAGAAACAGGCAGCGTTGTGGAAGAAAACCACCAAGACGAGTGAGAAAGCTCTGAATTACATTACATTACATTAAATTACATTAGATTAATGTAATGGACATAAGGACTGCAAATAACACTTGCAAATACAAGATGCACAGGAAATATACAGAACAGTAAGCTGGGGTTAGTGAGTTTTTTTTTTTGTTTTTTTTTGACAAAGACGTACACAAACGTACACACACACTGCATAGCCAAATACTACCCGCCTGCAAAATCATTATAGCAGAATCGCTTTTAAAGAAACAGACCAAGTCCCGCTCTCAAATAATACAAGATGTATTGGGAAATTTGCATTGCAACTCGACGAACCTACATATATTAGATATTTTAGATTTAGAGTAAGTAAATTGAGACTGCGGTTTCATTCTTTGTCATTAAAAACATTTCGGACATATTTATATTTTGCTGTTGTGCCCTGTGATTTGTTTTTTTTTTTTTTCCTAATGTAAAATAAGTGCCATTGTTCACGTCACTGACAACTATAAACCACTAGATGGCGCCACAACCTTGTTTTTTATATTCCAACCACAGCCTTTCCCTCAGAAAGTCAACTTACCCTTAAAACCCGCCAAACCTTTATTCCTCTGAGGAAAAAAAAAACCTTGCGGGTGTTTGGTTTTTAGAGTTGATGCTAAAACCGGGACTGACCATCTTCCCTCCTCGCTGTGTGTCCGAAGGGACGTCCCGACGAAGCAAGCTGTTCGGGACCTTCCCCGGAAACTACGTCAAGCAGCTCCAGTAATGATTCCAGCCCCGTCGGCTCCGCCCTCCCTCCGCTCATCACGCCTCGCCGCGTCCGACGCCACCGGAGGTCGCCCGAGACCGGCCGCCCGCCACGTTCCCGCTTCTCCTCGCGGCGCCGCAGACGGGACTCTTAGCTCTAACTAGCCATCTTTAACGGAAGACTTCTATACGACGACGTGTTTTTTAATCCTATCTTTGTAACCTTATTTTTCTATCATGGAGAACACGACCTTTTGGGCGCCGATGGAAGGATATCGAAGCGATTTTTTTTTTTTTTTTTTCTCCGCCGAATCCGAGCATTTTCGAGTACGGCTGACGGGGGGGACTGAAGCCTGACGCGTTTCAGACGCGACCTCGGCGCCGCGACCTTTGGATCGGGCACGACCGGACGTCAGGAAAGAACCCCCGGGAGAGCGAAAGCGTCCGATCTGAACACGGTAGATTTTAAAGCGTAGGAATTAGGGAGACACTCGCGCGTTCTGTTATCTCCACGCTAGGATCGATGCACTTTAACAAAAGGTTTAACACATTTGTTTTGAATTCCACGTCAACGACCGAGGGGCTCGTCAGGATATCGTACGCAAAGCGCTCACCAACCATTTGGGTATTATATTTATTATAAAACGAACGCTGGTCAGAATGTGTTTAGATGATCGCAGGTAGTGCGGAACCACAGCTTTGCTTTTTATTTATTGACCGAATTAACACAGAAGCCGATGGCGGCGGAAGAATCGTCCGACCGACGACAGAAGTATTCCAGATAGTCCTCGGCGGCGACGCGGATCGGAGGTTTTACTTTCAGTTTTTATTTAAATCCGACGTAGAGTGAAATGTTTAGTCGCACCCGTCCGTCAGGTCGCGTTTAAACGACATTTACCGATTGGCCGTTTCCACCTTAGCTAGCTTTGCTCGGTGAAAATAATGTTGTTTTTTTTTGTCGTTCATGTATCTCATCTAACTTGTTTCACATAGAACGGTCCCTGACGACCGGCCAGTTTTAAAGCACCTTAAGATATATTTTGTTTTTATCATAAATTATCCTTCACATCACCTCCTGCCATTCACTGTCTCAGCTAGTGTGAGAACACTGTGTGTGTGTTTGTGTTTGTGTGTGTGTGTGTTCGTCTGTCTTTGCGCGTCTGGGTTTTTTTTGTTTTTTTTTTGTAAGCCTTTTGTATGAGAGCTGTAAAAGCGGCCAACGTCCACGTGCTTTATAAAGTCAGTTATTTTCTCACCGACGTCACATTTGGTTTCCTCTCTTTTCCACGTTTTCTTCCATCGGCGGTGTTGAATTTTACTATTTTCAGTTTTATTTTTTCCGTGACTGTTTCCGTAGCCCGGCGTGTAGATCTGTCCACTTACCTGTCCGAGAATCGGCGACATATTTAAAGCGTAGGTAGGATTAGTCGGGTCGGTGATTGTTGCCTTATAGCTGACTCACTCATTTAATAGCCATGTATATGTGATGCAAATAAATTAATTTATGCCCATGTAGTCGAGAGAATTGACCAGTTGTGCGCAGAACATGAGCAGATATTAACGGCCTCCCAACACACACACACCCACACACACACACACACACACACCGCTGACGTCTCTACTTTGTCGGACTGATTTTATGGGTTGGAATTACTAAATAAAATCCAGCTGGTAGATAAAAATGTGTTTATTTAGCTTTCTCTCGTTCCTATTCTAGCTAATCATTCCTTTCACTTGTTGATGGACTTTTTTTTTTTTTTTTTTTGTTGCAAAAAATCATGTCAAATATTCAATCCGAGATTCTTCACAAAATCAGAGGTTTGCCGTCACGAAGGAAAAGTCAAAGTCCCGTCCTCGAGTGTGTGAACGGCGTTCCCGTCATCACACATTCCTTTTGTTTAATCTAGCTTTGTCTAATGTGCTTTTCCATTCCTGCAAGTATTGCTTTATCACAGGAGGAGAAATAGTTATGATGTGTGTTCATACAGCGGTGTGGAGGGACAACATTGACCTAAATAAGCATCAATATTGCCGAAATAATAATAAATTCATCTTCTGTTAGGGCGCCGCGGCGGCGCAGGCCTCGCCATGTCCTCCACGGTTGCTCCCACAGTCCAAACACTTCATCGGAGACCCTAAATTATCCCGACGTGTGAGTGACAGGATGAATGATAGTTCGTCTAAACAACGTTGATGTTTGTACGCCTAAATGATTTGTGAATGGTTGAATGTCACTATATAACACGGGAATGACAGGGTGAACGGTTGCATGTCTCTTTACGTCCAGGGCGAACCTCGCGACTCCAGCCGCCCGTGACCCTGAATGCAGAATAAGCGGTCTAGACCAGGGGTCGGCATCCTTTAACACCCAAAGAGCCATTTGGACCCGGTTTCCTCGGAAAAGAAAACACTGGGAGCCGCAATTACTTTCTGACGTCTAAAATAAAGGTACCACTGTATATATTGCTTTTTATTACTCTACACTTTGTGTAAACAAGTGTGTCGAGTGTTGCTTCTGAAATTCACAAAGTATTACGGAGAAAATTCAATTTTATTTATGTAATGAACTCATTTTGAGCTTTGGGCTTTCAGAGCGTGTAGCGGAGCCTCGACCTGAATTTTAAAAATAAATCGGGAAAAAAATCACGGTGTTAGTAAACAATAAAAAATAAATATTTGCAGAATATCTTCATAAATATTTATTTTACCTGGTTTGTGGGACTTCTGCTCCTGACCTTCTGCGCACAGCATCTGCAAATCGGGACTTCACCGGCCGGCGGGTAGACCGGCTTCCGCCAGTGTGACGTTGTTTTGAGCGGCGAAAAATAATGAATATAATTTTATTTAATATTTAAAAGTTAAAAAAAGGAATTAACGCAAATGAAATACACTTCAATTAAATATTATAATTTATTTTCCCAAGTCACTCGGAGCCGCAGTATAAAGATGAAAGAGGAGCCGCGGGTTGCCGACCCCTGAGTTAGGCCTTCTAGAAGGCTTGACGGGGAACTCCAGTGTCCTGGAAACAACCCCCTACATGCTACATAGTTGATCCACAAGCTAACAATGACTAACCCTTAACTACCATGCTTCCTTCTTCGCCACAACCATTCACTTGCCCGTTCTGCTGCCCGAGACACGACGACGACGACGACAACCCACCCCTACGAGTTGCACCCGAGCCGTCCAACCTCGCTGCAGCGCCTCTGCTGCCGGTATGCCCAGCCTTTTTGCGCTCCTTAGCCTCGTCAACTCGATAAATTTATCATTTATTTTCCCAAGCCACTCGGAGCCGCGGTGTAAAGATGAAAGAGGAGGTTGCCGACCCCTGGTTTAGAGAAAGAATAAATGAACATTTCTGTCACACCATGTGACGGTTAAAGCGCTCACTTTCATGACACACATGTATGTTTGCAGAGAAAGTCCAGTGTAAAGTGTCCTCTGCGGGTCCAGAAGCAGAGGAACAACCGGGAACCTGGAAAGACACAAACGGGAAGTGATTTTCCAGGTTTTACACGGGTGGCGGGTTGTTTTATTCACAATTTGAGCTGTAACTGGGTTTTATTTTCTCGCCGAGTCACTCGACAACATCTTACATCATCACGCTTCGGGAGGAAGACAATTCTTGATAAGTTTGGATTTCGTGCAAACAAGAAAAGCGAAAGAAGCGAAGTCACGAGCGGTGTTTATTGTTAAAATGCGGAATGTGAGAGGAAGAGGCAAGCTTTTCCCCGACACCGCTTCTAAATAGAAGGAAGCGTCCGAAGAAGACGAGGCCGACGAGACCCGGAACGAAAGGGGATTGTTGATATCGAAGGTCCTGGATCCCGTCCAGATCAATAGCGGCCGGAATGCGTCTGCGGGGATCCGCCGAGGCCAGACGAGCCTCCAGAACCAAATAAGGACGGGAGCGACGAGAACAGAGCGAGAGGAGGCCGTCTGGAAGAGAGGCGACGGCCGGCCGGACCGAGGCCTGCCCAACATCTTCCTCCGCAACGGACGGACGCTAATTGGACGCGAAACGAGACGGCGACGACAGAGCGACCGTTCCTGGCAGGAAGCGGGAGTTCAAACGCCGCAGAGAGGTTTTCCCCCCCCCGCCAAATCCCACCGATTCCTCCCCTGCCGGGGTGGGGTCAGCCCTCTCTCCTCCCCCCTCGCACCGTTCAAAATCTCCATCACTCCGATGCCGCCGGGCTCTCGGGCTGAGCTCTCCGCCGCCGCCGCCGCCGCCGCCGGGCCGCAGGAGGGGAAAAAAAAAAGAGAGAAAAAAAAAAGGAAAAATGCCGCTCAACGTGGTGCTGAGCGGCCCGGCCCCATGGGGGTTCCGGCTGACGGGAGGGAAGGACTTCAACCAACCCCTGACCATCTCCAGGGTGAGTGTGTGTGTGTGTGTGTGTGTGTGTGTGTGTGTGTGAGATAACCTAAACTGGATGATGAAAAACTTCCCCACTATTTCCGGGCACTTCCTTCGAGTTATTATGTGATGAATCTCTAGATATCTTGGGATCAGAAGAGCAGAATTGGCCTCCGGCGGGACTCCCTAAGTGTGTGTGTGTGTGTGTTCTTTGTGTGTGTGTGTGTGTTCTAGAATCAGTCTGGGATTGTTAGTTTTGCGGGGAGTGTGTCTGTCGGGGCTTGCACCTGTGCCGCAGTAAATGCAACAGGCTTAGATACAAATAGCAGCTTACATTATACACACACACACACACACACACTTGTGCATGTGTCATGGAGTGGATTTCGGAGAAGAACGCCTGCGCAAAGCAAGGTTACAAAAATATTCCCCGACCCCTCCTGCGGCCGACTCTCATTGACGGGTTACTAAAACCAGATTGAAGCATCCAGCCGGGCTTTACGGAGAGACGTTTGGAATATTTGTCGGGTTCGGTCACGGGAGCTAAAAAAAAACAAAACAATACACACCCCGATGATGTCCGGCTGTGACCCCTGAGGTCACAGGAGCGCTTAGCACGTGCGGAGGCGTCGACACGTACTTACGGATGCTAATCTCTTAAAGGAATACTTCACTAAAACGCGCGTCTTGTAGTTTTACGTTCAGATTCTTCCGTCAGGCGAGGATCCCGAAACCCCCGCCGGGTGATTCAGGCTCGGAAAACACTTTACGTTGTTAAGCGGAGATGAAAATTAGACGCTTTAAAAGGATTTGTCGTATTTGCTTCACGACAGACACGATGTGGTTTCCCCCCCGCGTTCAAAGATAAGATGAGATAAGAACAACTTTATTAATCCCGAAGGAAATTGTTGTGCCCGAGTTACAGAAAATATAACCGTAATAAATAATAAAAAGAAAAGGCAGAATTAGAAATAAAATGAATTATAAACTATAAAGTGTCTTTGTAACAAGTGAGGTAAGGATTGCACAACAGTATGATAAAGGAAAACTTGTCGTGTACTGTTATGAAATGGAATATTGCACGGTTTTTGTTTTTTTTTTAGGTTAAAGATAGGTTTTTATGGTTGCTTTTAGGTTAAAGATAGGTTTTTATGGTTGCTTTTAGGTTAAAGATAGGTTTTTATGGTTGCAAAGCGTCTATATTTAGGAGCCGACATCAGGAAGCGGCGACTAAAAGGTAGCCGGCGGCTCCATCCAAAAAACCTCACAGCTGTTGTGTCAGCGAACACCTCGCCGCCAACACGGGAGCGGGCGATGAGAGAAAAAGCGGCGTGGACGAAGCGGGGAGGACGAAATGTGAGAACGGAAAGCAAGAAGGAATATGTGAAAGCGGGAGAGTCTCCCGAATCCAAAAAAAGTCCGGGGAAATGCTCACCGACCGGGAGGGCTGATGTTGCGTTCAAGTAAATCCGCTCTCTCTCTCTCTCTTTCTCTTTCTCTCTGCTGCCATTTTTGGTCAGGAACATCCTCCCGTTTGACCCGCCGGTCGGAGAAAGTAAACACGAGTGATTATAATCTTCCCCTCCGCCTTAAAGAGGCACGGCAAACCTGCGGCTCCGAGTGACGGCCGCTCCGCTAATAACCTTTGTGTCTCTGAGGACCTGCCGCTCCAGGAAATAGCACATCCCGTTATTTCAGTGCCGGGTCCAAATAAGGTGACAAATCACTTCGATTTCAGCCTCCCCCGCCGGAGATTCTGACTTTTCTTGTCTTGTATTTTGTTTTTGTTTTTTGTCGCCGCCCGAGACAAGAAACACGAAATCACTAAATTACACGACGGCTCCTTCGAGGCGCTGATTGTTTTCCGTGGAAAAAGGTGAAAGAGGGTCTTCTGAAGGAGGCGGCGGATGTTTTAGAACCTTGACGGGGCCTAAAACCCGTCTTTTAATCCTTTATTTTTTGCACCGTCTTCCCCTTTTCCCTGCACATTATTCTATTTATTTGAAATATTGGCATTCTATCTGGAGTTACATCAATATTTGTCATAAAAACATGCATTTCTATGTTCTATGTTCCAGTCCTTTTGCAAAACACTCACAGGGTTTAATCCGAAATGAGAGGATGGTTTTTTTTTTCTTTCTCCTTTTAGTTTGCGGGATTATCACGCCAACAGATCACGAAAAAAAGGATCAAAACGAAGGAATGTCGAGATTTGCGCTTTTAAGGAAGCACGCAGAAGAATAGAGGATGAGCTCAAAGACAAATAAGCATAAATCCAAGCGGGTCAAGGGAAGTTCAGTTTTGTTTTTTATGTGTGTGTGTGTGTGTTTTCTTTGATGACGGAACAAACAGGAAATGATGGTCGGACGACGCTCGAAGGAGAACCGTTCTAGATTTGGAGGCGCTGCTCGGGAATCAAACAAAAGCTCGGGGTTAAAGTTCTGCCGGGAGTCGGACAGCGGAGCGGCGAGCCTCAGAAACCCGGCGAACGCTGGGCTGTAAATCATCGCTCCCTCTTTGGCAGGCCGCAGAATTTCCCCCCTCGCCGCCGCCGCCGCTTTCATCCCCCTTATTTATAGCCTCATGACTTCATTCAAGTTTCCCCGATAACGTCCCGCTCTCACTGAGGTTCCTATGTCCGGTAATGCAATAAGGGCACGGCCACTGTGCATCTGCTCTCTGTGTGTGTGTGTGTGTGTGTGTGTGTGTGTGTGTGTGTGTGGTAGCGTTGCGCTCGGGGTTCCGACCGAGGCACCCCCCCCTTGAGATCTTCGAGCCTCTTCATTAATCCCGTTCGCCTTCCAGGGGCCGACAGTTTTCATATTCCATCTGGATGCTGTCACCTTACAGGCAAGGAGCACATGTTTACTTAGTTGCCATGGCGACGCAGGGACGGTTTACATTCACGCATTCTGACCGGAGCGCCACCTTTTCTCTTTGCGCCTTCCAGAGGAGACCGGATGAAACCTCATGACCGTTTCTACATTCGAATTCTGCCCCTCTAATATTCCTGAAATGACGTATTTGCAGCATGTCAACGTGCACTTCCGAAGTATTTCAACCAGGTGAATCGCTCGGGAAACGACCTGCAGCTGTGACCCCTGCAGGGGAGGGTTATTAAAAAAGATGAGGTGCCGGTGATGAAGAGCGGAGCCCGACTCTTCATCGTGCACAGCTGTGCACGCAGGACGGAACCAGACGTCGGCCTCTATTTTAAATCCCCTTTCTTTTTGAGCTTATGGTTAGCGCTAGGCTAGCTCTTCCGTTATTGTATCGCGTCAGCTACTAGCATGTAGCTGTTAGCACTACTGTTGTTTATGATTAGCGAGAGATCATTAGCGATCATTAGCACCCGAATAGATCAGGCATGAAAAAAGGAAAACAGAATAAACAGTAAATGTTAATTTTGGTGTGATTTGTGATTTATTTGAAATTTCGTGAGTCGAGGTTCCACTGTATATATATATATATATATATATATATATATATATATATATACGTGTGTGTGTGTATGTATATATATATACATATGTATATATATGTATATATATATATGTATATATATATATACGTATGTGTGTATGTATGCGTGTATGTATAAATGTATATGTATCTACACATAGCTATATATACGTATGTGTATATATAGAGAGATAGATAGATATAGATATCTATCTACAGGGCTGTCTCAGAAAATTAGAATATTGTGATAAAGTTCTTTATCCCCTGTAATGCAATTACAAAAACAAAAATGTCATACATTCTGGATTAATTACAAATCAACTGGAATATTGCAAGCCTTTTATTATTTTAATATTACTGATTATGGCTTATATCTTAAGAAAACTCAAAAATCCTATCTCAAAATATTAGAATATCGTGCAAAAGTCATTTTTGTATTTTTAATTGCATTACAGTAGATAAAGAACTTAATCACAATATTCTAATTTTCTGAGACAGTCCTGTATATGTATAATACAGTGGAACCTTGACTTGCAAATTTTCAAATAAATCACATTTTCATTCATGTAATGAACGCCACAATTAACATTTACAATTTTTTATGTTTACCCTTTTTCATGCCTGAGCTATACATATATATATATATACATACGAATTTCCGAGATCCAAGCTGTAGCTTAGATTTTTTTTTTTTATTTTTTTTTTTTGTGATACAAGCCCAGATCCTCTGAGTTGAGCGTTCGACGCTGACGTGGCCGCCGCTGGAAGAGAAGTGGTATTTAAAGACAGTTGGACGCGCCGAAAATCCTGGAAAACCACGAGTGTGTTCTTCATGAAGAGATAGAGTTGTTGTTGTTGGTGAGATACGGAGAGAGAGACATTTACGGCGGGAATGTCGACAGACGAGGCGTTAAAAGGCGGTTGGGGTCAGTTTGATGGTTTTGAAAGAGAAGCAGCTTCATTCCATCCAGAAATGAAGTTTCGCCATAAAGTGGAGCAAAATGTCCAAGTTACATTTTAGCATCACGTTGTAGCATTAAGAGTGAAGCCAGAAAGTTAAGGATAGAGCAACAAATGAAAAATGGCATCTTTTTCCGATCTTCAAGGTAAACCCCCCCCTGATAACACCAGATTACTTCTTTACATTCTCTTTTATTACATATCTATTTAACCGTATTCTATTAAGTATATTTTTCTGGCTGCAACGGATTAACAGCGTTTCAGTTCATTTTAATGGGGAAATTTAATTTAATATACCGAGCTAAGGTTTGACCGTGCACGTCTTGTGCGTCACCGCCTCCCTCTCCCCTCCCGTCCAGGTCACCCCCGGCAGCAAAGCCTCCGTGGCCAACCTGTGCGCCGGCGACGTGATCCTGGCCATCGAGGGCGTCCCGGCCGGCGGCATGCTGCACTGCGAGGCCCAGAACAAGATCAAGGAATCCACCAATCAGCTCGCTCTGACTGTGGAAAGGTCACCGCACACATACACAATACAGGAAACACCTGCACGGCCCATAAAATTCAATACGTTCCAGCCGCAATTATTACCGCTTTCCAAAAGCTCGTAATTTTCCGGGCAGCTGTTGAGTCCCGTTAGCGGAGACGGAAGGGCGCTATCGCGGCGATGCATTAGATTACTGCGTGTTATTTTTACCACCTCGATGCTTCATTGGCATCCGAGTGTGTGCGGGAGCTGGTTTCCAGTGATCGCGGTACTCCTTGAACCTCGCCGCTTTATCCTTTGGCGTCAGGCAGTTGTTGGGGAACCGTCCGCTTCTGTGCTTTATCGAGTTGACGAGGCTAAGGAGCGCAAAAAAGCTGGGTATACCGGCAGCAGAGGCGCTGCAGCGAGGTTGGACGGCTCGGGTGCAACTCGTAGGGGTGGGTTGTCGTCGTCGTCATGTCTCGGGCAGCAGAACGGGCAAGTGAATGGTTGTGGCGAAGGAGGAAGCATGGTAGTTAAGGGTTAGTGATTGTTAGCTAGTGGATCAACTATGTAGCATGTAGGGGGTTGTTTCCAGGACACTGGAGTTCACCGTTAAGCCTTCTAGAAGGCCTAACTCAGGGGTCGGCAACCCGCGGCTCCGAGTGACTTGGGAAAATAAATTATAGATATTTAATTGAAGTGAATTTCATTTGTTTTAATTCCTTTTTTTAACTTTTAGTTCAAAGTTGGAAGATTATTGTGATCTTGAAATATTAAATAAAATTATATTTATTATTTTTCGCTGCGCAAAATAACGTCGCACTCGCGGAAGCCGGTATACCCGCCGGCCGGTGAAGTCCCGATTTGCAGATGCCGTGCGCAGAAGTTCAAGAGCAGAAGTCCCATAAACCAGGTAAAAATGAATATCTATGAAGATATTCTGCAAATATTTATTTTTTATTGTTTACTGACACGGTGATTTTTTTCCCGATTTATTTTTAAAATTCAGGCCAAGGCTCCGCTACACGCTCTGAAAGGCCAAAGCTCAAAATGAGTTCATTACATAAATAAAATTCAATTTTCTCCGTAATACTTTGTGAGTTTCAGAAGCAACACACTACACACTTATTTATAGAAAGTGTAAAGGTAATAAAAAGCAATATATACAGTGGTACCTTTATTTTAGACGTCAAAAAGTAATTGCGGCTCCCAGTGTTTTCTTTTCCGAGGAAACCGGGTCCAAATGGCTCTTTGGGTGTTACGGGTTGCCGACCCCTGCTCTAACTCCACCAAACACCGATGATGGAAAGGGCGCATTTGAAAACCACGATGATTTGCTTCAAACTGTTGTCAGCTGATGTGGGTAAGCGGTGTCTGGTTGGTCGGTTGGTTGGTTGGTTGCTGGCAGCCGCCTTGTTTAGGATTTTGGCTTCAAGACGTGTTTTTACACATGGCATTTTACAAAAAACCTCATTTTACACTTCTGACCAAATAAACCTCATCGCATCCGCCAAAGAACGCAAAATCCCTACCCAGTTTTCTTCGTGCAGCACAGATCCGGACCACACTTTTTAAGATGATCTGACATTCATTCCAGGAGCGAGCAGTGGGCGACGGGTGCCAGGAAACATTGACTTTTTCCGGTGCAGAAACCTTGGACGGATCCCGGCTCATCGCTGGCGGCCTTCTGCCTCGACCGGGCGACGTGAAAATAGAGACAAGAAGAGAGTGAGATAGAAAGCAAGAGCGAGATGAAGAAAGAGGAGGATGAGACGGACAAACGGATGATATACAAGTTGAAACAGTAGCGCTCACGGCTACATGCTAATAGCCAAATTGATACAGTTACAGCTTTGGGACTCGAAAAAGAAAGAAGTAAGTTGGACGGCTGCAGAAGATCACGCTACAACCCTGGAAAGATCTTCAAAAAGAGAGTCAGAGGCACTGGGAGAAGGGACATGAGTGCAGACAGGTGCATCAGGGGAGATCCCTAGAGGCGCTAAGCTAATGCTAACTGTTAGCTTCCTCAAAAAGAGATGTTTTAAGCCTGGTTTTAAACAAAGAGGGGGCGTCCACTCCCAGATAGAGCGATCGGGCGAGGATTTTACATTCTGCTCCGATTTGTACCTGGAGCCGGTCCCGCAGATCCGATTCCTCGGACCAGTTCTCGTGAGAAAAGTCGTTGTCAAGACAGAGTTACAACCATCCAGAACTGGAAGGCAAGAACGCAGACGAGGCGAAGTGTTTGACATGCAGGAGGCTTCGGTTCTTATCAGGACACCCAGTTTTCAGAGCAGACAGACAGAATATTCTAGGGACTGATTCATGAATAACGAAATGAACGAGTCTTTGTGAGGCACAAAGAGTTCATGACTTTAATTTCCTGAAGTTTGCGATAAAGTAAAAAACGTCAATTAATCCTCGAAACAAAACCTGAATCAATGTAATCATATCATTCTGATTAAGGAAAAAAAAAATGTGCTGCTTTTTTTACTCCGTTATTCATCTCGCACTTCCCGTCAGCCAATAAACCCCTGATTGGAAATGACCTTCAATTTCTTTATGCAAATAATCCGTAGATCCTTTGTCGCGAAATTTAAAGAATGTAAACAATGGACCTTTCACACGGGTTGAACGCGTGCACGGGTGACGCGGCGATCGATCTGTTTCCAGGGGTGAAGCCAAACTGTGGTCGCCGCGGGTGATGGAGGAGGGGAAGGCCCACCCGTTTAAGATCAACCTGGAGGCCGAGCAGCAGGTTTGCGCCGTCGACTCCGATCCGTTCCTCCTCCCGTCCGAGTCTGATCGCCGTCCTCGTCCCGCCGTCCAGGAGTACAAGCCCATCGGCGCGGCTCACAACCGCCGGGCTCAGCCGTTCGTCGCCGCCGCCAACATCGACGACTCCCGCCAGGTGGTCAGCACGGCCTACAACACCCCGATTGGCCTTTACTCCTCCGGCAACATCCAGGACGCCATGGAGGGTCAGATGCGGGGTCTGGTCCACCCCAAGCCCGTCAGGTGACTCGCACACGAGGTTTATTCTCGCCGATACGAACGCGTCTTCGAGTCAAACGCCACCCGAGATGTTATGAAAAACCTAAAATGACATCAGGATGTGATTTTCAGACCTCCTTCCTGTGGTTGGTTCCCCACCAACACAAACCTTGTTTTCCTAAACCCCCCAATTTTTTTTTGAGTTTTCAACAAAAACTCCGAGGATCACGTCCAACCCGCCAATCACAGGAGCCTTTCGACTGCTTCGGAAAAAATCCATAACAGGTTCCCGGTTGGATTCTGGATCCTCCAGTTTCCTCCCACAGTTCATAAACATGCAGGAGGTTCATTGGAGATCCTAAAATGTCCAAACCTCTGGATGACTGAGTGAATGCTTGGTTTCACGTCGCTGTGGTTGATCTAGATCAGCGATCTCCAACCCTCGGGCCGCGGACCCGTACCGGTCCATTAGACGTTTGGTACCGGGACGCATAGGAAGAATAATTAACTTACATTATTTCCATTTTATTTATTATCCAAGTCTGAATGTATTAGTTTGAAAAATGACAGAATTCTGTCCGTTGCTCGCCTCGGTCATGAGGCCGTTGGACACCGAAAAGAAAAACGCAGGAATATTTATGCATTAATATTGACATTTATTTATGCGCCGGTCCGCGAAAATAATGTTTGACAGTAAACCGCTCCGTGGCGCAAAAAAGGTTGGGGAGCCGCTGATATCGATAATGGATGAATAATAATGAATGAATCGACTAATGTTTTTTTTTCGTCTCTATTTATGTGTTTCTGCATTAAGTTCATGTGAACAGAAAGTAAAAAAAAAATCAGAACGCACGAAAATCACCAGGTTTAATAGATCCTCTAATAAGAAAGATAAATTCTTTTATCACAGCAGCGTAAATATCAATAAATATGAATATAGATATAAAAAGACAATTAGAAAAAAAAAAGAAAAGCCATCCACAGATAAACAGACGGCAGAGAGAACGACAACAGGAACAACATCGAGGTTAATCTTGGCTTTACGGCTAAAAACAAGAAAAAGATGAAAGTAGCTGCAGCTTCCCGGTTCCCTCCCGCCTCGGAGAACCCGACCCGGCGTCGGACCCGATCCGAGCCTCGACCCGCTCCTCCTGAACCCCGCGGCGGCCCTCCGGTGCCATCGTGTGGATTTCATTAGACCGCCTGATATATGTTGTGTCACAGGGAATGTATTACCGCCGCACACTGGAATGAATCCCTCCGTTGCCAAACCACAACCTGTGATTCGGACATAAATCACATCAGACCCGGGTCGCGGCGGCTGATGAAGAACGTCTCATCCGCTCCCGTTCCTTCACCTCACCGCCGCTATTATTGTTATTATTATTATCATTATTATTATTCATCCGCGGCCCGTCTGGTTCCGGACGTGTCACGGCGCATCTGTGCAAACACGACATCACTTCCTCACACGTGTCACTCCCCGAACTCTGTCGTCTATTTTATCCCCGTTGGTCGCGGCTTGTTAGCATCCTGCTTATTTTTGTTGATTTCTGTCATTCTATCCCTGTTGTTGTCGTTTTGGTCGTCTATTTTCACCCATGCTGTTTTTTTTTTTCCCCTTCTGTTGTCCATTCTTATCCTTGTTGTTTAATTTGTGTTTAATCTTCTAATCGTCACTCTATTTATATTCATATTTCTTGATACTATCGTTGTGACAAAAGATTTTTTTTCCCCCGAGGGGATCGATAAACCGCTCACCATCTTTTTCCTTTTTCAGCAGGTTAGCGCTCCCGTCAATCTCGGGGTAACGTTGTCATCAAGCTCGGGATCCTATCGCGTTCTTCGGGGTGATCTCTGGACAAAAATAAAAGAAAATTTCTTCTGCCTTGGTGTCATTTGATGCATCTGCAGCCCCAGGACCCTGTCCAGCATCGAGGACTCCGACGTCTACCAGATGCTGCAGAAAGACGCTGAGGACCCCCAGGAGCCGCGGCAGTCCGGCTCCTTCAAAGCCCTGCAGGAGTTTGTCGACAGCGACGGTGAGTTTCGGGGATGATGATGTATTTCGAGGAAGCGGCGCAAACCTCGGGGTCGCGAAGGGTTTATTTGTAGTCCTTGGCAGCCGGCCACTCACAACTCCTCCCTCTGGAGACATGGAGACGTCTCGCTAACCGTGAGAACTTACTCTTTTTCTTGTTTTTTTTTTTTTTTTTTTTTTGACATTTCGTCGTGATCGTCGTTTTAAAAACGGCAGAGAAAATGTTTCCTCGAATCGGGGAAGCCATGATGTTTTGTAGTTTATCTGTAACTTCCCCGGACGTGCCAGCGAACAGCAACTGAAAACGATATTACGGTGATGGTTCGGGTTATTATGCCGCCGTTATTTCGTGTTTTTGTCAGAAACAAAAAAATCTCTATCGTCTCCTTGTCTTTCGATACGAGGCAAGAATCGGACGTCGGGTCTGTTTGGCTCCGCAAACTTTGTTTCCCCGTTGCGACTTCACGCTCGCTCGTCGTCACGGAGATCCAGCGTTGCGTTGATGAAGAACCGTCTGCTTCAGTTGATTGCGCGTTCGGCGTGGACTCGCGCATCCATGAATTATTCACAAGTGGGATTAATGGCGGCTCCGGGACGAGATCGACGCGGCTGATTGCGTGACATTATCTTCACCGGGACTTTGTCGAAAAATAAAAACAAACCTCATACTGTGTTATTACATGATAACCCATGAGGAGATGTCATTAAAATAATTAAAAACAGAGAGAAAGACGTCCCTCCTTGTCTTAAGAGTCATTGAGGACTCGAGAGGCCCTTTGGCGCTTTGTCATTTTGTCCAATCGTGAGCCGTTTTTCTCCCACGCAAACAGGCACTCGTCCCCTGGTGACCAGGACGGTTCGCGCCCCGACCACCAAGACCACCCCTCCCACAGGAAACCTGCAGAAGCTGCCCATCTGCGACAAGTGTGGGAACGGGATCGTGTGAGTGAAAAATCACGATTCACCCCCTCCTTTATTTGTATTCCATAGGAATATTCTCATATAAATTGCTCAAAAAAGTAAAGACTAAGATAACACATCCAAGGGCTGAATGAATGAAATATTCGTACTCAGCGCTTTGTTTTTTTACGTCATCGAATGTGCAAAATCACGCCAAAGTGATCGATGGAAATCAAATGTTTCAACCCATGAAGATCTGGAATCGAAATAAAACACTGAACGTCCTTAAAACAAGTCCAAATGAATCCGTGTTGCTTCCTAAGCGGACGCTTCTATTTCCCACAAGTGTGATTGACATTGTGGTGTTTAAAGTGTTCCCTTTATTTTTTTTTTTTAGCAGTGTATATGTTTAATGTAGAACTGCGATAATTCCCACGCTTCAACATGCGTCAATTTAATCGTACTTTTTTTTGATATATTCTTGTGGAATTATATCCGTTATCAAAGTACGTAGCTACTACCCTCTAGTGGCAGAGACGCAGATATGGGAACAACGGGATAGAAAAAGAGGTTAGCGCAGAGGTTAGCGCAGAGGTTAGCACAGAGGTTAGCGCAGAGGTTAGCGCTTCCAGCTAACAGAGAGACGTTTCCCCGATTGGATTCCCAGTGAATTGTGGAGTTTCCACGTTCTCCCCCGTGTCTGCGTGGGGTTCCTCTGGCTTCTCCGGGTTCCTCCGCGGTCCAAACACATGCAGGAGGTTCATTGGAGGCCCTACATGGTCCAGAAGTTTGGATCTCGGCCAATGACAGCTGGGTTGGGCTCCTCCAGATGCATGAATTAATCAATCTGATATTCAATAAGGGGTGAAAAAGGAGATACAGTATATCCCTGTTTATCGCGAGGGTTACGTTCCAAAAAGAACCCGTAATAGGCAAAATCCGTGAAGTAGAAACCTTTATTTTTTTTTTTTACAATTATTATGCAATTAAATACTCTATTATACATTGAAAAGAAAGAACAAACTATTTTACAGGCTCAATCATTTGGTTTTTTTTTGACAAATAACTTCTGTACTGTACTGTCAAATAATAATTTTAATCATCGATGTGAACAGAAGGCTTCAAATTGCGGAGATTAGCACCGCCCACCGCGACCCGAGGAATTGGATTAAACGGGAGAAAATTAAAAATAATTATGAAAAAATAATGCAGTGTTTTCCTCTTTTGAAGCCCGCAGTGCAGGTGTGTTTGTTCGGGAGAAGAACATAGTGATAGGCAGTTGTTGTCGCTCTTTTTTCTTCTTTGCAAAAAGACCCTTTTTGCCGCCATCGATCATGTTAGAGAACTGTAATGAACGGCTCATCAGAGGGTCCCATTCTTGAGCTGCTCGCTGAAGTTCAACTCCAAATCGCAAGAGAATTCGCACGTACGTGATGTAAATTCGCCAAGCTGTTTTACGTACGTGTACATATTAAACTGCAACGTTATTGAGTGACTTTTTAGCCAATCAGAATGCAGAACACGATGCACGATGCGAATCCGTGAAGCGGCGAAACCGTGAAAAGTAAACCGCGACATAGCGAGGGATCACCGTACCCGTATGGGATCTGTTTACGAATCTGCAAATTGCACCGAATGGAGAACGCGTTAGCATCTTTTAGCGACGGAGACGCGTTAGCATCCAAAACCGTGTGATGTTTTCACTCAGGAGAATCCCCTTCCCCTTTCTGTGTGTGTGTCTCCCACGCCTCAGTGGAACGGTGGTGAAAGCGCGGGACAAACATCGCCACCCGCACTGCTTCGTCTGCTCCGACTGCGACGTCAACCTCAAACAGAAAGGCTACTTCTTCGTGGAGGGGCAGCTTTACTGCGAGGTTCACGCCCGAGCCCGGATGAGACCGCCAGAGGGCCACGACCTCATCACCACCTACCCCTCTGCATAGACCCCCACACACACACACACACACACACGTATGCACCCTACATAACACTGCGTCTTGCATCTATATAACACATTCATCGTCGTCCTCGTTTGCGTGCATTCATATTTCAAGTGCAGTTTTGCGCCCTCCGCGTGATGACGATCCGCGTCAGGATGTTTTGCGGGGCGATCGTTAGAAGCAGCCCCCTTTTCAGAATAAAAATATTTAAAATAAGACTCGCCGACCGGCGCCAGCTCGCCACTAGAATATTCAGTTCTATGAATATCCGATGGGGAAAAGGGGAAGCAAAAGCGACCCGCTCTCGTTCCAATTGCACTTGAAACGCGGAGGGGCTTCATCGAGGGTCGAGGATTGCATTTGCATCGCCGGTCTATTGTATCGTTGAGGGTTTGGCGGCGCGCTAATCGGCGTGGTTAAACGTCACCGTTCGCTTCCTGGCAGCGGCACATTTCTGCCACCGTGAAAAAACAAAACAAAAGAAGTAATCGTGACGGCCCCGATCGGCGGGGTGTTATGGAATTTACAAAAAATGTGCCGATGAGGAGACGAGGAAACATGCGGAGACTCTTAATCTGGTGATTTTCTCCCAATAAAGAACATCTATCAATGTCCACGGTTGTGACGCGCATCTTCTGCCACCGTATTTCTGCATTTATGTATTTTCTGTATTTTACTTGTTTACGGCGGGATTTAAAGGGCCGGAACTGGCGCCACCCATCTGTGAGGTCGGGTACTGCAGACGAAGGGGTTTCTCCGTTCGTGACGCATTGGAGTTCTCAAATCCGGGGCTCTCGAACTTCTAGCGGCCGTTCCTACGGATTCGCTAGTCAGATGTGATGTGCTGGACGGATCTCCGGAGCTTTGACCAGAAGGATTCTCCCGAAAAAGCATTTCTAATTTCGTCCGGACCACCAAAATGGCACGACCACCACGTCTTTCCAACACGTCCATCCAAGCTGGGCTAGTAATACCTGTAGCACAACTCCAGCGCCTTCCACCGCAACACCAATCTCGATATGTCACGGCGGAGAAAGAAGAATTGATTACGAAACTAATGATACGCATAAGTGGCAGCGCACACAATTGCAAATTGATCCATCACACCTGCAATCACCGCAATGAGTTTCTGCTCCCGCTCGGGCGAATCAAAGATGCGTTCGAACTCAAGCGTTTATTTTCTTTACCGAGCTTCGCTTCCAAGCAAATCCAAACTTTGGGAAACTACTTTCCCGCAGGAAAAAAAAATGTTAAAACACCCCACGATGTGTTGAGGAGGAAAATCCTGTCGAACCACGACGTCGTCGGATCCGCGCGATCCAGAAGAAGAAGAATTGACGAGCCGGATCGATTCCCGCTCCGCCCGCGGGATGGCGCAAATGAAATATGAGTCCGCGGGGATGAAAAGCAAAAGGACGGACTTGCAGGATCGCAAGAAACTTACAGGAAACAAAGACAAAAATACATAGAAATTGAATTTGCTTCTGAGCCGCTCATTTGATTTGATTAGCACGTGTGCTTTCCCCGAGCGTACACTCCGCTGCTCGATAAACCCCGGACAGTAAAAAGAAACGGATATTGATTTAGCGGCGAGCTAATCCCCCCGTCCCTCCGGCCTCCCGCCAAGAACCAAAGTAAATTTAGCGAGCGACTCGTCGACAGGAAGGACCGACGCGCCGGCGCAATCACTGTAAAAGCAGGCGGCGCTCATTAGGACGGCGGCTGCGAACGAAGAGCGCGGGCGGGGGGGAAGGGACGCCGACGAAACCCCCCACGGGGATGTTTATTTCCCGTCGAACCCGGATCGCACGAGCGACGGGAACATCCGCCGCCTCCGCTGAGAACCGAGGATGAGACTCGAGTCAAAGCTTCTGCAAAGTTTATTAAGAAATCTGCGGTTTTCGCCGCGGGCGGGATTTCTTACCATCTGTTTATATTTGCATTTAACGGCGTGTGTGTTATATTTACGGTTTAGAAATCCAGATTTAAATAAAGTTGGGCTTTCAAACCTGCTTCGGGCGACCGAGAGAAGACGGTCGGAGGACTCGAAGGTGAAGAGCAGCCGTGTTGAAGGATGGAGAAGGATGGAGAGGAGCAGGGATGAGTCCTTCAGAGCGCCTGGTAGATGTTCTGGAGGTTGTAATGGTTTGGACCTGGATGGAGAAGGTCTGGAGGAAGACCTGAGAGGAGGTAGATGATGGATTCTGGTCCCTGATGGGAGCGACAGAAAGGACGAGAAGACCAAGAAGAAGAACTGGGTCCTCATTTCTGTCCGATGAGGATCAATGTTGCTCCTTGATGGACCATCTGCGGCTTCCAAACCCACGGAGATGAATGAAAATCCAGCGACGTCGGATCTCACGTGTCCAAACGTAAACGTGACAAACAAGCCTCTGAAGCCTCTTTCATATCATATCAGTTGTTTTACCTGATCATAACTCATATTTTTCTCATTTATTAGGTCTTTATTCGAAACCTCAAGCCTTTTTTGTGACGCTAAACCGAAGTTTGAAGTTTTCTTTGAACAGATAAGAAGACGCTCACACGGTAAACGGGGGATTTTTAGCGATAGCAGGGTTGGTACTTTCTGGAACGAGATATATTTATATTAGAAATAAGGACGGGATAAGTGTGTATTCTCTGAAATCTGGTGAAAATCAGCACCACTCGTGAATTTGCCGATTAAATGAACGACTGCTGTCGCCCGAGCGCTGGAAAATTAGACAAATCATCAAAATGAGCTGAAGTAGGAAGCATGTCTCCTGTTACTAAAGGACAAATTATTCTTTCGAAAATTACATATGTATGATAGTGAGAATTATAATTATCGTCATATTTTAATAAAGGTCCTACTGATAGTTATTCTTGTAGTGTTGTTGCTGTTATTGTTACTAATATTATCATCATTATATTTTAACAAGGGTTCTACTGATAGCAATACTATTATTGTTTTTATTATTATTGCCATCATTATCATTATTATATTTTAATAGTGGTTCTACTGATAGCAATAATTACCATTATTAATTAACATACCACTAATTATTACTATCGTTGTTTTTATTATTATAATTATTTTCATTATTATGTTTCAGTGATGGTTCTACTGATAACAATCATTCTTGTAGTGTTGTTGCTGTTATTGTTATTAATATTATCACCATATTTTAACAATGGTTCTACTGATAGCAGTACTATTTTTGTTATTATTATTAAATCTTAATAATGATAATTCTTGTTATATATCATACTTATACTGCTGCTACTTCTAATTATTATTACTATTGTTGTTGTTTTTATTATCATTGTCATCGTTATCATTATTATATTCAATAATGGTTCTACTGATTGTAATAATTACCATTATTAATTAATACACTACTAATTATTACTATTGTTATTTTATTATTATCCTCATCATTGTCATTATTGTATTTCAATAACAGTTCGAAAGATTCAATAATTACAATTATTAATTATTATTCTTTTTGTCATAATAATTACTATTATATTTGGATACTGATATTGTTGTTGTTCTTTTTTATACACTATATACTACCTCCATTATTATTATTGTTGTTGTCATCATTATAATTAATATTATAATTATCAAAATAATAATAATTGCAAAAACGATCTTTGACCGATTGGGTTGCGATGTAACCAGGCTCCGACCAGCACTGTTTGGGTTATTCTTATTATTTTTCCAATTTTAAACCAATGTACTTTTTCATGATGACACAGAAGCAAAGTAATGAGGGGTGACGTTTCGCGGCGATGGATTTCTGAGAGCGGAAAAGAGGAGGAGGAGGTGGAAACATCTCAACAGGTGCTTCCACGCCGGCCGCCTCCTGCCTTGAAGCTACGAGGCGAAGGAGATCAGCGGCGTCTGCTCCTGCCAAGAACGCCGGCTCGGGGTTTGGCAGAAAAGCGAGGGAGAAAGAAACAAAATAAAGAAAAAAGTAAGGAAGGACGTGGAGGGAAGGAAGGGGGTCTTATCCTTGTTTCACAGCGACGGTTGGCACGGCGACGAAAAGCGGGGTTGCTGAGCGCGTGATAACGGGGAAGGGGACGGAAAGAAGTTCAGACAGGAAACGGAGGTTGTATTTTTATATTTAACACTGATGGTAAACAGCCCATCTTATTGAAAACACATGCACAATATTCACAGGCCGATGTCACTCCTGAGAGTTTGCAGGTTTTTTTTTTTGGTTTTTTTAATGTTTCTTTTGGAGGCAAATGTTCCTAAAACATACTAAAATACAGAATATCACATGTGAAGAGATTAGCATTATTTTGGGTGCACAATAGTAATAATATATTGAGACGACATGCAAAGTTGTGAGTCGCGCACAGGTTATCTCACAGCATCTCAGCTTCTTTTAGAATTCAAGAAAATGTTGATGTTTCCGCCGGACGTTCCTGTTCGTACGGCGCCGAGTCACCGCCGCCATCCAGCTCATATTTAGACGCAAATCAGCAAATGGAGTGAATATAGCTATTGTTAAATAATGCCTACTGGGGCTTTTTTTTTTCTGTTTTCTTAAGAGGTTTTGGTTCTGGATTAAACTGTTGGTGGATTAGTTTTTTTTTTTGTTTTTTTTTTTTAATGTATTTATTTCTTGTTTTCCACAGGCTGAGGATTTTTGCTGTATTTTCTCCCTTGGCTACCGTTGCAAAGGAGTCGCAGATGACGTTCCATCGCAGATCCCACTTTGGCAGCTGACCGTGCAGTTCAGAGGCAAGGATGCTTTTGTTTATTTTTTCCTCAAAAAAAGCCTCTCAGATGGAAACAAGTTTACTGTCATTGGAGAAAAACTGTGGATTGTAAAAAAAAAAAAAAAAAAAAAAAGGTCCAAAAACATGCAGGAGGTTCACTGGAGAGGGTGAAGAGCCAAAAAATGAATATTTGTATGTCCTTAAATGACGTAAATGAAAAAGCGACTGGTTGTTTGTCCCTAAATAATGTGTGAGAGGGTGAATTTTTTTTTTCCTTCCAACAAAAGCTGGTTGTCTCACTTTCCTGCAGGAAAAGCAGTGCAGAAAATGAATGAATGAATGGCTTGTTGTAGCGGCGCCTGCTGCTCTGTGCACACGATGCCAGAGGACGCTGGTGAGCTCACATTTACGCTCAGCGTATTTTAAACCACAGAGAGTCCGGACAAAAAGCAAACGCAGCAGCCGAGTGCCGCAATAACGACTTTCCATCAATTCCCCCACAGATATTGCTTTTTTAAAATAAAATTGTATTCAGAAAGTCGGCACGCCGGAGTGAAACATGGAGCTCATTTTCAACGACGGCGATGCAGAACCGGCTGATTCAGCCCGACGTTCACGCTCGACTCGGCGGCTCCAACCGCTTCGCACAGATGGCGCTTTAAAATAAGATGAGGCGTTCCGGCGCCGTTTCCCGTCCAACATTGATGATTGTACCGTGGATTATTTAACGGGCTCCTTCGCCGTCTCCCTTTCGAGAACTTTCCGTCGGGAATTCCGAAAGGACTTTAGAAATGTCCTCTTTTGTAGTCGACCCCACGTAGAGGTCGAGCCGACCAGCCGGACGCCTTCCGGTCGTCTTTCTTTTCTTTCTATCCCGAGCGGTCGAGGCGGAAGGCCGCCGCGTCCGGCTAGCTCGCTGTTCTACCCGGGAAAAGACGGCGTGTCCTCGCCGTCCGCGGCTCATCTTAAAGACCGCGATCCGAACCCGCTCTTCCTGAAAAGGGTCACGGTGACACAATCGTGTCGTGTTTCGGCGCCATCTTAATACCATCTGGCTGAAATTGGGTCACGTACGTGACGGAGCGTTCATTTTCTCCGCGATGCGCCGACTCAGATAAGCGTACGCGCCGCTCAGAGTTTGGTGGATTTGCGGTCGGCGCAGCTTCCGTCCTCGCTCGGCCTGTGTCTGGACCTCGAGCGTCTCGGCCTCAAACCGACGGGCCGCTCGCATTTACAGACGGATAAGAAGGCGGCTCGGTAGTTGTTGTTCATCCACCCGTACAGGATGGGATTGACGAAGGTGGAGCACATGGCGATGATGTGGAACACGGTGAAGAGCAGCTTGAAGTCCTTCATCTTCAAAACGCTGCTGTCGATGTCGATGGCCAGCTGGAAGGCGTGGAAGGGCAACCAGCTGACGGCGAACACCACCACCACGGTCAGCAGCATCTTGGTGGTCTTGGTCCTGCGCCGATGGCGCTCCAGGCGAGTGCCGGAAGAAGCCATGGTGCTCTTCAGCTTGTTCCAGATGCGGACGTAGGCGAAGGTGTTGATGGCCAGCGGGAGGCCGTACTGGAGCAGCAGCATGGACACGGTGTAGACGCTCCCGTTCATGCTGCTGCCGGGCCAGTTCTCCGTGCACACCTGCATGGACTCTCCGGGCGACAGATCGAAGGTGCCGTACTCCCTGAAGATGGCGAGCGGGCTGGCCAGCAGCACGCTGACCGCCCAGGTGACGGCGATGATCACGGCGCACATGTCTTTGGACATCTTGGTCTCCGTGTGGCGGACGATGCTGCGGTGGCGGTCCAGGGCGATGATGTTCAGGGTGATGGTGGACACGTGGACCGCCATGCCCTGGGCGCAGGGGAGCAGGAAGCACAACACCTGGCCGAACTTCCACTCGCCGTACAGCGTGTCCACGAGGGTGAAGGGCAAACACAGCGTGTTGACCAGGAGGTCGGCCACGGCCAGGTTGACGATGAAGAAGTTGGTCACGGTGCGGAGGTTTTTGAATTTGAACACCACGTAGATCACCAGGCAGTTTCCGATGACTCCGAAAAATATGATGGCGCTGTAGGCCAGGATGAGGACGACCCGCACCGCGATCAGCTTGGTGCTGTCCTCCAGGTTCAGGAAGTTCTCATCCATGGGCACGACGGAGGACGTGCAGCAGTTGGGCGATTTGGCTTCCGCCTCGGTCGTGTTCGGTTGATCTCCGGTATCCATGGCGACGCGGCCCCATATGACAATCTGTGAAAATACGGATACCTGAGCGATGAATATGCATTTTCCTACAAGGCCACTTTAATTTCCTGGGGTAGCGGTGGAACGGGCTGCGACGGTATTCTCTGGGTTCTTGACAGATTCCTCTATATTCAAGCAGACATGAAGCACTTAAAAGCAAACAAATTATTTGAAAGATGTAAAAGAGATACAGGCGGCAGGGACAACAAAGAACTGCAAAATTGGCCCTTTCAGCATCGAGCCAAGAATGTCCCCGGCCGGATCCCGACGGGAATTCGGTTCCAAGGCCCAAAAACATGCAGGTGGTTCATTGGAGAGCCGAAACCAGGGGTGTCAAACGTACGGCCCGCGGGCCGGTACCGGCCCACCGGGGGCCCTTGGGATAAATCTACAATTTGACCAAAAATCATGAACTACTTTTTCAAAATAAAAATGCCGTTCCTATATTGTCAGTTTTAGTCAGTGTTAAAATGGTCAATGGCGGAGATCTGCCTTTCAAAATAAACTGTAAAAATTGAAAAAAAAAAAAGAAACGACTCAAACGCGAGACACAGAAAAAGGGTGGGCTCTATACCAGGGGTGGCAAACTCAAATACGCAGCGCGCCAAAATTTAAAACTAGGATGATATCGCGGGCCAACATTGATATTTATTGAAAAAAAATCTTCCTCCAGATGTAACAATGACCCTTTTCATTCGGACCCAAACTGAATATGGAACAAGCAAAGCTTAATTCTCTACAACATTCTCTGCACACGTGCAAAATCAAAATTCTAATTAATCAACGGCATTCATTTCTCAAATAAAAATTAAATAAAACTTGTATGCCTCTTGATTTGCAGCCTTCGGAATAAAATTTCAACGACCTTTTTCCACAGGCTAATAATAAATGTAAGAATAAAATAACAATACTAAATCAATTAACTAATGATGATATCATTAAATGAACGTGAAACCATTCAAGCCCATATCTTGGAGTAGCAAGAAAAAGTGCGTAAAGAAAATGTTTATTATAGCTCAGTTTGCTAAAAAGCCTTTCTTTTCACCATTTTTCAGAGAGGTAGCACAGTGCTAGTATTAGCATAAGGTCGCTATGGCTACTGTCAACACAGGAGTAGGTATACAAATACACATGTAACATTTTGGGTTTTAATTCTTGGACAATTTGTTGTTTTTCTGGAAAGCTAACCTTAGCATACCGAGCTGGTGTCAAAATGCCGACATAGATTGTACTCTTCGACAACCGACGCTGCCTCATTACACAAAAGACCTACTGGTTTTTCTCCACGAAGCGCAAACACGTATCGGCCTTCCCATCTTTCTTGAAACAGCTTTCCATCCGCATCAACTTTCCTCTTCCTGGACATTTAGGGACCATTTGTATTTCTCAGTTCCGCTTGTTGAAATGGTATTTATGTGGCTACACTGCGATCTAATGGCGGGACGCCGTCACTTTACGGGTACCATGATCGGAATAAATTGCCAGAAATGTAGTTTATTTAATGCACGCATTTGACTTATTTATTTTAAGACAATCAGAGCTGTGAAGACGTTCTTGCAGGCCACAGAAAATGACATGGCGGCCCACATTTGGCCCGCAAGCCGGGAGTTGGACACTTGTTCGAATGCAAGCTCGTCTTTATGATTTGTGAATGAGCGAGTTGCCCGTCTCTAAACGTGAACCCGGCTCCTCGTCCAATGAGAGCCGGGATACTTTCGGATCACGAATGAATCAGTCAATAACAACAGCGTAACGTCTGAATGAAGCAGGCTTTGGCTCCAGATCTCGTCGCTTTATTTCCAACAACTCCTCCACATCACTCCTTCTACCTTCTCAAACGGTCCACGCTCACCCCGCCACGCTCCACCAATCACCCAACCGCATCCTAAATGACAAACCTGCAGTCCAGTGATGAGCGAAGAGCCGGAGAGCGAGCGGTCGACAGCCTGCAGCTTCTGCGACAATATCTTTAAGTGCAGCGAGATACTAGAAAACCCTCCGGACGCCAAACATCACTTTGACATTTGGTCCCAAAAACGAATCAGAAGATCTCAGAGGTCCTTCGAGCCCCGGCTGCAGATCATCCCACGTCTCCACGTCCCCCCAGACTCATTCCAGGTGTTCAAAATAACACCTATTCAGATTCAAAACAACTCTTTCTTTCTCCTCTTTCTGCACGGACATTGACTTTGGGATCGATTTTCTATTTTTCTTTGCTTTTTTTTTTTTTTCTTCCATCCCCTGCTGGATGCACCTGCTGCGAAGTATCTGAACTGTTTCGTGTGTGACCTATATTCATAGCTCACGTCAGAGAAGCTGCTCTCCAAAAGACGTCATTGGAGAGGAGTTCCAGGTGGATTCACTTTCTTTGACCTTCGTTGAACGTCTGCAGAAGCGTTCATATTTGCGTGGGTCGCTTTTTTTTCCCCCCCGAGCTCCGCGGTGGATTCGTATCGTAAAAAATAAAATAAAAGGTGCATCCACTCACCTCAACCCCGCGGAGATCCTCCTCGCTCCCCCCCCCCCCCGGTCCCCCCCCCCTCCTCCCGCCCCCAAAAGTGTCGTGATAAATCCGGAGGAGAGGATGAACGCGCCGCGCTCTTTGTCCACGGGGCGAGCGGACGCGCGCAAAGTCCCGGCGCGTTAACATCCGCCGGAGCGCGCAGGAGAGAGAGCCGCCTCCGGAGCGCATCACCTGGCCCGCAGATGGGCGGGGACGTGGAGGGTGAGGTTGGAGTCACGCAGAAAAAATCACGCATCTCTCGGATATCGACCGGCGGGGAGGCGCCTGCGCGTCTGCAGAACTTCAACAAGTCCTGCAGAGGTGCAATGCAAGATTTCGTCGTGTGCGCGACTGTTACTATGAGATAGAGGACCATCAGTCAGAAGGAACAGGCTGACAGATGATGTTAGACCGGAAACTCCACGGACCATGATGTTTGGAAGAATTCTGGTACTGTATGAGGAAGTCCTGAGTGGCAGAGATGGATGTTTGCCTGGTGCAGGACATGTATGCTGGCTGTGAGACTGATTATGTGTCACAGAAGTTCAAAGTAGAAGTGGGACTTCATGAAGGATCAGCTCAGAGCCCCTTGTTCAACGTGGTGGTGGACAGAATGACAAATAAGGCTTGACAGGAATCTCCATGGACCATGATGTTTAGAAGAATTGTGGTACTCTATGAGGAAGTCCGGAATGGCAAAGACGTATGTCAGACTGGTGCAAGACATGTATGCTAGCCGTGAGACTGGTTATGTGTGACAGAAATTCAAGGTAAAAGTCGGACTACATCGGGGATCAGCTCTTAGCCCCCTTTTCAAAGTGGTGATGGACAGAATGACAGACGATGTTTGACAGAAATCTCCATGGACCATGATGTTTAGAAGAACTATGGTACTGTATGAGGAGTCCGGACTGGCAGAGACGTATGTTAGACTGGTGCAGGACATGTATGCTAGCTATGAGACTGATTCTGTGTGACAGAAGTTCATGGTAGAAGTAGGACTACATCAGGGATCAGCTCTGAGACAGAATGATTGATGATGTTAGACAGGAATCTCCATGGACCATGATGTTTGCAGATGACATTGTGATCTATAGTGAGAGCAAGGAACAGGTGGAAGTAAAATCTTGAGAGGTGGAGGTATGCTCTGGAAAGGAGAGGAATGAAGGTTATTTGCAGCAAGACAGAATATGTGTGTGTGAATGAGAGAAACCCGGTGGAACAGTGAGGCTACTGGGAGTGGAGATCAAAAAGTTGGTGGATTTCAAGTACTTAGGGTCAAAAGTTCAGAGTGTGGGAGAGTGTGGAAAAGAGGTAAAGAAATGGCTTCAAACATGTGGGAATAGGTGGACAGGTGGGAATAGGTGATAGAGGACTATCAGCCAGAATGAAAGGAAAGGTGGACAGTTGTGAGACCTGCAGATGATCGTATGTGCTCTGAAGACAGTCGTGTTGAAGAGAAAAGACAGGAAGCAGAGGTGAACGTCACAGAGACATCACAGCACATGTTAGATATTTTAGACAGAAGGTCAGTAGAAGCCAGACTGATGGTTGGGTCTTGTACAGAACATATTGGTGGACGGATGCTGGAATTGGAGGTCCAGAGGAAGACCAAAGAGAAGATTTATGGTTGTAGTGACAAAGGATATGAAGTTAGTTGGTGTGAGAGAGGACGATCCATAGAATAGGGTTAGATGGAGAAGGTTGATTTCCCGTTGTGACCCCTGAAGGGAAAAGGCCAAAGGAAAAGAAGAATTTGTCACAGGGGTGCAGGACATGTATGACCAAGACAATGCTGGAATTGGAGCTGCCAGGCGGAAAGCCCAGAGTACAGTAGAGATACTTTATTGATCCCGAAGGAAATTAAGGTGTCTAGCAGCTTACACATAATACACATTGCACAGATTAAACCTATCGCACACATCTGCATACAGGAAAAAGAACAATAATAATCATGATGATGAAAATAATCGTACAGGGGTGGAAAAGTGTCCTGGCAAGGACACCTTGCAGTAATCCAAGTAGAATAAAATGTTCTTATAAGACTGTCCAGTGTAATGGAGGAGTCACTTAAGTGTGGTAGTTATCCAGAGGAAGACCAAAGAGAAGATTTATGGATGTAGTGAGATACAGAATATAGGGTTAGATAGAGAAGGTTTATTTACTGCGGTGACCCCTGAAGGCAAAGAAGAAGATGGTGCGTGATTTAAACATAAAGAACAATTGATCAGTCTGACCTCTCGCCGCTGCACGCTGGTCTGAAGCAGCTGCAAAAAGCCGAGCGCCGTTCTGCAGCCGTGTTACTCGCCGAAGTCGATCGGTGTCAGAAGAAAAAGGCAAAGCGATCCACAATGACAAAAAGATCAAATCAAAGTCTTCATTTGAAGATCGCCATCGAAGACGGAGCTTTTGCAACACCGACATTCCTCTCAGGAGATAAGCATCCACCCCATATTTATCTGCAGCGTGTCACTTATAGAGCTTTATCTGCAATAACACCTTACACTCAGACGTGTTTAACTCTATCTTCATCTCCTTTGTTTCCTTTTATGTCTGTCTTTTGTTTTTTAAATCATCCTTAACCTTCCCATTTTCCATCCGCCGAGAGAGACACGGGCGTACATTAGAAAAAGACGCCGAAAACGTTCTGCCGTTTGACAATAAAAAGGCTCTGACATTGATTCACTGGGTGTAACGTGAAATACAACAATGCGCGGTGCGCACAGAAAGGGACTGAGTCAATATATCAAGTGTGTGGATTTCTCGAGAGCGAGGCCTCCGGATCTGGAGGAGTTGTTCAGGCAACAAACATGAGCAAGTGTTTGTAGGAGTGCAGAACATCGAGCAAAATCATCAACAGCTGAGGGGAAGCTATAGTTGCCCTATTTTGGACAATGTAGAGTCTCCAGTGGACCTCCTGCAGGTGTTTGGACCGGTGAAGTGCAGTCAGGGGAGGCACGAGAGGCCGTGCCTCACTTGCCAATCTTGGAAAGAAAAAAATGTCAAATGAAAAAAGAATGAAAGGTTGTTTTTTTTCAGTGATTTTCCCTGTAAAGGTATTTTTCATTTAACTCCACCAGTTTTAGATTGTTTTTTTTTTTTGTCAAAATGGCTGGATTTGCACATTTACTGTTCAAACACTAAATACGTGCGGTGAGGCTGCCGACTGTTGAGCCTCAACAGAGATTGTGCGTTGCTAAGACCGTGTTGCTGTCTCTATCAAAATGTTTAAACATTCTTGTTTTATGAACTACATTTCCAGTTTGTCAACAACTGCATGAGTTACTAGTTTTTTGTGCCGAGCGATCATAAAGCAGCTGCTAAGAGACGCCAAGTGAGGCACGCAGTTCTCCTGCCTCACATTAGGGGGCGCTCGTGATTCCACGGATTCTTCTCGGCTGCAGAATACAGCAACCGCAAGCTGGAGTTCGCAAATAAAGCGATTTATTTTTTTCCTCTCCTCACTTTCAAAAGTGTACGCAAACTTCCAAACTCCAAACTTCGATAATCCACTCTAACTTCTATAATCAAGTTCTCGATGCTTTTGCTCAAGGATGGCGCACAGACTTCATTTATGAGTAAAGGTAAGACCATTATAATGTTTTAATATAAAATAAGCTTTTTTTGTGTGCTACAGTTTGTTTGAGTGAAGAACGCTATTAGATTTTAAACATAACCCATAAATAAGATACTCTGTAGGGATTGTAAATCTGATTGTGATGAAGTCAGTGCCTCACCAGTCATGGACCTCAACCTTGGGCTGAACCAGGAGAACCCTGAGGAACCCAAAACAGACACAGGGAGAACAATGGAGACTCCATAGAGGAAGGAACTTTGGGAATCCAAATCCTAGCTGTGGAGCTGAAGCGCCAACAGCTTCGGCATCCATGATTTGATTTCTCCGCGTGAAGACACTCGTGTGTTTGGCCCAAAGCGCGACGCAGATGGTGAAGTAATGAAAAAACACGGAGCCCTGAAAGCTCAGGATCCCCCCCGTTGGTTTTTAGGAGACAGAACAACCGTATTGATGGCTTCAATTTAACCCGGCCAACATCGTGAAATTGCTGCTCCTGCATGAAATCAATGTTCTGCAGTTTCCTCGCTCGGTGTAACCGACATCTCGGGTATGTTTCTCCGTCCTCACCCACGCCACGACCGCCTGGCTTCTGACGTCTCCAGATCAGCCGTTACCTCCTGGATCTTCAGCAGCTGGCCCGGACTTGCAGAACTTTGAAGGACTGCGAACCCGCCGCCCCGACATCTGCGCCCAAGGAACCCTTGTGGAAACTGGTGGTACCCTTTCCTGACATCATCGACTTACCAGTCTGGCCCCTAGGGGGCGCTAGAGAGCAACGACTGGTGACGTAACACAACACAAACTCAGTTTCTTCATCATTCGACACGGAGACCAACAAGAATTCGCCCTCTCGTTCACACGTCACATGGAGGAAACCGTTCACCCTCTTATCCAGGTGTCGTATGGAGGCATCCGACCATTAACTCTTTTATTGGCACATCATGTGAAGACAAGGAACCGTTCACATTGTCATTCAAACATCATACAGGGACACTATTCTCTTGCCATATAGATAAAAAATTAACCCTGTCATTCATGTCAGAGACAAACGGCCATTCTTTACTCATTCGCATATCCTATAGAGCAGGGGGCCACATGCTTTTTCAGCTTGTAAGCTACTTTAAAATGTCCAAGTCAAAATGGTCTACCTACAATAACAATGCAAAATATATATTTATTTATAAATATACTGACAATTCTTTATTCGTGTAATCTATGTTGATGTACCTTGCACAAGGCCTTGAAGTCATATTGCACAATACTATATTTTGTCACGACTGTACTCCGATGACATGCAGGGATGTATAGCGCGGACAGCAGCTACTGCTAGGCAGCTTCCAAATGATCATCGTGGTTGTTATGGACGGTCCGAAAATGCCGGGCCATATTTACCTTCTTTGGTATCTCGATGTGGACGGGATGGCAGATGAGGCAAAACAAACTTTGAAAATTCTTTTTCTTTTCCTTTGGGCTTTTCCTTTCAGGAGTCCGCTAGACCTCCTGCCTGGCAGCTCCACCTTCAGCAACCTTCTACCCAGATCTTCACCATGGTTTGGACATGAACAGAGGACAGAGTCATTACTTTGTCTCGGTCATACATGTCCTGCACCCCTGTGACAGATTCTTCTTTCCCTTTGGGCTTTTCCGTTCAGGGGTCTCCACAGCAAATTGACCTTCTCCATCTAACCCTATTCTCTGGATCCTCCTCTGTCACACCAACTAACTTCGTATTCTCTCTCCCACCGCCCATACATCTTCTCTTTGGTCTTCCTCTGGACCTCCAATTCCAACATCCGTCTACCAATAAATTCACTATCCCTCTTCTGTGCATGACCTGACCATCTCAATCTGGCTCTCCAAAACTGATGGACTCATTCCTGATCCTATCCATCTTCTTCCCTCCCAGAGAGGAACCTCAGCATCTCCATCTCTGCGACCTCCAGCTCTGCTTCCTGTCTTTTCGTCATAAATGCACTTCGTGGAAGTGGTAAGTTTTAGGCTTCTTACTTGGTCCACCTCCCGCACTCATTTTAGTACCCTTGTTAAAGGTTAAAATGAATAAATTGGAGGATAACTAGGCAACTCACTAGCTTGCTAGAGTTTTGCAACCGCTGTAAACTCATGCGCGGTGACCCATGTGTCAGGAAAGTTCAGATGTCCTTGGTGACGTCTGTTTTTTTAATACCCCGCCTTCTACCCGCACTACCTTTGCGATTGACTGGTAGATTGCGATCGACGTATCGGGCGCCCCGATCAAGAAACATACAACCTTTCACCCTCTCATGTCATACAGATTGGAATCCAACCAGGAAACTTCTCCTACAACAAAATTACAGTCCTTTTGATTTCCACTGCAAGTTGCATCTTTTAATTATTCTATATTTTCCTGTGGAATATAACCATTGATAATTCTTGCATCCTGGAATTTAAGTTTAATAGTAAATCACGCCGCATGGCCCCGTTTGATTTCCTTAATGTGATAGGTCTGCTTTTTCCTGCTTCTGAATCCAATGTCCGGCCATTACTCGTGCTTGCCTTCATAAATCTTGCAGATGGCACGGCTGTTTTTTTACGTGGGAGGCATTCAAAATACGCGTCTGCATGGGAAATAATATTTATCATTCTTAACCATATTTGGTGAATAAAGCAAAGAGCGCAGGAACCGGCTGAGATCCTGCAGGACCTTCAAGAGTGGAAGATTTCCTTTTCGAAACAGCAGCGTTTACCACCTGCTGTTTCCCGTTACATAAAACATCCCCGTACATGCATTCCGTCTCCGCGCTTGGCATTTTTTAATACTTTATTACCCACGCTCCTCATTCTAATTTCGCTTCAATGTTATTCATTCACCGCCGCGTAAAGTCACGGCAAAAATAATCTCAAGGCGCCCATCAAGGAGCGTGTCGAGGCAGCGCTCGCTAGAATTTTATTTACAGATTCAACCGATTCCCCCGATGGGTGAGGAAAACCTCTCCCATCTTCTTCTTCTTCTTCTTCTTCTCCCGTCAGCAAATCATCAGCCTCCATCTTCCTATAATAATGACAACGCCGATAGAATACAATAGAACTTTATTAATCGCGGAGAAAATTATTTTCCCGGACGGCTCCAAGGACGGAGCCGGCCTTCTCCATGAGCTTATTAAGTCTGTTACTGCCACAGCAGAGAAGATGACGCTGGACACCATCGCGTGATGAAACCATGAAGGTCCTCCATGATCTGCAGCGTGGCTCTGCAGACGTTGAAAGGAAGAACAGGCGGCTCTGAGCTTTCTTATATATGACATCTGCATTTTTTGTCCAGTCTAGTTTATTGTCTATATCGGGTGTGAGCAACTAGGCTAACTAGGTGTCATGTAAATTGAACAAATATTTACATTTTTGGCATTTTATTTCAACTTTAACATCATTAATGATTATATAAATGTATTGACATTATTTTGTATGTAATCATCCATGCAGAATTAAACAGAAAGGGGAAAAAAATTAGTTTCTAAATTCAATATTGATTGAAAATACTTATTAAAATATTCAAAGAAAATAATTTAGCGCTGGCTAAAAAAGTAAAACGGGCCTGATGTGGCCCGCGGGCCGTAAAATGCAAAGTTGTGCTCGATATGGACGCCCAAAAGGTGGTGATTAGAAATCATCATTGAAATGTGGCAGATTTTTGACGAAATCTTCTTGTCTTGGCATCTGGACTTGAGTTTCTTCACTTGAAGACGTTTCATCTTCACTTCTAATGCCCTTAGAAGAGCTTCAGTTCATGTGATCCAACTGCTTTCTCTTTAACTTTTCACTTCCCAGTCCAGCTAATCCCTCAAAACTTGCTCTTTTGTCCCAAACGAACGACATCCCCATTAGCATAAAAACCCCATTTGTAGAAGAAAGTGAAGAAAGTCAAGCTCAGACAAGAAGATTTCGACAAATGTGGCCGTGGATAAAACTAACGAGAATATCGGAAATAATAAGCTGCCTCGGCTCTGGAGGCAGATGCGCCTGCAGGGCCGGAGGACGGAGGAGAGAAATGAGAAAGCGCATAAACGAGTATTTGTTTAAAATGTATTTCGTTTTAGTTTGTTCATTTTTAAAATATCATTTTAATCTTGAAGATCATGGCGATCTTGTAGCATCTAACTAAAATGTGTTCAAATATTACTGTCGACTGCAGCGCCAGTAAGAGGTTAATTGGATTCCTGCTGGTGAATTATTATTATTATTTTTTTTTTATAAATACAAGGACTCAAATTAACTATTTTGCTTAAAAGTAACATTTTTTTATTTTAGAGTTCAAAATGTTTTGTCATGTACAGAAATGTAATTTTTTTTTTTCTCAGCATTTTTTCATTGATTTAAAAATAATGCAGCAGAAATGTATTTAATATAAAGCATAAAGGCAAAAAAAAAAAAAACATGTTTGATGCCGTGTTAATTCATTTTAAAATTTAAAAAAAGGGTTGTGTGGCTCCTGGTGTTTTCTTTACAGTCAGGAAACAAGTCCAAGTGGCTCTTTGAGTGCTAAAGGTTGCCGACCCCTAGTCTATACAATGAGTTGATGAATGGAAGAATCAGTGTTTAAATGCCGATATAACTCCATTTCAAACTTAAAAGGGTCAAAATAATTTTAAGGAACCCTCTTTTCTGAAGGTGTGGAACTTGATCCGCGTCCCGATCACTTTGGACGAATTAGGAAATTAGGGAATATCTTCATGACTATAACTAGCGGTCAGTTTTTGCAAATATAAGTATTTTCAAAATGTCTTTTTCCGTGTTCACGACACGAGCAACACCGCGGATTAGATCGATATCAAGCTATCACTCTTGATATCTACCGAAAAAAAGGGATTCAAACACATCCAGTTCGTTGCCACGTTAATCTCAACACGCCTGTTAGCTTGTTGCTAATTTTACGAATCGGCTTTACGCCGTTTTATGACAACAACTCAACAATAAACCCGCCGATGCGGCTGAAAGGCGTGAAGCTGATATAAATCTTCCAAGAAACAAAACTGCTGCGAAATACTTTGTTCGAAGTCGTCACAACGCGGACAATTGACAGCGAAACGTTTCTTCGAAGGCGATACGGCATTGAAAATAAAAGAGAAGAAATATAAATATAAGAGAAGAAAGGAGGTGTTGAGTCATGATGGATTTATAAAAGAGAAAAACATTCAGAGCAGCATAAGAGAAGGATTGTTTTGAATGCATGTGGATGAATGTGAAAAATAATATCGCACCGGACGGATCAGAAAAATGGAGATCCGAACGAGAGGAGACTTTTGTTTAATTTAGTTTCAAATAAGCTGAATAAGCTGAAAGCTGAACTCTCACCCGACGACGGCTCCCTTCGGACCCTTTTCCCGCCGTATTCTCAACGCAGACGATACCGAGAGCTCCCCGGAGAGAAGCCGTCACTTTTTATACAAATCAAGCAATTCGGGTTTAATTTGTATATTTGAAAGTAACACGGCAGCCTGACGGCTCCATCCCGGCAGTTTCATTTTCCGCAGGACTGCATTTCCGCGAGTCTCCAGGCGGATACGCCGGATCGTGTTTCCTCCCCGCCGGCGATTAGAACCGAACCGAACCTTTTTCGTGGGAATTAAAATAAGAATGAGAGAGAGTTTCAAGTGAGAAACGTGCGAGATTGTTATCGTTCTTTGCGTCACAAACAACTAGCGTGGCGCTTTCTCGATACGTACACATGTATAATCATCCAGGCCGCCTCAGTCACCGCGCGGCGGCTAATTAGCGCCCGCTAAAAATACCATTTTGGATAAACGCAACGCGGCTCTTTATCTCACCACCTATTAGATAAACATTAAAATGACAAATCGTCCCGAAAACGTCTTTTATCAGGTTTCTCATTTCACGCTCGCCTCATTTGGGGCAGGAAGAGAAATCATTGTCGTATAAATTATATGAAGCCGCTCATGCGCTAGCCGAGGAGCAATATCCACCGCGGCGGTAGCGGCGAGGCGGCGAGGCGGGAGCGACCGATTATCGATCCCCCAGCTATTCTCCCGCCGTATCCACAACAACATAAGCATCGCTAAATACCTGCAGGACTCCCCGCGGAGCGAGTCCGAAGAGTGCGGCGGCGCATTTGTCATTCTGCACGACAAAGGCATTGATATGCGCGGCTGCACGGAGCCCACATGTCAGGGATACTTAATCAAACCTTATTAGATGAAATTATTGACCAAATGTCACGTGTTCTCTGCAGACCTTCCTCCACCCGGGAGTAAATGTCAGTAATGGCTCCTCGTGTTTTGTTTTGTTTTTTTCTCCCCAAAATGCAGCATTTTCTCGGTGAGCTCATTTATTCAAGCTTGTGTTGCACCGGAGGTCGCGGGGAGGAGGCCGGAGCGACCCGGCTATCATTAGCCGACGCGGGATTCACCCCGAACCGGGGCCACATGCAGACATGCAACCATTAAAACCCTCATTTAGACTTCCTGTTTGCTTCATTTTTTTTCCTTCTTGTATATCCTGCATATAATCTTTTGTACAGGCGTCCTTTGTGTGCACCTTTTTCTGTGTGACAATTAAATTTGCCCGCTCCCGGATCAATGACGTCCATCTTATCTTTTCTTATCCTGTATAGCCGTCCGACCGTTTACGAGTGCATCCGCCTGTGTGGATGATTCAGGGTCTCCGACGAACCTCCACGAACGTGGAGAACATGGAGACTCCACACTCCCGTGGGAATCCAACCGGCGACTTCCTCGAGGTGAGCCGGACGCGCTAACCGCTGCGCCGCCGCGCAGATGCTAAGCTCATATTTCTCCCGCTACCTTATTAAATATGTAAAGCCTCAGAGCTAAACTGTGTCAAGCTGTGACAGCCTGCATTTTCATTTGGCCGTTTCATTTCGCGTGTGGATCCTGGGGTTGAAATAAAGATCAACACGCAGCCAAAAAAACGCCTGACAGTGCACAGTAAACATTATTAAAATACTTTGTCGCATTTTATAGCATCTGTCATCTCCACGTTATTGAACGTCCTCGGCTTGAGGTCGCATCCGTGGCTTTAACGAAGTTAGGCTCCGGTTTCTCGGGGAACATTTGTACGACGCTGACACTTAAATGATTTGCGCTCTTAATTGCGGTCCTGTCAGAAACAAATGGGATGTTAAAACTGCAACATCATATAAAGTATATTTAAGCGCATATATGCACATGCATTGATGCATTTCTTTGTCCCGCTGCAGGCGTGATGAACACAATAAGGGTGATCCACGATGCCGTGTGAGGATAAGGGTATGAAAATAAGATTTCCTGGATGTAAATCCTGGCCGAGAGTCACAGGAGATCAATTTTAAAGCGTGGCGTGGGGAGTTGTGAAGCCCGCCGCTCCTCAAAATAAGCAAAAAGAGCGCCTATATTTCACAGAACTGAGCCCGTGAGCGGCGTCCCATCACAAAAGGCTCTCTTAAATCAATAGAGCGCGGCCCCTTTTGCAGGTTCACCGCCTCAATATATCGGCGGAGAACCTGCATCGCTCAGGTTCAAGGCGTAAGTTAATTGAAACAGCGTGATTGGTGACTTTTTGAGTCCGACCATCCGCCGCGCGCACGTTGTATTTCAGTTTGATGGAAGAAATCCCGTCACGGGTCTGATTTACGCAAGTCAAGGGCAAGGACGTTCTGATTGGTCCATACGGCTTTATGTGTTGACGTTGTGGCTCAGCTCAGGGAAAGTTTCTTACCTTTTTCGATGTGTGCCGGAAAGACTTGGGTCGTAGTTTTCTGAGCGCAATTTTAGCTTCAGGACCGACGCCGATGCGAACCTGGACGATTCTTCACTCCAATCTATTGGATTTAAGTTGTATTAAAATCAGCGCTTTATCGTAAGCGCCCCTGAGGATGAATCCGCATTACTTCCTGGATGTCATATTGGACGATTATGTGGAGATGACTGTCTATACTGTTTATATATTATCACATTTTTTACCTACCTATTACATACATATGCATGTATACCGCTCAAAAAAATAAAGGGAACACTTGAACAACACAATGTAACTCCAAGTCAATCACACTTGTGTGAAATCATAGTGTCCACTCAGGAAGCAACACAGATTCATTTTGACTTCTTTTAAGGACATTACATCAAAGTTGGATCAGCCTGGAGTTTGTTTTTACACTTTAATTTGGAGTGTGATTCCTAATCCAGACCTCCATGGGTTGATACAATTGATTTCCATGGATCATTTTTGTGTGATTTTGTTGTCAGCACATTCAACTGTGTAAAGAGCAAAGTATTTCATAAGAATATTTCATTCATTTAGATCTAGGATGTGTTTTTTAAGTGTTCCCTTTATTTTTTTGAGCAGTGTATATCATTAGCACTGTTATTCTAATTTCTTCTATTTTTGAAAACTTCTCTTGCGCTTCTGTGTGCGGTTGAAAGTTCCCCGCCGTGGGATGAATATTCTCTTCTAGTCTTTATTTTCTTGAATATCGAAGTGACGCTTGTTTTTTAAACCCATCCGGAAATTTTCACCCTCTGTTGAATGTACCATAAATCTGCCTGAGAAATGAGAAACTGAAGACCTGCAGACTTTTCTAGTCGTCAGTGTGTGTGTTTGACCCGAAAACACTAACCACCGAATTAGATATGATGTATAAAGTACACCAACAATTTGGATCTGCGTGCACTTTATACTCATAGTTTAATGGTTAACAGTGCACTTTACTGTTAATTTTATTATTATTTTATTAATTCCACATCACCGTGGGATTGTGAGAAATTTCCAATTCCTCCGTTTGTCCGGTACATGCGGAGAAATCGTCAATAAAGCTGATTTTGAATGACGTGTGAATGGTTGTACGTCTCTATATGAGGCCCTCTGATTGGTGGAGCCTCTCGGCCAATGACGGCAGGGATGAGCTTCGCCTTGACCCCGCGACCCTTCGTGCGGGATAAGCGGTTCAGATCATGAATTTATGAATGAATAAACATTTTTAAGTGACTAAACCTACCGCGCGTGCATCTCCGTGACAAAAGTACTTCACTTTGGCTTTCAGGAGCGTCGTATATTTGATGGAATGGATTACAACCCTTTTCATTTTTCAGTACATAAATATCAAAACTGTCCTCCGTCCACGCCGTCCTTGACTCCGCCGCAGAACTCTGACATGCATAAAACTTATAACGGAATATAAAATATGTAGCACGTCGCCCAGGAGGTCAGTCTCCTCTCTTTAATATCTATTTCCGAGCCTCGTGCCGTGTTTCCATCGCCGATCCGTGAGCCGCTCCGGTTAAACAAGATAAATGTCCGCTAGCGGCGCCCGCTTCCGGCGCGGCGTGCTTAAACGAGAGGTGGAAATTCAGGGAGCCTGGAATGAGCCCATCTTGAGGAACATCACGCCGCCATCCAGATGGTGAAGGAGACGAGAAGGGTCGGCAGGACCGTCAGCGGCGTCACGCAGCCCAGGTACAGCGCAGCTCCAACGCCGCACAGCGCCGTCAAATAGGCGCTGATCCGGCTGCAGACGATCTTCCGTACCGTCGTGCAAAACTGCAAGAAAGAGCGATTTTGAGATGGAGTGATTTTGCAGAAGGCCGGAGGACGAGATTTGGGATTTGACACTAGATGGAGCTGCTCGCCTCCTGGATTAGTGAGGGGGCTTCTCGACAGCAAGGCGTTGTCAGGGGTTACGCGCCCTCATAGGACCTTCTAGATCAGGGGCGTCAAACTTGTTTTGGTCCGCGGGCCACATACCGCCTAATTTGATGTCAAATTTTTCACTTATTGTAGTGTGAAGGAGAACTGGGAAATGATAAAAATCTTTATTGTAATGGATTGTTCCTTTAAAATATACATGCCGAACTACCTGAAATTCAAGAAGAGAAGTAAATGTAATTTCAACGACAATATGCCTCACTTCTGTCTTCTCACTTCTCCGTGCATTTTGTTGTATTTTGGCACCATGGCGAACCAACAAATAACAAGTGGTCAATTTTTCTTGGAAAACCCTAGGCTCCATGTCCACTTTTCTTTTTTTTTTTGACAACGCCATCTTGCTGACGAGGGTGTCGGGTCCAACGGAAAAGCAGGTACATTTCTAACAAAATTTAATGATTTATTTTAAATCAATTATTTATATTTATTTTTGATTTTTAATGAGAATTAATATTCATGATTATTTTAAATTATTTATTTAACGTTTATGTAAGTTCTGAATCACAGAGTGTCGTGCCATGTTGCTAACACTGATTAAAACCTAGCAGTGCAGCCCCAGCAGACAATATAGGAACTGTATTTTTTAATTTTACAAAGTATTTCATGAATTTGATGTATTTTTTCAAATTGCAGATTTATTCCACGGGCTGGATCGGATCCCACGGAGGGCCGGTACCGGCCCGCGGGCCGTACGTTTGACACTCCTGATCTAGATCAATGTGATTTATGCCGGGTTGCACGCAAGCGGTTCGGTAATCTGTTTTTCACGTGAGGATAACGGACACGTGGAAACCGATCTTAAATCCTTAGGGTTTTGCACGTGACCTTTTTAACACCGAAGTCAGAGGGGGAGCGAAAAGTTCACCGGCGGGAAATGACGATAATCAAGGATTAACCAAAACCCCACAATTCATGTGAGCGATAAACCGTGATCCAAGACATATTTCAAACGATTTCCTCTTTTATGCAAAGCGAACATGAAAGTTGACGGCTCGATTCCCAGTTCCTCCAGCCTGCAAACCCAGGGGCCCTCAGGCAAGGCAGCCCGATCTGCTTCGGGCCCTTGCAGGGCAGCTCGGTGTGGAAGTGGGTGAATGTGATCCAGCGTGAAGCCGCCGCTGAACCGCAACGGGTGAATGTTTGTAAATGAGGCCTTGGGCCTTCAAAGCAGCTACTCATTGACTTTCATTGAAATGGAAATTTCCCTGAAAATAAGCAAAAACATTAAAAAAACAGAAGATAAAAAAGGAATAATTTAAAATACGATGAAGTAGAGTCCAAAAACGCGACAATATTAATGGCGAGAATGATATAAAAATCTTTAACATAGGCAAAGCGGTCCACAAGTAATAGATGATTAAGAATTAACTAACTATAATGTATTAAATTTCTAAATAACTTAAAATCATTTATTTATTTATCATTATAATAGCTTTAATATCTATATCATGAATATGAATTACATATGAATTATTTTATGTATTATACAATATGTTCTTACTTTGACATAATCAAGTACCAAATAAAAAAAATGCATCTAAAGTCACAATCATTATATATATATATATGGATATATATATATATATATATATATATATATATATATATATATATATATATATATATATATATATATAATGTTATGGTGATATTTGATTTTATATATTTTTTTATACATAATATATAGTGATATATTACTATAATATATACTATAATATGTATATATATATATATTATAGTAATATAGTATTATATAGTATATATATATTATATATTAATATAAAGTATTATAGTAATAATATATATATATTATAGTAATATATCGGTATATTATATATATGTATATATATACATATATATAATATACCAATATTCGTATCGGTATATTATATATATGTATAAATATATATATATATGTGTATATATATATATATATATAAAATATACCGATATTTGTAAAATATCATATATTAATATATCATATATTAATGCTATGAAAATATATGTAAAAATTACATATGATGTATAATAATTTATACGATATGAAAATGGGATATATTATTATAATACTAATTATTAAATATTAAATAAATGAATAAAAAATCTAACATAATTCATTTAAATACCGAGGGAGAAAATTATGAAAAAATTAAGAGGAAAAATATTTTCAATTAATTTGAAATAATAATAATTTTCAACTCTATGATGTTTCAGATATCTAGTCCCCTTCCGATGGAGTAAACAGCAGAAGGAGGCCCATGTTGGAGCAGTTTGGAGGCCCCGGGGTGGTCGGCGGCCCCCCCGGAGTATCCGTGATGCTTCTACCTGGTACGTCTGGTAGCTGATGGCCATCCCGTATCTGCAGTGCATGACATAGTGTTCACAGTTGTACCAAAGCAAACTGTAGGTGAAAGATCCCAGCATCTTCTCCGCCCTCCTGGCCACCTCGTCCCCGTCCAGCGGGGGCCGGTTGCACACCTTATCCATCCGGTTGACCAGAATCTCCGACCCGTAGGCGAAGTCCACCAGCGAGTCCACCCTCACGCTGGCCACCTTGGTGATGACCCCCAGCAGGAGGCGGTTATTGGTCACCATCTTGGCGATGGCCGATTTGTTCTTGGACAGCACGGGCAGGATGTCCGGGATGAAGTGAGCCACGCGGCCGTCGCCCAGGTAGATACCGAAGTGGGTGAATAAAGTCCTGGGGACTTCGAGGAGATCCCCGCGTTTGTAGAGCGAGAGGTCGTATTTGGAGTTTTCCTCCGCTTTGGAGGCGCCGAAGAAGAAGTTGAGTAGCTGGTAGAAGAACATGATGGCGGTGCGCGGCGCCGCTTCGCACGCCGGGGGGTTTTATTCGCGTCGGGACTGGGAGGAGCTCGGTTCGGCCTCTGGGATTAGATTATTGGTCAATATCGGAGTATTAATTTTACAGAAAACAAAGGAGATTTGCCATCATGACTTTGGATTTTGCAATCCGGGCCTTATTGCGGGTGTATTAAGGTCAAGGGTTCCTCATTAAGGAGGCCGACTTGGCAACGAGTCCAACTCCCCCCGTTATTGAGCCATCAAATAAACGGCTTATGTTTAATGCCGGCAACCAGAAAGACGTTTTTTTTTTTTTAATTGGATCTCATCATTAGTCAGCACTTTTGCACACAGAGCCATTTTGCGACACGTGAAAAGTAAAAATAGAATGTTTATTAGACATTTGTCGTATTTACAGCTTTACATGACACAGTGCATAACTACAATATATCCGCTTTACATACGTGACATCAGTTGTCGTGGCGAGGTCACTTAAAATGAAAATAAAGAATCGCAAACGGGGGATTTACTTAACGACCCCACGGTGAACTACGAATACGTGGACGGTTTCAGGATCTTCTACGACAGAGGAAAGGCTCGTACATCCCATAATTCACAAGGCAGAGTGCGGAAGAAAACCCCCCGCGGAGGCACAGTTCACTTGGGCTCCCGGTGAGTCGGCTCAGCCGGCCATCCACAGGGTGAAGGGGACGAGGACCGTGGGTAATGTAGTCCAGGACGCCAGGCCAAAACACACGATGGAGATCATCCCCAGCAGGCCGGAGGCGAGGACGCTGCGCTCATCTCGGATGATTGATTTGAGGCACTTGCAGAACTACGGGGAAGGGGATATTCATGTTAATGCACATTTTTTTAAATGTGTCATAATCAAATACTAGTAGCAGCATGAATGCTCTTTGCTAACTGCTTTAGTTAGCATCGGGACATCCCGACAAAATGAAGAAAACTCAATATTTATTGGAGATAGAAATGCGCGGCTCGTTCTGAGCCACGGTATCTCAAACATCTGGACCGGAGGTGGACAAACACGGGGTTGCGTGGAGGCTCCGTGTTCTCCCCGTGTCTGCATGGGGTTCCTCCGGGTTCCTCCAAACCAGGATAATTCACCAGGACCTGAATTATCCGGACGTGTGAATGAGAGGGTGAATGGTTGAATGTCTCAATATGACACGTGAATGAATGAGTGAACTGTCGTATGACTCCCTGTGTGAATGAATGCATGCATGTTTCTGTATGACATGTGAATGAATGAGTGAATGTTTTCTGTCTCTATATGATGTGCGAATGAATGATGTAAACCTCTGTATGACATGCGAATGAATGAATGAATGAATGAGTGAATGCTTCTGTATGATGTGTACATGAATGAGTGAATTTTTTATGTCTCTATATTGTGTGTAAATGAATGTTGTACAGCACGTATGACATGTGAATGAATGAATGAATGAATGAATGACTATTTGCATGCCACTATGGGACATATGAATGAGTGAGTGGTTGTACGCCTCTCTATGATGAGTATATGAAGGAATGAAGGAATGGTTTTATGTCAATTTTACATATGAATGAATGGGTGAATAACTGTTTGCCTCTATGATTATGCGAATGAATGAATGAATGAATGAATGAATGAATGAATGAATGAATTTTTTGTCAAGCTTACATATGAAGGAATGGATGAATGGCTGTATGCCTCTCTAGGATGAATGAATGAATGAATGAATGAATGAGTGACTGTTTTATGTCAATTTTACATATGAATCAATGGCTGTATGCCTCTCTATGATGAGTGAATGAATGATTGTTTTTTTGTCAATTTTACATATGAATGAATGAGTGAATGGCTGTATGCGTGAATGGTTGGATGTCAATTTGACAGATGAATGAGTGAATGGTTTGGTGGCCCAGTGATCAGGGTGAACCCGAGCTGTGATCAACCCTAGAATCCCCGTGAAATTACACAGTGCGGTGTCGAGAATGAATGAATGAATGAATGAATGAATGGCAGCTCGGATCGGCTCCACCCCCGACCCCTACATGACCCAGAGTGAAGGATAATAAACAGATTTTTTTTTCTTATAATACGTCTAGAAAATGAATGACTGAATGAATGAAGGTCAATTGTATAAAAAATATAATTGAACTCTAATTATATCTCGCCAGAGAAAAGCTAATTAAAGTGACGTTTACCATCATAATTAATGTTATGGCCAATTTTACAACTTTATCAGTGATAGTATAAATGGACCCAATTAAATCTCACGGTTAGAGTGACTTTTCACAGCAAACTTCAGACGGATAAACGAATAATTTATCGTCATCTTGGGATTTTAAAAGTTTGGAACCACTTCCAGTCCAGGTCCAGGACTCCATCCTGGTTCCTTGTGACAAGGTCGCGCCTCTTCAAAGGAGTTTATAAGAAAGTGCCCAAAGGAGAGAGGGGGAGGGAAGGTGTGTGTGGGGGGATTTGCGGGATGTGCGTTTCGCCCCGTTGCCATGGTTACCTGCTCCGTCTGCCTGCTCGCCGCGGCCCCGTATCTGCAGTGGGTCACGAAGTGCTCGCAGTTGTTCCAGAGGAGGCTGTACGGGATGGATCCGATCAGCTCCTCGGCTCTCCTGGCCACGTCCTCACCGGGAAACGCCCGTGTCTTCACGGCGTGGTCCATGCGGTTCACCAGCACGCCGGATCCGTACGCGAAATCCTCCAGGGTGTCGACGCGCACCGCCGCGCACCTGGAGACGCAACCCAGGATCAGCCGCTTGTTGGTGATGACGGTGCCGATCAGGCTGCGGTCGCTCGTCAGGACGGGCAGGATGTCCGGGATCAGGTGTGCGACCTTGTTGTCCCCCAGGTAGATGCCGAAGTGGGTGAAGAGGGTCCTGGGGACCTCCAGGAGGTCCCCCCTGCGGAGGGGCGGCGTGCGTCCCCGCGGCGGTGCGGCGCGCTCCTCCGCGCCACGCCGGCCGGCGGGGAAGATCTTGAAATTGGAGAGCAAGGAGAGCTTCTCCACCAGGAAGGTCAACAGGTGCAGCATCGTGACGCACACACACACACACAAACACTCACACACACACACTCTCACACACTCTGCAGCAGAAGATGCCGAGGTGTTTTGGAGAGTAAGGAGGTTTTTATCCTCCTCTGCACGAGGAGGAGCGTAAATCTCACGGGAAATCCCGAGAACGCGATTGGCCTTGTGCACGTGCGTTTCCTTATTTCAGCCCCTCATCAGCATCTTCACACACACACACACACACACACACACAGAATGCATTACCCCCCCCCCCCCCCCCCTCCTCTTTAAGACCTTAGAGTTTTGTTCTCACGAGTTGCAGCAAAGTCGAATTAGCCGCATTCATGAGGGGAACTTTTATACCGAAAGGTTTTTTAAATCCTTTCAAAACATCGGCCTTTTGGACGGTGGGGACATGAAGCGAGCGAGCAGACGTGTCAGATCTTTACACTTTACACTTTACACTGTTTTGCCGATGCGCTGATGATCCAACCAGAAGGTTGTCATAAAACCGCCGTCATGGAGAGTAAAATGCAGTGTTTCTTCCATGTCGTTGCCAGGGCGCGCGACCTTTCACCCCGACCGGACTTCCCCAGAAGGTCGGCGTCCTCCTGCAGCTGCGCAAAGCTTCTGCAGATGTTCTGCCGGACCGCAAACGGGCGGAGATGGCGGGTTCTGTGGGCACCGGGGCCGGACAGCCAGACATCTGCTGCAGCTGTGGGTGGAGGATGAACCATCCGCCGCAGGGAAACAACGCCTGAGATAAAAGAAGGTCATTCATTCATTCATTCATTCATTCATTCATTGTCTGTCACATCCTGCACCCAGGGTCAGGGGGTGCTGAGACCTATTGCAGATCTCACTGGGCGAGAAGCGGGTTTCACCCTGGAAGGGTTCGTCATTCACCCTCTCATGCACATCATATTGCAACAAGCAAGTATTTACTCTCATTTGTGTGTCATAAAACTCCAATTTTTCTCATTCATCTCAGGGACGTTCAACCAAATCAAGAAAAAATGAATTCCCTCTATCATGCGCGTGGTATAGATACGTACAACCAACATTCACTCACCCATTCACGATATATAGCGACGTTCATCCATTCACCATCTCATTCACACCTCAAATAGAGAAAAAAATCAATTTACTCACTCTTTCATATCATATAGAGACATTCATCCATTCATTCATACCTTATATAGAGAAAAAATAACCATCACTCTATCATGCACTCACCTCATATAGACATCATTCCATTCAGACGTGCAAACATCCCCTCACTCATTCACACATCATATCGAGAAAAAATAACCATTCACTCTATCATTTACATTGTATAGACACATTTGACCATTCACTCATTCATTCACACCTCATTTAGAGACGTGCAAACATCCCTTCAGTCATTCAGGTCTTAGAGAGACATACAAGCTCACATTCACATATCATACAGAGAAAAATAACCATCCGCTCTGTCATGCATGTTGTATAGACACATGCAACCATTCCCTCAGTCATCACATTGTATAGAAACAAACAAATATTCACTCACTCATTCACCTTATATAGACATTCATCCATTCCTGCACACCTCATATAGGGATAAAAATCACTCATTCACGTTTTAAATACATGCAACCATTCATTCAACGTCATACAAACAAATATTCACTCAGTTATTCACGTCTTAGAGAGACATACAATCATTCACTCTTTGGACATTTTAGGGTGTCTGCTGAACCTCCTGCATGTGTTTGGACTGCAGAAGGAACCCCATGCAGACACACACACACACACACAGTTTTGTTGGAATGGAGCCGGTGACCTTCACTTGGCTCGCCGCTGCAGAGACACGTCAACACGGCGTTACTTCTCTTTATTCGAAAGAATTATAATTCCAGGCCTTTGCAAACTTTCATCAGAACGGAGGCTCTGGATGAGATTAGCTAGAGACAGCAAATAATTAGCAACATGGGTAATAAATAAATTTAAAAATTCCCAAAACATGGATACTTTGACCTAAAATATGCAGAAATAAGCACGTATGCGCTAAAGTAGCGTGCACTCCATATCGAGATGTTTTATGTGCTGATTAATGTTAAATACTGAGGTTTAAAAATGTCAATAGATCCAATCTATTAAGTTGCAATGTAGGCTAATGAACGAGCAGCCGCTCTCCAAACAGTGGCTCCTCTGTCCGGCGCCGGCGTCCGGTCTGGACGGGGGCGGATAGGTGGCCCGGGACGGCCGCGTAATCCTGCACTTTCCCAGAGGAGGCGTATGATGAGATGAAACATTCCTTCGACCAGATTACCTTAATCCCGTTGGATCCTGAGGATACGCTCATGTTTCAGCCCAGAGCGAACCGTCGGGTCTGCTTGACCTACATGTTGTCATTTCCCTCAAAACAAGGAGGACAAGGAGGAGGAGGAGGAGGGGGTGAAGTCTGATAACTTGTGCTGGCCCCATTCTCAGATGTAAATCCCACCCAAAAAGCATGCATACTTTGGAGGTTGTGCGTCTTAAGCGAGGCCAAAACCCCGCCGGAGACATCCCGACCCCCTGACCCGGGTGATTGATTGGAATTACGGTTGGAAATTAAACACGAGCCCCCGTTTGCGGAATCTGCGGGATCTCAGACCTTGAATGGATCCAACAAACAATGGAGAAAAACTGGATGTCGACATTGTTTTGGTTTGTTTTAATGGCCTCCTCTGCTAAAGGGAGTCCAGCTTTATTTAACACGTGTTTATAAGAGCGTGCCGGAGTGAAAGAGCAGCCCTGAGAGACCCTGCAAACAGTCCAAGGCTCATTACATTTCACGAAGACTCTTTAGATTGGTCTCTAAATGGACCTGAATATTTATGTAGATTTTATCGAGTGTCTCCCGCTTCCGTTGAAAAACATGCAGGACGTTCACCGGAGACCCTGAACTCTCCAGATGTTTGAATGAAAGGACGAATGGTTGGACATCTCTACGTGATGTGTGAATGGATGAATCGTCAAAGTTTATATGATGTGTGTATGAGAGAGTGAGTGTTTTTTGTCTGTATAACATCTAGGTGAATGAGGGAATGAATTGTCAAATGTGTATATGACGTGTGAATGAGAGGTTGATTTTTTTTGTCTGTATAAAATCTAGGTGAATGAGGGAATGAATTGTCAAATGTGTATATGATGTGTAAATGAGAGGGTGATTTTTTTGGTCTGTATAAGATCTATGTGAATGTGGGAATGAATTGTCAAATGTATATATGATGTGTGTATGAGAGGGTGAATGGTTTTCCCTGTGTGAATATGTGAGTGATTTTATGACATGAATGAGAGGGTGAATGGTTGTTTGTCTCTATATGACATGTAAAAGAATGAATGAGTGATTGAGTGAAGAAGTGTCTCTCTGACATGTGAATGAGTGAATACATTTTCAAATGTGTGATGTGTACATGAGAGGGTGAAAGATTTTGTCTGTATAAAATCTAGGTGAGTGAGGGAATGAATTGTCAAATGTGTATATGATGTGTAAATGAGAGGGTGATTTTTTTTGTCTGTATAAAATCTAGGTGAATGAGGGAATGGATTGTCAAATGTGTATATGATGTGTGAATGAGAGGGTGAATGTTTTTGTCTGTATAAAATCTAGGTGAATGAGGGAATGGATTGTCAAATGTGTATATGATGTGTGAATGAGAGGGTGAATGTTTTTGTCTGTATAACATCTAGGTGAATGAGGGAGTGAATTGTCAAATGTGTATATGATGTGTAAATGAGAGGGTGATTTTTTTGTCTGTATAAGATCTATGTGAATGAGGGAATGAATTGTCAAATGTATATATGATGTGTGTATGAGAGGGTGAAAGATTTTGTCTGTATAACATCTAGGTGAATGAGGGAATGGATTGTCAAATGTGTATATCATGTGTGAATGAGAGGGTGAATGTTTTTTGTCTGTATAACATCTAGGTGAATGAGGGAATGGATTGTCAACATCTAGGTGAATGAGGGAGTGAGAGTCTATGACATGAATGAAAGGGTGGATGGTTGCATGTCACTAAATAATGAGTGAATGAGAGGGAATGAGTATCTCTGTGACACGTGAATGAGTGAGTGAATCGCCAAATGTCGATATGACGTGTGTATTCGAGGGTGAATGGTTGTTTTTCTCTGTGTGACCGAATAAATGAGTGAGTGAACGTCTCTATGACATGAACGTTAGCATGTTGCTAAAAATAACAAGTGAATGATTGCTTGTCTCTGTATGACATGTAAATGAATGAGTGAGTGAGTGTCTCTATGACGTGTGAATGAGTGGGTGAATGGTTGTTCGTCTCTGAATGCGTCCCTGTGATCGACCGATCCGGGGTGACTATCACCTCTCGCTCGGCGACGGCTGGGATCGGCTCCAGCACCCACGCAACCCGGGGTGTCGGCTAAGCAACACAGATAATGAATGAATGAATGAACTATAAGTCGTTTCAAGTGTAAAATCTCAATCACGCCATAAGAACAATGTGAGACTCGTCAAGAATATCACATTTCGGGAGCGGGTTGTATCACTTCGTTTATTGCGGTTTGGACGTCTGATTTTATGGCCGCTGCTCCAAACCCATCCGGACAGCCGATTGTTGACCAGCTGCCCCGGATCAGGGCCTTTTCGAGCTGAGTCAACTCTCCGTCTGTGACCGCGGCTTGAACCCGGAGGTAGCGGTACAACAAACCTTTGCCCTCTGTCCCGGGGAGATTTACACCACGGCCAAACGGCTCCGAGCCTGTGGCCGACGGGGGGCAAAGGGGGGACCCTATGGAGCGCTTTAAGTTTAATTCCTGGTCAGACCACATGCGAACTCGGGTGACTTTGGCCTAAGCCGATTCCCCCGCTTGAGATATTTCCTGGAAAAACACCTCATTTGCTCGATTCGCAGTGGATTTGGGCTCGTCGGAGGCTTGTTTTCTTTCGCCCCGAACCCCCCGAACACATCGATTAAAGCCCGGAGCACGTCTTTAACGTCCGGGACGGAGCGTTCGTGGAGAGTGCTTGAGTCCTCGCGGTACTTAGAGAAAGAAAGAGACACTTTCCATCTGGCGCCTCGCACAAAGAGGCCGGTTCAGCTAAAGTTCAGCGGTGTTTAGGTTCACGGGCCTGGCGGTTCACTCCCAGGTCACTAAAGCTTTATATTATTCCAGGGCCTGTTTTTTTTTTTTCTTCTCCCTTCTTTTTCACATCATAAAACCAGGTCACAGGGAGGTGGTGAAGGTAAGATATATCATCTAATGTCAACAAGAGGCCTGCAGTTCTTGGAGCCCGGGTGAGCCGTCGTCACCTGTTCCGATGCAATAAAAAAAGAGGTTTGTTCCGTGAACGTCCTGCAGAATATCAAACCTCGGTCCACATCCTTCAGATTAGGTAAACATAACATTGTGGGCGACCAGCAGAGTGACCTTGAACTAAATGACTGAGCGCAGCGATTGCAAACATTTGTGCCCGATGACACCGCCGTGACTCATGTTTGCCAGGCAGCTGCAAAACTGGCCTTCCAGTCATTTTGTGTTTGAGCAATCTGACCGTTTACTCCCCATCTTCCCGCCTCTAAAATAGCCCGAAAGGTAGGAGGAGGTACTGCTCGGCAGACGGCGGGTTTTTGGGATATCTTAACCCTCCTGGTGTTGTGAAATGAGATCAACCTTCTAAAAATATCCATGTGTAAAGTCCTGATCCACATATCTGTGTTTTTTTTTTTTAATTTTACCAGCGCTAGTTGGATTCATTTTGCATTTTTGCTCTTCCATATTGCCGATAATTATCATCCGCGATGACAACGCTCATCGCCGTCCCATTTGTGAGCCCCGACGGTCGTCGAGAGCACATAAAGTCATCGTTTTTACCGTCTAAAATCTCGCCAATGAGGCGGAGCGGCAATCTTCTCATCCACGGAAAATAAACCGCGGGAGAAACGAGCACTAAATTGCCATGGATGGGCATTTAAGGGAGGCGTCGAGTGTAAAGTTGGGGAAATAACTCGATGCGGCGCCCCGATTAGCAACTGCATCATTATAATAAAATCAAGCTTGGGAAACAATATCATCAGCATTTGTTGATGCCACTTTGATACAGCCTCAATACATTTATATATTTGTGTGTGTGTGTGTGTGTGTGTGTGTGTAGAATTTACAAGTAATTTTAATTCATGTATTTTAGTTACTTTAGTTGAAAACCAATTTACAATGCTAAAAAGGTGTATTTCTATTTGCACATGTTGCCAATTATTATTATCAATTTTTGTGTTGATATAATCATTTTTGCTGTCATTGTCAACAACAACAACAACAACAACAATGATAATAATAATAAAAATTATAACAATAGATTATTATAAATAAGACCCAAGGTCTATTATTATTTTGATGATAATAATGATGATGATAATAATGATGATAATGATAATAATAATAATAACAATAATAATGATAATAATAATAATAATGATAATGATAATAATAATAATGATATACAGTTATTGTTATTATTATTGTTGTTATTGGAGGTTATCTGTGAATGGACAGGATGTTAGTTGGTGTGAGAAGAGGATGCAGAGGAGAGGGTTAGATGGAGGGAGATGATTTGCTGTGGTTACTCCTGATGGAAGCACCCAGAAGGAAAATAAAATTATTATTTTTTTGATCATAATTATTATTATTTTATTTTCTATTTAATAGTTACACCAGGTTTAGAAAACAATTGAAATTATTTTGTAAATCTGCCTTTGTGATGTTTGCATCCCTGAGTGTTAATTCCTCTGCTTCTGATTGGTCAAGTCACAGACATGTGGCCGGTAAACAGGAAGTAAGGTTGTTTTTATGGAGCTGTGGAAGCGTGGACATTAAATTGTCCCCCCTTGCTGTCTTTCATGCGTTGAGCTCAACTAAAGATCAATTTACTGACAAGAAAACTTCAAACAAGCATCTAGCAAGATTTGGGAACTTTTATCATCAATCTTTAATTATTTTAGGATACATATCTAATGCGTGTGTGTGTGTCTATGGGATCAAGTGAGTCCAATTTCAGAGGTATGTAGAAATTTAATATGGGTGTTTAGGGAAGTGTGAAGGTCTGGAAGGGTGGAGAAAAATATGAGTCAGTGAAGGTTGAGGTAGAAATACTGCCAAGAGCTTCCGTTTACTGTTCCATCCGAATACACCCATATCTGGAATGAAAATGCATTTTATTTTTATTCAGCCCAAGTCCCTGAGTACCGGCTCCGACAAAGAGGCCCAGCCAGTCAGTTCGGGTCCAAAACGCCGGTGGAGCGATGTGCATTCTAGAGATGTTCTGATTATTTTTAGAGAGGCCGCCTTCAGGACGCTCATCGGTGAGACTTCTAGAAATGTTTATATCCCGAACGCTCCATCCTCCTATATAACTTCACGGTTTCTGTGTTTTGCCAGACTTGAAATTAAAAATAGCATCTGCTTCCAGTCGTTCTTCGCTCTCCATCGTCCTACAAGGAGACGTCCAAAGCAAAATGGAGATGAGGCGCGAATCGCCTAAAAAAGCTCAACCAGAAATCCGAACGTTCTGTTTACCGTGTTGTTTATGTTCCATCCACCTGAAAGAATGGATTGAAAAAGACCAATTTTGTCCGTTTGCTTGCAGTTTTGGCGAAATGTACTTGGACGTTTTACGATTATGATTAATCGTCACTGTCGGTCACGTGACTCCCCCGCGCGAAAGCGACGAATGTTGTGTTTTGTGAGTTCAACCGCCGATCAATTTAAACAAAAGTACCGAATCAGAAGAGTCGATTTCCCCCGTCACATCCGAGAAGCGATTGTTTTTGGACACGGTGTTGGCCCGGGGACGCCGAGTGGGATGTTTGCCTTTCTAATCAAACACTGACCCGAGGACATCGATCCCATAAATGCGGGAAGGAGCCTGGCCGCTCTCCACTCTCCGACTGACGCTCAAAACGAAATGGCGTCCTCACTTTTCACGGCAGCCCAGCTCCTGCTGCTCATCTCCTTCTCGTCAGCGGTAAGTCGCCCCGGCTTCGGTCCGACACCGGCAGCGAAAAATGAGAACTTTGGCTAATTTGTCGCTCTCACCAGCAAAACAGAGGAGACAGCATTTTTGGTTGCAACCCCAACGACGGCTTCGTAAGTATGGAGTCGCACGTTGATCTTCTTCTTGCAGCTTTGGTAAATCCGCCAAGGAAGCGCCTCACGTTCCACGACTCGCCTTCTCCAGGGGCAGTACTGTCCGACCACGTGCGGAGTGGCTCGGTACATGACCAACTACCAGTCCGACATGTCCTCCGAGCTGACGTGGATGGAGAAACAGCTGGACGACATCGCCAATTTGACCCAACAGTCCGATGAAGCGGTCGAGAACATGAAACAAAGCACGGACATAAAAGTGAAGAGTTCCAATCAAGGTAGATTTTGCCCGATTTTTCACGTATTTCCAATTGATTTGTTTGCGTGGTTTTACAAGGAGGTTTCTTTCAGACCAGGACTACCAGAACGTAATCAATATGCTCCAGGACGTCCTGCGCTACGAGAAGACCATCATCACACAGGAGCAGCAGATACAGTAAGACGTTGTGAACCGTTTGTGTTTTCAGTCGGGGTGGTGGAATCCGAAGAGGCACATTTATCCCTTTTATTTAGATAATCGTGAAATTGTCACCGACGGCAGGCTTTGTTGTCCAAACGAGGGTTCAAGAAAAGGTCTGCGGTTTTTCAACATCAACCTCATTTTTTTTTTCCTCAGTTCATGTCACTTAACTTCTTGAACTAACTATGCCATTCTATTTGGATTCAATCAGTGGCGATCAATTGAATTTACTGCATTTAAGCAAGAGTAACTTATTGATAGATACTCTTTTTTTATTTTTATTTTTAATGCACTAGAATACACACACTTTCTCGACATGTACTTATCCCAGAAATCCCTGGAATCTGGAATGTTCTATCTATCTATCTATCTATCTATCTATCTATCTAGAATACAAGAAAATACACACACCTTTTTGATATCTATCGATCTAAAACTGGGAAAATTCTCTATTTTTTATTTATTTTAATTATTTTGAAGGTACAAGGTACTAGAATATGCGTGCACACACTCACACAATTTCTTTATATATTGATCCTAGAACTGGAATGTTATTTATCTATATATATATATATATATATATATATATATGTGCGTGTGTGTGCGTGTGTGTGTGTGTGTGTATATATATATAAATATATAACATTTTTTGGATTAATTTATTTATTTTTAATTTCTTTATGTATTGATCCGAGAACTGGAATCTTATATTTTTATATATATAATGTGTGTGTACATATATGTATATGTATATATATATATATATATGTATATAAAAAAACTTTTTTAAATGTATTTATTTATTTCTCGAAACGTACTAGAATATGCGCACAAACTCACACACAATTTCTTGATATTTCCCATTTTTAGTGATGTTAATGCATTTTTTGAGTTTCAACACATAATTGAGAAATGATCGATTCTATAATTGAAAGAACATGGAGAGATTGTAATTCTGCTTACACTTGTACACCCTAATGTTTCTCTTCTGTTCGATTGTGTCTGCGAAATCCCTGCTGACTTTACCTCTTTATTTTCCAGTGACCTCCAGAATTTATTTGACACCAATAGTCAGAAGATGGCTGATTTGAGACAATTCTCCATTCAGATGCAACAACAGAAGAAATGCACGGAGCCCTGCAAGGACATGGTTGAGATTTATCCCACCACGGGAGTAGGTAAAAACAAATAGTAATTATTATGTAACTCGTGACCCTCAGATGGCGGCTGTTTCAAAAAACATTTCCCAATACCGCGTTCGTGTAAATATGTGTCCTGGTGCTGTGTTTAGTTAGGGGGGAGGAATCAATACCCTGCAAAGAAAACAGGTTCGGTCTTTAGTCCGATCTTGGAACTTTACAAACTCGCTGCCGATATCGATCGCGAATCCAACATTTTGGGGAAAAAAAAAAAAAAAGGCCAGGATTGAAGTTACACAAAAATAGGAAGTGACATATTAATGGTTTTGGGTTTAAATAATTGTTTCTCTTTTTCAACCAGACTGCCAGGACATCGCAAACAAGGGCGCCACCGAAAGCGGCCTTTACTACGTGAAAACACAACAGAGCACCGAACCGTTCCTGGTTTACTGCGAGATCGACAACTTCAGACGAGGTTTCACAGTCATACAGAGGGTACGAGCGGCCCTTTTGAATCTACAGAGCTGAAACAAAAACGTAAACATATCCTACATTTACGGTATCGTGAATATTTCGCCTTGTTTTGTGTTCTACCAGAGACGCGACGGAAGCGTGGACTTCAAGAAGGACTGGGTCCAGTACAAGGAGGGCTTCGGCTACCTCTCTCCGGACGACACCACCGAGTTCTGGCTCGGTAACGAGAAGATCCACCAGCTGACCACCAGCAGCACTCTTCCCATCGTGCTGAGGATAGAGATGGTCGACTGGGAAGGCAACAAAAGGTACGTATGCTCGCGCTCGCTAACAGAAGGGAAAGTGCCTTTCCAGACACTGGCTGCTCCATCAGAATTTGCGGTCTTGCTGCAGATCTTCATGAAATGTTTGGCCGTTCCTTTAATTCCAAGTCTTTGAAATCCAGCTAGAAGATGCTTCTCAACCCTGATCTCCTCATTGGCGTGACATTAGCATGCTTGGTATTTGATGACCCACTTAGTAAGTCAAGTCAGATTCGACCCTTTCCATGTGGTGCAGGTCTGGACCACCGTCTTGAAGGGGATCAGAAGGGTCACCAACCTTTTTGAAACCGAGAGCTACTTTTTGGGTACCGATTGAGCCAAAGGGCGACGAGTTTGAAATATGCTCGGTTGGCCTTAAATTCTATGTTATTATGGAAAATTAATGATATTCATCCATGTGGAGACACTGATCATGTCAAAAATTCTTACAATAATTATCAACAACAATTTCATCACCCAGGAAACAGATGAATATCAATATGCAACGCTTTATTTCTTTAAATCTCTGCAAGTATTCACATTTTCAAATGATCACTTATCACAATATTCCTAGGAAATCACAATGTACCATTTCACGAGCCACAATTTTTTTTTTTTAAATCATGCACTGCATTGCATCATGTTTATACAAATGATCAATTTTGTAGCTTAAAAAAAATCACATTTTTAAATAACTGTTATCACATTTTGATATCATCAAATCTGCCGCCAACAATTTGATTTCATTTTCATTTTTTTATTTAAATATTTTTATTTTCACATTTAAACCAATGCAAGTGTGATTTAAAGAAGGCGCAACAAAAAAAATAAATATATTAAATGCACCCGGATCTACAGTAACCCAACGCCCCCCTGGGATCTACTGCAGACATTTCATGAAGACAGCGCAATGTTGATTCAAAATAATGTAGATAACATTATAGTGCAATGCAGAGATACTTAGCACTCTCCTAACTGCGTATCATGAATGCATGATATGCAGTTGTAGCAATATCTGAATCATCAACCAAAACTCACAATTATATATTTGCTTTATCTCGAGCGGTCTGACACATCACTAGATATTCCACACCGCCAGCCTCAAAAACATCAGATTCATTGTTTTGTTTTTGCGCTCTCTCAGGTACGCCGACTACAACATGTTCAAAGTCGGGCCCGAAGCCGACATGTACCGCATGACCTACGGCTTCTACTTGGCGGGCGATGCCGGAGACGCTTTTGACGGTTTCGACTTCGGCGACGACCCGAGCGACAAGTTCTTAACCGCCCACAACGGCATGCACTTCAGCACCTACGACCGGGACAACGACAAATACGACGGCAACTGCGCCGAGCAGGACGGCTCGGGCTGGTGGATGAACAGATGCCACGCGGCGCATTTGAACGGAAAGTACTACCAAGGTAAGGCAGAATAACAATCTCACATTAACTTCTTTAGAAACTTGAGCCCTTGATGGTATTAAGGGACTTTGTACTTCCCCATTCCCAATTACCACTACTGTAGCGCAGTGGTTCGCGCTTCCACCTCACAGCAAGACCGTCCCTGGTTGGATTCCCACTGGGGGCCTTTCTATGTGAAGTTTCCATGTTCTTCACTGGGTTCCTCCGGGAACCCAAACAAGCTGGAAGTTCATTAGAGAGGGTGAACGGTTGTAGGTTTCCAGATGTCCATTAATCAAGGATTGGACAGTCGTATGTCTCTATACGTGGCCTTGCGATCGACTGGCAACCGGTCCAGGGTGAACCCGTCCTCTCGACCAATCACAGCTTGGATAGGCTCCAGAATATAGAGAATGAATGAATGGATATAACGTTGCTCCTACTGTTAGATGTTATTGGTACCAATAATCACTGCCTACACTTCGATATACGACGGATTCACGAGTTCCCAGAAGTACAGCGTTCCCTCAGTTTTCGCGAGAGTTACATTCCAAGACCCCATGCGAAAAGTGAATATCGGCAAAGTAGAGATGTGATTATTTTGATGGTATTTACAGACATATTAACCATCAAAGAACCTCACTCAATCTTTTACGAACCTCCCGCAAACCGTTATCAATCCACCATCGACCGTGTTACCCTTCTCAGACTCTCATACAGAACATAAAACACTTGTGGATAATTGTGACGTACAATAAACATTGAAATACCGTTGAAAATACTTTGCTGCACCAAAACTTGAATGATGAGGAATTTGCTGTGCAGTAGTTTCTAGTTTTTCGTCTTCCTGCTACGCTTGGGGTCTATACCAGACTTTTGGGGAGATGTTGGGCGATTAGGAAGCATTGTGGAATAATTATTATTCCGTATGAGATCTCACATGGGTACAATGGTAGGCGTGAGAGTTGACAAGAAAAGGAGATCACGTATTTAATTTATTTTATAAAATTGATTTTAGTTTCATTTGACTATATTTTTTACTATTTTTTTCTTCTTAGGCTGAAATATGGCTATTTTGCTGCAAAAAAAAAAAAAAAAATCAGCAAAAAAACACTAAAGAACAAAAAATGACCAAAAAAATTAGCGATGTAGCAAGGCGCAAAACCCGAACGCAAAGTAGCGAGAGTCCACTGTATTCGGTTATGATAACAGAGAATAATCTAATATGCGCATATTATCTTACCAAAATGTGTAAGCTAATAAAACCTCTGTCCTTTCACCGTCTTCTCTCCGTCCAGGCGGCACTTACACCGCGAAGGACGCCGGCGATTCCGGCTTCGACAACGGCATCATCTGGGCCACGTGGCACGACCGCTGGTACTCCCTGAAGGAAACCACCATGAAGCTGATCCCAGTCAACCGCCTCCCCACCGGCACACAGCAAAGTGGTGTGAAAAACCTTGGCGGACTTGGCATTTAGAACGCAGATAATAACCACGTCTCGAATAGCTTGATGTAAAACACTTTGCTGATCTTGGCACTGATGCTCACACGGTCCCGTTTCAAGCCTTACGGGCATGTGATTACCGAATACAATCTGCTATTGTTGATCGAGCGGTTTTCACATCTAAAGGATGGCAGGTGGCGAAAGCGACATTTCCCATATTGAGTTGGTACCGGATGTTATTTTATCATGTGTTGAAGAGATGACAGAATGTGTTCAGAAGGTAAGTATGTCCCTGCAGGACAACAGCAAGCACAGGATTTTGTAATACAAAGACCTGCTACAAATGTAAAAGAATCTGAATGTTCATTCATTAAATATACACAGAATTGCTTGTTTTTTTCATTGTGTCGTTGTCACGGTTGCCCGTTTGCACCCGACATCTTCGCTCTGATAATGTAGAAGATTAAAAAAAAGTGCTCAGCGATAATCAGAATAGTATTGTTTCAAGCATTGGTGGCGCAGCGGTTAGCGCTTCCGCCTCGTGGCAAGAAGGTCCCGAGTTGGATTCTGACAGGCGGGCCTCCATGTGTGGAGCTTGCATGTTCACCACATGTCCGTGGTGTCCAAACATGTCCAAAACATGGGGAAAGTTCATTGGATACCACAAACTGTCCACGTGTGTGAACGGTCCAGAGTGAACCTTGCTTTTCGCCCAATGACAGCTGGGAAGTCTAGTGACAGAGTACTATGCTAGACTGGTGCAGGACATGTATGCTAGGTGTGAGATAGTGGTGACGTGTGCTGTAGAGAAGTTCAAGGTGGTGGTGGGACTCCATCAAGGATCAGCTCTGAGCCCCTTCTTGTTTGCAGTGTTGATGGACAGGCTGACAGATGAGGTTAGACAGGAATCTCCATGGACCATGAAATTTGCAGGTGACATTGTGATCTGTAGTGAGAGCAGGGAATAAGTGGAGGAAAAATCTAGAGAGGTGGCGGTATGCTCTGGAAAGGATATGAATGAAGGTTATTCACAGCAAGACCATGAGAGGAACCCAGGTGGAACAGTGAGGCGACAGGGAGTGGAGAGAAGTTGGAAGATTTCAAGTACTTCAACAATCCAGAGCAGAACAGTGTGGAAAAGGGGTGAAGAAATGGTCTAAGCAGGTTGAAATGGGTGGAGAAAAGTGTCAGGGGTACTATGAGATACAAGATTATCAGCCAAAATGAAAGGAAAGGTGGACAAGACAGTGGTGAGACCTGGGATGCTGTATGCTCCAGAAACTAGAAAGAGCTGGAGGTCGCAGAGATGAAGTTGAGGTTCTCTTTGGGAGTGACAAAGTCAGATGGGTTCAGGAAGGAGTCCATCAGAGGGACAGCACTTGTTGGATGCTTCGAAGAGAAGGTCTGAGAAGCCAGACTGAGATGGTTGGGTCATGTACAGACGAGGAATAGTGAATATATTGGTAGACGGATGCTGGAATTGGAGGTCGAGATGAAGATCAAAGAGAACATATATGGACGTAGTGAGAGAGGATATGAAGTTAGTTGGTCTGAGAGAGGAGGATACAGAGAATAGGGTTAGATGGAGATGGTCGATTTGCTGTGACAACCCCTGAAGGGAAAAGCCCAAAAGAAAAGAAGGGAAAGACCCCTCCCGCCTTGAGTGCGGGGCTAGAAAGATAGATAATGAATGAATAAGATGCACTTGAAGTCCAAGCCAAGCCCACTGAGCCGTCCAGTGCAAACCTAACAATGTTTTGTTCATTCGACCGCATAAGAATGCGACCAATACCTTGGTGGTACAACAAATGAGCCCTGAACCAAAAGCACAACGTGGTGGTGAACAAAGTTGGGATTCCTGAGTCCAACAGGGTCGGGGGTCAAGCCTCTGAAAGTGGACTTGTATGCTTATGTTATGTTGATGGGGAGTGATGGGGAAGGCGACAGAAAAAGAAAAAACAAGGGGACGGGTTTCTTGGAGTGACAGAGGCCTCTGCAGGAGAAAGAACAGACATGCAGGTGAGATGGTGTTCCAACTCCAGCAGAGCTGGGGGAGCTCGAGGGGACGAGGAATGGCAAGGCTGGCTGAAATCGCAGCGAGCAGTTGAATAGAGAAGCTGAGCCGATGATGAACAGAAGCATTTTGGAGCAAATAGCTACCCAGACCCGAAATGTAGGTCAACGCAGAACGACCGCCGCTGCCGCAGCTGGAGTTGCAAAGGTTAACATATACTACAGAATGGTGAAGGACCTGAGGTGACACAGGTCAACCAGACGTGTCCATCTGGAGTAAAGACAGAATCCAGATGGACAGAAGAAGAACAGAGAATGACTTTTTCAGCTAATTGACCTTCAGATAATTTCGTGAAACATGTGGACAATTGATTAGGCATTTGTGTCAAATAATTGTTTCGATGTTTATTTTCTTTTTATGAATTAATTTTTGGATGTGAACTGTTGTGAGTTTCCATAAGTGGCCCCGTGATCGACAGCGAATGCCGTGGGCCGCCGAAATGAGAACCTTAGGCCTCCGAGGTTTCATGGTGCACTAAAACCAAACGATGATCCAAGGGAGTTTATTGTGATAAGAGTGTTTACTTGTCCCTTTGAATTTTACTGTCATCTGGGTAACCTACTTAAGAGTCCAAAGTCCCTCCCTCAGCCATCAGAGCCAACATATACAGCGTTTTTCTATGTTATATAAACAGTTATTCCAGCGCCGTCACTCACTAAACTCCAGAATGCTTCAAGGGAACTGGATAACCATTAATCATTGTACTCATGTTAGACAAACATGAGGATGTGGGAAAACTAAACTTTGGCCTGTACCCCCTCCAAAACTACAATATTCATTGGTTCCAACGACCACAGGTGGTAGACGCATGTACTTGAGAATAATGATTTTACCCTATCTGCTTGATTTGATGATTAAGTTGTGAAAATTAAGAAATTTCACTAAAAGGATGATCATCCTCAGAAACGATTGGATTTTTTTTTTCTGAAAAAAAACTTTTTAGCTGAATTTTCATTTGATGTTCAACACATTTTAGAGCTTGCTCTGTGTCCATTCCAAAATATAGCTGTGTTTTTCCCCACGCTGCCCCAATAAATGCTGTTAACCACATGCTCCCATGCATACTAAAGCGCCACACACAAAGTTGGTCTTGTGGTATGAAGGTATTGATTCCAATCTTCAGTCCAATCATCAGTTCTTTTGATCGTCATTCAATCATCCAACGTTCATTTCGGCTGCACGGACAGTTTTTTTTATACGAATGTGTTTATTGTTTGTTGCAGAGTGTGGAGCTCTGGTGTTCAACAGACGGTGTCATTATACATCCTCACCGCTAGGTGGCGCTGTCTGAAACCTAACTGTCAAGTACCGATGGGGAAAAAAATGGCGGTTGTTTACTTCCGGTCTATCCGGGGTTGCGGCTTCACGGAGTGCTTCACACTTCCCGGCGTGTGATGCATGTTTTCGTCTACGAACAAGTAACGCTTGGTGGATATTAAATACAAGTTTTTCGCTGCTGCATTTTATTTACAGACGCAGTTTCACGATGACGGAGGTAAGCCGAAGTTCGGGGCATTTTCCTCGGCTTTGTCTTTCTTTCCCGCTTCGGCTAGCTCGGGCCCGGCTAATTGGAACGGTCCTACAACGCTAGCCCTTTAGCATAAACGTTTAACTTGTGTAATTTTGACACTGATGAAATAAATAAATTTATTTTCAATGTTTTTGCCGAACAGGATGTTCAGAAGCATTCCGTGCACACGCTGGTGTTCAGGTCCCTGAAGAGGACCCATGACATGTTTGTGTCTGATCATGCTAAAGGCGTCGCATTGGACGATGAAAGGCAAGTCAAATAACTAAATCGTAAATAATCTCGTAAACTTAGTGCCTGTACGGATTTAATAACGTGAATTCGTATCAAAGCTGTTAAAATTACACTCTTTTTAAAGTCAACAGTACTTAACCTAGCGGCGTTTCATCATTTGGTCTGCTAGTTGAAAACAATAGTCACGGGGCCAGTTATGCCCCATGTAAATAAAACTTCCAATAATATTTGTATAAAGGAAAATTAATGTAATTCTATTACAGTGTAATTATCCATATTGTGTGATTCAAGCAAAACCCTTTTTGCACTTAACAGCAATATGTTGTCATGTGCAGCAGGGTCAAATCATCACTCTAAAATTACTAAGAGTTGTAATCGCTACAAGAATTAGAAGATGATTCCTTTACATTTTTTATTTATTCCCCCTTTCAGGAAGCAAATCATCTGTCTCAATCTAACCACCGCCTTCAAATCTTTGTAGTTAACAGTTAAGACAATTTATATTTCATTGTATTTCTTATTCTTCCACCTTCCTACTATTATCTATTACTGTTATGTTTTTACTTGAAACTCTGGCACAACAATTTGTTGTTGTTCTCATCTCATCATCTCATCTCTTCTCCCTCTTCACTCACAGCAACTAACTCCTTGCCTTCTTTCCCTCCACCCATAAACCTCCTCTCTTGTGCTACCTGTCCGTTCCAACCTCAGCAACCTTCTACCCAGATCCTCCCAACCCGTCTCTGTCCAAACCATCTAGGTCTGCTGACTTTATCCCCAGAACATCTAACATGTACTTCTGCTTTGATGGACTCAAAATGAGTTCATGTATAAATAACATTGTGTGCCCGCAGTCACAAATTGAAGATGGCCGTGAAACTGAAAACGGACTTTGGAGCAGTTTTACACATGCCAGTCTTGAAGGAAGGGAAGGACAGAGTGTCACAGCTTCCCAGCATCATGCAGGGCCAGCAGAGCTACGCTCAGCCCGGTGAGAAGGAACCCGCCGTCGACGGTTGATTCATATAAATGAATTTCTGCTCGACTTAGAACATCCCTGTTCACTTGTTGCTCTTGCCACAGTTTTAACTCCCTCCTTGTCCCGTATAATCGAATCCAGCATCTTTGTGGAATTTGTGAAAGAGATAGAGAGATCAAATTGGTTATGTGTATTGTAATACGCACACAGGTAATGATATCAAATAGAATTTATTTATTGATGAAGTTCCTGGAAATTTTATTTCTAAAGAAAAATGACTGTGGAAAATGTATATTTCAATGGAAACAGGCACAAAGTTCAACCAGAAAAACATCTTTTAGATTCCCTTACAGTTTTACAAACTGTTACATTGAGGTAGCTGCAGGTATGGCGCTTCCAGAAGCTGCTAGTGTATTTTTTTTCCCTTTCATGTTAATATTAGTTTAAGTCATAGATGGTTTCCTGATTGTGCAGGATTTCAGTGTTCGAGTTTAAAGTGAACTTTTTATTATTTAACATTGAATGTCTTCGCTCGTTCCTCATGGAAAGGTTTCTAAAATTTTGATGATTTTTTTGTCCTTATTTAGTTGTTTTTTTCCTCCAAAAAATGTTCTATTCTTCTAAATACCAAAGTTCTAAAGCCACCTAATGTGTCTCATTAGATGATCCAGACTACCTGATTACTGGGACCCATGCGTACCCCTCTGGACCAGGTAAGAACTGTGAAGAAACTGTTCAAGAAACATCCTTCTTTTAAAAAAAAAAAACAACATTATCCACTATGATCATCTGCTCATAACACCCTACTGCTTTTTCAAAATGACTCCTATTACCCTGTAAAATACATAGAAAATGAGTTGTGGTAACTAAATAACTCCCATCCTCATGTAAGTTGTTGATTATATTGCTTTACAAAGTTTTTTTCAAAAGAGCCTGTTCCAGTATTTGCAATGTTTCAAGGTGTTCGCACCTGTGTTTTTCTCTGGCCAGGAGTGTCACTGACAGCCGACACGAAGCTGCACAGGAATCCCAGTGAAGGAGGAATCCACTCCATGGCATTGGCCCTGCCGCCCTCACAGGCCAGGTAACATGGGAGATTTATCACGGCAGCCGCAACGGAATCAGAACCTGGATAAACACAGAACCCGTATTCATAATGAAAGAAATAGAAAATGTTCGGGAAAAATGACTGCAACTCACAGGTGCTTTAAAAATGGGAAAACCGAAAGGCTTCATTGGACCAGAGTGAGTCTGACCAGGGATTGAAAATCGGTTGTGCAGTTCGAGGAAAGAAATCTAATCAGTTTTTGAGTTAACTTTGAAACTAATTATTTTGTAAAAAAAAAAAAGGAATAAATTAAGGATTTTTTCAAAAAAAATTTGGAATCCAAAAATTGGACATTACAGAAGACGTAATGTAAATAAGAAGAAAGTCACAATTAGGTTATTGTCAAAGCAGGCAGATGGATTACAAAAGTCCTTGGAAATGATCTGAAGGAAACAGAACAACATTAAAATTCTTTAATTTACGGACTATTGAGCGCATCTGAATATAAGCCTCACCGACTAAAAGTAACTAAATAAATATATGTGTACATATAGAGGCCGCACTTGTCTATAAGCCGCAGGTGTCCACGTTTTAACAAGACATATTTACACAAACTTTGATACGTACTGGAAATATTTTTTTTCCGGACAGTGCCTGTAACACGGCTGATGAAAAAGATTAATAATAATTAACACAAGGAAAAGTCCATCCATCGTTTTGTCCTACACCAGCTGATCGCTGAGTTCATCTTCCTCTTGCACGCTAAAACCGTCAAAAGTCGTTGTCTTTGGTGTCGGAATTTAGCGGCCTCAGTCATTTTGTTGGTCTAAAGTGACGAGGTGAAATGTTTTGGTGGCCTGAAGCTTGTTAGCCTTAAAAAAATCCATCATTTAGCATCAGTGTTTAAGCCGGAGAGTTTAAAGCGTGTGGAAAAAGTAGCAGCTTACATTCTGGAAATTACAGTAATTTATTCATCGCTCCCTCATTCACACGCCTGCACAATTTAGGGTCTCCAGAAAAACCCTTTCTATTGGAATCAAAACCAGAACTCATTAAACAAGATGAGAAAAATGAGAGTGTAGGCCGGTGCTTCTCCATTATTACTGTCAGGCCCCCAGGAAGAAGAAAGTATTTTGCCCCCCCCCCCCACGCTCTCTTTTATTTGTCTGTAAAACTGTTATATGTACAACTCAGCATAACATTGTATCCCTATTTACATGAAAGAAAAGAAAAGAGAATAAATATAGATCAACTTGCAACAAAGAATAAGTTTATGAACATTGTTTTGTAAAGTCTGTAACAGAAAATATTAATTTTCCTGAAATTTAAAAAGTTTTTCACCAACTGAACCATTTGACACTGAAAAAGAAAATTCAATAAAAAATAATATAATAATAATAAATAATAAAATAATAATAATAATAGTTATATTCTAATAATAGATTAAATTTGATCAGCCACAATAGCACAATATGTATAGGACACTTTAACCTACAAAGCAAATTTGAATAAAATATCTTGTGCTGTTTTTTTGTTTTTTTTAATCAAATGGAGGAAGTTGGGATTAATGGCTTCAATGAGCATGTTTTGCAGCGCACCGCTATTTGAAACATGATACTGACACACTGAAGCCAAGCGCTACATACGCCTCGTCATATTTCCTCGTCTTAGTTTTTGGGTGACATTCCTTATCTCCATCATTCATCACCTTTTCTTATCATCCATGTTCATTTTTTTTCCCCTGGTGTCTCTTGAGGGTTTGTTCACTGCACCTCATATTTCCTGCTCGGTGCAAAAAGAAAAAAAAACGTACACCCAACACCACCACTGCGCACACTCTGCCTAACCCCCACAGTGGATGTGAAATGACACTTTATTCTAGCACAGCAAAGATACGCCCCCCTGGCATCGCCCCACTATTTCAGAATCAATAGTGTAGACCAAGTATTGATGTGAAAAAAAAATTTGCTTGCTTCCAGGCAGGACATCGGCCGAACTGCGGCCAGCGTGGCGGACATCCATCGGCACGCGGGTGCAGCGGAGAGATCCCATCCTCCATCCAGTGCTTTGGTACGTCCGCGTTTACATCGAAGCAACCTAACGTCCTTTCCCTCGCAAAACTTAGCGAAGCTCATTTCTGTATTTTCTCCAGTCTCTCCTGGAAGGAGGCGCCACCAGAAACTCCTCCCTCATAAGGAAAGCACCGACCATGCCGAAACCCCAGTGGCACCCTCCCTGGAAACTCTTTCGGGTAACTGGAAATATCTCGAGCGTCTCCCGCCTCGTCCGGACGTCGCGCTCGGTTTCCTGGCGTCACCGTGTCTCTCTCTCTCTCCCCGCCAGGTCATCAGCGGACACCTGGGCTGGGTGAGGTCCATCGCCGTGGAGCCGGGGAACCAGTGGTTCGTGACCGGCTCTGCCGACAGAACCATAAAAGTGAGTTTGAAGGGATTGGATGTTGGATTTTTCAGCACTCGCAGCTAAAAAAAAAGCCTGCTTTATTATACATATAATGTGTTAGATCTTGCTTTTTTGAAATATTTTTTTAAACTCCCCAACAAAACAATTGAACTCATTTATTTCAACTTGAATGGAGTATTATTTAGATATAGATATTATTAGTTACAGTTATTTAGACGATACAGGCTAGCATTATTTCAGGTTAGCAGGTGATGTTTGGAGCTATTGCTAATTTTCCCCGTTGGTGGAGTTACTTGAGAGTTCCTTAACGTACCGTATTTTCTGGGCTATTGAGCGCGCCTGAATATAAGCCGCATTGGCTAGAAATAACTCAATAAATATATGTGTCCATATATAGGCCACACGTTGTAACCACTGTTCCCTCTAAGCCAGCGTTCTTCGCGCGCAACAACGCTGAACTGTAAATAAATTAAACACATGTATTTTATTTACTGAATTTTATGTTGAGCGCAGCATAGATTTGCTGTGTGCGGAGAACGCTGGGGCAGTGTGCGATTTTGCAAACGCACGGCTTAGAATTGCACTTTTTGCAAGTCGCTTTGGAAAAAAAGCGCGAGGGAACAGTGGTTGTAACATGTGATAGAAACATTTTTTTTTAAATTAACTGATTTGATTTCAATTAAATACATATGGGTAACATCGACAGATACGTACTGGAAATGCCTTTTTTTAGCCATAACACGGCTGATGAAAACGATTAATAATAAATATCACAAGGAAAAGGCCATCTATCCATTTTCTACCCCTGCTTTGTCCTTCTCCAGCAGATTGCTATCTTGGTCTTCCTCCTCCAGCGCTAAAATCATTGAAGTCGTCTCAGAATTTCAGTCATTTCATTGGATCATAGTGACGAGGCAAAATGTTTTGGGGATATGAAGCTGGTTAGCTCCCTAAAAATCCATACATTTACTGCATCGTTGTTTAAGCCGTAGTGTTCGAAGCGTGGGGGGGGGAAAGTAGCGGCTTCTAGTCGGGAAACGACGGTACGTTGACAGGAATAATATTCACACCGCTATTCAAGCCGCTCTCGTGGGAAATAATATCAAATTCGAAAGCCGGTCGTCGTCGCGATTAACGTCCTCTGACGACGTCCGCCTCGCAGATCTGGGACCTGGCCAGCGGGAAGCTGAAGCTCTCCCTCACCGGACACATCAGCACGGTGCGAGGCGTGGCCGTCAGCAGTCGCAGCCCCTACCTTTTCTCCTGCGGGGAGGACAAGCAGGTCAAATGCTGGGACCTGGAGTACAACAAGGTCCGTCGCACCGGAGGGCGCGGATTCATTTTCAAGCGTGTTATTCTGGATGGTTTAATCTCCCTTTGCGCGTCAGGTCATCAGGCACTACCATGGACACCTCAGCGCCGTGTACGACCTGGATCTGCATCCCACCATCGACGTGCTGGTGACGTGCAGCCGAGACGCCACGGCCAGAGTAAAGCCCCCCGCCGACCCAAAGCCGCAGATCCTCGAACCGCGTTGACTCGATTTCTCGGTCCGATTCAGGTTTGGGACATCAGGACGAAGGCCAACGTGCACACACTCACCGGCCACACCAACACCGTGGCTACGGTCCGGTGTCAGGCCGCGGAGCCGCAGATAATCACGGGTGAGAATCTCACGTTCGTAAACGCCGTTTTATTCCTTATCTAAAAGGATGTGACGCCGACTGATAAAACGACCGATTCCTCACAGGAAGCCACGACTCAACCATCAGGTTATGGGATTTGATCGCCGGGAAAACCAGAGCCACCCTGACCAACCACAAGAAATCCGTCCGGACCCTGGTGCTTCACCCCAGACAGTAAGCGTGGACGCGTGGCGTTATCCTTCATCATCAGGGGTTTTGCTCTTTTTTTTTTTACCCTCCGATCTCAATTTGTGTCGCAACTGAGTTTTTTTTTTGCTTTATTTTCTGTGTATTTTCATGCTCCCGCCTCACCGTCTCCCCCCCACCAGGTACACCTTCGCCTCCGGCTCCGCCGACAACATCAAGCAGTGGATGTTCCCGGACGGCAAATTCATCCAGAACCTGTCGGGCCACAACGCCATCATCAACACTCTGGCGGTGAACTCCGACGGCGTGCTCGTGTCCGGAGGTACGAACGTCAGGGTCCGACCGTCTTTAGGGGTTTTTTCCTACCCGGGAACTCAACCCCTCGCGTCTCTGTGCAGCCGACAACGGGACCATCCACCTGTGGGACTGGAGGACGGGATACAACTTCCAGCGGATCCACGCCGCCGTGCAGCCGGGCTCCCTGGACAGCGAGTCGGGCATCTTCGCCTGCGTGTTCGACAATTCGGAGAGCAGGCTGATCACGGCGGAGGCCGACAAAACCATCAAGGTGTACAAAGAGGACGACAGCGCCGTGAGTTTCGCCCCTTCGCCGGCTTTCGGAAGGTTTCAGGTTTCAGCTTCTTTTTTTTTTTTTTTTCCAATCAAACCTGTTTTTGTTTCTTCCCGTGCAGACGGAGGAAAGCCATCCCATCAACTGGAAACCGGAAATCCTCAAGAGGAAAAGATTCTAGTTTCCTGTTTATTTTTCTTAGCGTCATGAAATTTTTTTTTTTTTTTTTTGTTCGATTTTGATTTTTTTTTATTTTTATTTTTTTTTGACCTAACCGAAAAACGGGTCGGACCGAGTGTCACTCTAAGAACCACCTGCAGTCCTCGCTGTACGACGCGAGTCCAACAAAGCGTCCGTCCTGGACCGCCAGGAACCTCGCGGACAGTTTGTTCTTGAGGACGGCGGCTCTCAGGTGACTCCGGTCGGTTCCGTCCGCCAGCAGCAGCCACTCCTCGCTCGCGGACGGGCCGACCTCGGAGTGGACTTCGTCCTCGCGGGAATCCAACCCTGCACACAAAAACAAAAGAAAAAAAACAGTTTGTCCCGCGCAGATTCCTCTCCCTGGTTTGTGATGTCTTTTCCGCTGCGTTCATGAATAAAGCGTTTTTACACAAAAACTGCTAAATCGTCCTTGCGAATCTCACCCAGGAACCTCTTGGTGACGACGTTCCTGTAGAGCTTACAGCCGCCGCTCTTTATCTCCTCCCAGTAGCAGCGGTCGTCCAGCGCCTCCTGCAGCCGGACCCGGTGTCTGCTCTCGCCCGGGACGTCCACGCCTGTGGAATCCAGCACAGCAGAAGAGACAAGGGTGGATTTCTGCGCCGCTAGGGACGAGATGGGGAAAGTGATGAGGCTGGAAGTCCAAAGCGGGATATATCGGAGCGTCTGTTTCACTAAACCTCGGAGAACAAACACAGCGTCTTCTTCTTCTTTCGGCTTTTCCCTTCAGGTGTCGCCACAGTGAGTCGACTGTCTCCATCTAACCCTTTTCTCTGGATCCTCCTCTCTCACGCCAACTATACTGCTCAAAAAAATAAAGGGAACACTTGAACAACACAATGTAACTCCAAGTCAATCACACTTGTGTGAAATCATAGTGTCCACTCAGGAAGCAACACAGATTCATTTTGACTTGTTTTAAGGACATTACATCAAAGTTGGATCAGCCTGGAGTTTGTTTTTACACTTTAATTTTGAGTGTGATTCCTAATCCAGACCTCCATGGGTTGATACAATTGATTTCCATGGATCATTTTTGTGTGATTTTGTTGTCAGCACATTCAACTGTGTAAAGAGCAAAGTATTTCATAAGAATATTTCATTCATTTAGATCTAGGTTGTGTTTTTTAAGTGTTCCCTTCAATTTTTTTGAGCAGTGTATCTTCATATCCTCTCACTACGTCCATACATGTTCTCTCTGGTCTTCCTCCAGACCTCTTGCCTGGCAGCTCCAATTCCAGCACCCATCTACCAATATATTCTCTATAGAACAAACACCTCATCTCAGGTTTAATATCCTCAGCATCTGCAAAGACTGGTGGTTCTGTTTTGTCTTCCATATTTACCCAAGTCGTGGATGTAGAGGCCTGACCGGGCGTGACGGAAGCCACGGCCTCGTTTCTTCTCGGATCTTTGTGCCGGAGCTTCGGGCTCGTCGGCCCGCGGCTCCTCCGGCGCCAGGAGGTGTCCGGCGTTGAACGCGATCTCCTCCTCCAGAGACCTGAGACACATCTCAAACTGCTCCTCGTCCTTCTCTGCGTTTCTAGGAGACGACGGCAGGTGTGAATCAACGCGACCTCCGGCCGACCTCCCCGCCGCCCGCCCTCACCTGAAGTCCACCCACAGCAGGCCGGCGGTGATCAACCCCAGCCACTCGCTGGCTTCCCAGTCGTTGGCGAGCATGACCGGCACCACCACCACCTCCCGGCTGTCGGCGTAGTTCAGCTCCTTCTTGCAGCTCCTGGACGCCTGGTAAGCGGGCGTCATGATTGGACAGATGACGGCGGCCTCCTCCACGCCGGCCGCCATCCTGAAAAGCACACGGCGTTGAATTCTCAAGAAGCATCCAGCGTCGCCGCGTCGCCGCCGTACTCACGCGTCGTTGATGTTTCCCGTCACCCCGCCTTCGACGTCCATCCACACCGGCAGCCCGTCCTCTTTCAGACGGTCGTAGATCTTCTTCACCAGCGCCTGGTCGTCCCGCTGGTACGAGAGCATGATGTGAGACGGCATTCCGGCGAGCAAAAACCCTCCGCAGACGAAGACTCGGCGGCGACGCCGGCGTCCTCTCAGGTTGTAAACAGCTCGGGTTTCCCCTGTTGCTTGGCAACGACACCTGTTTGCATGCTCATTGTCCTGCAGGAACCAGGGGTGACGTCCAGACAACAACTTTAACGTCCTGAAACCAGAGGTGTTAAACTAAGATTTCAGGATTTAGGTAAAGTAGCGCTTCCGCCTTACAGTGAGAAGGTCCCTGGTTGGATTCTCACAGGGAGGGGGGGCTTCTCTGCATGGGGTCTCCATGTTCTCCGTGTCTGCGTGGGGTCCACCAGGTTCTTCTTACATACCAAACACCTGCCAGAGGTTCATTTGGAGACCCTTTATTGGGAATCGTGTGACATGCCGGACAAATGTTTGCATGCTGGTCCAGAGTGAACCCTGATGTGCAGGATAAGCTGTATCAAGATTGAATGAACGAATCTGTGAATTAAAATATTTCACCGAAAGCTTACAGGCAAATTAATGAAGAAAAAAAAAATCTAAATTTCTCCAGTGAACTAACATCTGCTCCCGCATCAAGATGAGTGCAGGATTATAATGAACAAATTAATCTTTTTTTTTTTTTTGTATATTACTGAGACCCTAATCCCTCACAGGTGACCGTGAAGTTGTGAGATGTTGTGATCGCCACCACCTTACGAGGGGAGCCAGCAGAGGTTCTCCTCTAACGCTGAGGAGATGATCAGGAAATGTCACCAGCAGCAGCACCTGCTCAGGAAGTTGAGGTCAGCAGCACAATCCCAACCACGCTCTGTTACACCTTCACCTGCTGCTTCCATCACCCAACAGCGCACCACCTTTGTCTGTTCCAAAATAACTGGCCACCCCCTCACTCCTCTCTCCTGCTTCCATGATAGTCCAATCTTAAAACCATCCAAAAAGGTCCTCCAAGATCCAAGTCCCACATCTTAAACTCGGCCTTCGAGTGTCTCCCCTCGGTCTGCACCGCCTGCAAAACCCAGAGAAGAGCAACATTTGTCGCAAAAAACGTCCGACTCCTCAATTCCCAGCAACCCTGCAAACCCCCAGCGCCCCACCAGCCCCCACCTCCAAGTGGAGAGCAACTCATGATATATTTATTATATAAATCAGCCGCAGGGAATCTCAAAATCTTTGCACTTAAGACCTTAAGACATTTTACAGCCTTGACTTGCTACTTTGACACTTTATAGTTTTATTTGTATGTCTTATTCTCTCTTATACTGTCAATACAATTTCCTACTATTATTTATTGTTGTTATGTTTTACTTGAAACTCTGGCACAACAATTACCTTCGGAATTAATAAAGTTGTTCTTATTCTTATTCACGGTCTCTTACCAATAGTACAATTTGCACAATTCTGTACAATCATTTCTTATACCTATATTATATGTATATTCACCCATATATTTATGTTCACGAGTAGATGCTGCTACCCCATAAGCCCCTAAATGGTCAAAAATTAAAGTTTTTTTCTGATCTCTGGATTAAAAACAGGAAACGCAAGAACCTTCGGCCGACTGCAGTTTCCATTTCTCGCCACAAGAGGGCGCCAGAGAGCGGCTTGGTTTGACCCCCGCAACCCTACGGTTTCGATTTTGTTTTTTTTTCTCAGCTCTGAAACCTCAAGCCTCCTCTTCCTCTTCCTCTCCTCCTCTTCCTCTCCTCCTCCAGCAGGTCAAACCCTCAGCTTGTGTTTAATCTCCTGGCCTGAATCAATCCGAGCAATCGGGGCCACAGATGGACCCGATCAGCAGGTGGCGTGGAGTGTGTGCGCGCTTGTGCGTGTGCGTGTGTGTGTGTGGGTGTGTGTGGTGTTGAAGACAGTTGGCGCATTGTAGACACTCCTCGGTGTGGACAAGTGTGAGCGATCCCGAGGGTTTTCCACGCACCGAACCGCAATGGAGACGAGCCGCCGCGCGTAAAACTCCGCGATGCGTCTGGAGACGTTTTACGCACGGCTTTCGACGCTGGCCTGAAGACGCGCGGTCGCTTCTGTAGGGTTGTTATTCTTTTTTTTTTTTCATTTTTCATTCAAACATGTAGAGCTGGTTTCTCCTCACGCAAAATGTGAAGCGGGATGGCGGGCCGCCGTGCGTCGACGTGGCTTCTCCGTGCGCTCCTGCCGGCGCTGCTCTGCGCGCAGACTCTCGGACAGATCTTCAACCTGACGCTCTCCGTCAAGGAGGGTTTGCCCGCGAAGACCATAGTCGGGGACCTGGGCGCGGGTCTGCGCCGGCCCGGCACCGGGTTCTTCATCTCGGAGAGCCGAGACTCCGTGGTCTTCAGGGATCTGGAGATCGACGTGGACACGGGCATCATCTCCACCGCTGTGGTCCTGGACCGGGAGAGCCGGGACGAGTACCGGTTCGTTGCGGCCACCCTCACCGGCGAGATGATCCGGGTGAAGATCCAGGTGGAGGACGTGAACGACCACTCGCCCGCGTTCCCCTCGGAGCAGGCGGACCTCCGGGTGTCCGAGCTGACCCCGTCCGGCAGCCGCTTCCAGCTGGAAGGCGCCAAAGACCGGGACCAGGGTGAGTTCGGAACCCGCGGGTACAGGATCACCCAGGGGGACGCGGAGGACCCGTTCCGGCTGGAGCACCGCGCCGGTTCTGAGAGCCTGGACCTCGTCCTCACCGGGAAACTCGACCGAGAGACCCGGGATTTCTACTCGCTGACCATCGAGGCCTTCGACGGCGGGATCCCGGCCAGGACCGGACGGCTCCGGGTCCACGTCCGGGTCCAGGACGAGAATGACAACCCTCCCGTTTTCAACCGGACCGAGTATCACGCCGCCGTGCCCGAGGACGCCCCCGTCATGACCCCGGTGTGCCGCGTTCACGCCTCCGACCCGGACCTGGGCGACAACGGCAGGGTGACGTACGAGATCAACCGGCGGCAGAGCGACCCGCGGGAGTTCTTCTCCGTCAACGAAACCAGCGGGTTGGTGTATCTCAACCGGCCGCTGGACTTCGAGGCTCAGCCGTTCCACGAGCTGATCATCACGGCGAGGGATAACGGCGCCCAGCCGGAGCACAGCAGCGCCTTCCTGGGCGTGAAGGTGCTCAACGTCAACGACAACAGCCCCGCCATCAGCGTGCTGTTCCTCAGCGAAGCCGGGGACGCGGCGGTGTCGGAGGCCGCCGCCGTCGGAGACTACGTCGCCCGGATCTCGGTGTCCGACCCGGATCTGGAGGGCGGGAGAATCGCCGTCTCCCTGGAGGGTGGAGACGGGAAGTTCGCCCTGAAGCGGACGGACGACTTCCTGTACGCCCTGTGCGTGGATGGCGAGCTGGACAGGGAGCGGGAAGATCTTTACGAGTTGAAGGTCCAGGCTTTTGACTCGGGGGTTCCACCGCTGAGCAGCGAGAAGGTCCTCCTGATAAAGGTGGCCGACGCAAACGACTGCCGTCCCGTCTTTAAGAGAGAGGCGTTTGTTGTCAGCATAGCAGAAGATGCTCCTCAGGGGAGCTCCCTCATCCGGATGCAGGCCGAGGACGCCGACGAGGGCAGGAACGCCCGCATCACGTACTCCATCCCGAGGTCCGACCAGGACGGCCTGATCGGCATCGACCCCGAGTCGGGTCTCGTCACCACGCTCGCCGGCCTGGACCGGGAGAGCCGGGCGGAGCTGCGGTTCCTCGCGGTGGCGTCCGACGGCGGCGAGCCGCCTCTCTCCTCCACCGCCACCGTCACCGTGCAGGTGGAGGACGTCAACGACAACGAGCCGGTGTTCCTGCAGCAGCTGTACAACGTGTCCGTCCCCGAGCACAGCGACCCCGGGACCTGCTTCTTACGGGTATGTAGGAGAATCTAAAATTTCCTTTCGTCCACGTTGTATTCAGACATTCCATCCACTCACTCATCCAGAGACCTCTAACCAGTCGGTCGGCGTCGGGTTTATACGTATATATCGAGACTCAGCCTGTTGACTCGAGTGTTGACGAAGAAGCAGAAACAAACCGAAGAGCGTCTCGGCCTCCGCCGTGAACGCTCGCTGTCTTTTTATGACGCACCGTAAAACAAGAGTGGCCTTCAGCCTCCGTGCACAAAGAGTCCGGTGTTCGTCCTCACAGCACGCCGCTCGCCACTTCTGCGAGGGACGCTGGAGACGTGACAGTCTCCATGCCTGGTACGGCAGAGACAAGGCCCACTGACCAGAGTCTGGGCTGTTAACTTAAAAACCACGTTGTGTTATTTAGTTTTTTGAGGATTTCCTTTCTTTCTTTAGGATTACCTGATTAGAAAGAATTCCTTCCCAACAACAACAAGATAGTATGACTTGACAAATCGCTGACGTGCACTGTTTTGAAAGATCATGTTGGATGTTTTGGACATGTTAGATGTTTTGGAGAGATCAGAGAAGTCAGACTGAGAAGGTTGGGTCATGCACAGAAGAGGGACAGTCAATGTACTGGTAGAGGGATGCTGAAATTGGAGATCTAGAGGAAGACCAAAGAGAAGATTTATGGACATAGTGAGAGAGGATATGAAGGCAGTTGGTGGGAGGGAGGAGGATCTAGAGAATAGGGTTAGACGGAGAAGGTTGATTCACTGTGGGGATCCCTGAAGAGAAAAGCCCAAAAAAAGAAGACATTTCACAGGGTGCAGGACATGTATGACCGGGTGATGACTGAGATGGTTTGGACCATGCCGAAGATCTGGGTAAAAGGTTGCTGAAGGTGGAGCTGCCAGGCAGGAGGTCTAGAAGAAGACCAAAGAGAAGATTTATAGACGTCATGATAGAGGATATAAAGTTGGTGTGGGAGGAGGATCTAGAGAATAGGGTTAGATGGAGAAGGTTGATTCACAGTGGTGACACCTGAAGAGAAAAGCCCAAAGGACTGTTTTGAAAGTTATTAATATTCATTCATTCTATATATTCGACTCTTATCGTGTGAGAGGGCTTCAGGAGGCTGTACGAGCTGTCATTGGTGGAGAGCTGGGGTTCACAGGGCCACAGATAGAGACAAGCAAGCATTCACCCACTCATTCTTATTATATAGAGACATACAAACAATCACCCTCAGGGGTCAACAACCTGCGGCTCTATGATCCCTGTGGCTTTTACAAAAAAATTGTATTTAACTACATTTTTTAAATTCTTTTTTATTTTTAAAATGCAATTTTATATTTGAAGATTATATCTTGTAACATCCAAATAACACGTGTTAAAATATTGTTGGGACTCTTATTATGCGACAGGTTTGCTGCCGGTGAATAAATTAAGTTCTGCCTTTTTTTTCCCATAAATACAAGAAGGAATTAAATAGACATTGAGTATTTTGGTTAAAAGTAACCTACAACCCAATGTCTTTTTTTCGCTATTCAAAATGTTTTTCGCGCACAGAAATGTCATTTCAATTGCACTGCAGTTCATTCATTTAAAAAAAATGCAACACACATTTTGTTAATACAAAAAAAAAATGCCGTGATAATTCATTTTAAATTTCTAAAGGGTTGCGTGTTTTCTTTACTGTGGAGAAACGGCTCCAAATGGCTGTTAGAGTGGTAAAGGTTGCCGACCCTTGATTTAAACATACATATAAAGATATGCAACCATATATAGAGATTTATTCAGCCTCTCATTCATACATCAGGAATGTTTATTGTGTGGAACTGGAGAATCTGGAGGAACCCCAAGCCATATAGATTATATACAAACATACATCTGAAATTAAATCTAGTTTTTATGAGCTTGTTTTTCCTTTGTGGTAAAAATCAACAAAACTTCATAAAAGCCAAACACTGAACCTCTTCCGTTTTTTTTATTAATTTCTTATTTTGACCATTTTAGCTCAGACCATATTCCTCACTTTAATTTCCCCTATAAGTGACATATCAACCAGTACCGAAACATTGTCTGCACTGTGATTCTGGTCTGTCGGCGTGGCATGCTAAGCTAACTTAGCCACACCGCCGCCAGTGGCTGCCGCACGGGCGGACGCTCGACCAATAAACGGTGAAGTTAATGATTCCCCATCTTATCGCCCAACCCTTGTAAAGCGTGAAAGCAGCCACTTTACATTAATCTCTGGACTTTTACTCGAATTAAGCGCTGAGTTCATTAAATGGGGTTTGAAATGGCTGATTTTGTGTTGTTTTCCAAATCTTCAGTGATATATTTCAGGGATATTTACAAAAGTGAGTCCCGACACGGGAGTGGCAGCTGCTTTCCCGGTCAGTTGCTACCAAAAAAAAAGATATATCATCCAATAAATACACTCGGTATGAGTGAAGTGTCGGTTTACGTGTTTGATAAGCACCTTAAGTGTGTTGTAACCACGGCGTAGTCCAGGTTCTTCCAGTGAGGGGTCGTAAAGCCCGTGGCGATAACGGCTTTATGGCAGATCTGCGTGAAAGCGTGCGTCTTCACACAAGGACGGCGAGTCCCAGATCCGCCGCGTCCCTTCGACTCGCCCTCCAGCTGCAGGGATTTTTCATTTTTATTGTTCTTTTATCGCAGTGACCTCAGTGACAAGTAAGCCGCCGCTGTGAGTCACCGCGAACACTTGTCTCTGTGCGTGGCTGCAAACACAAGAAATACTATACATGTCATACAGCAAACATATTAGAATATATATATACATGTATTTGTATGCACACACACACACCCACAAACACAAAGAGGTGTGTATTTATACATATATATTCTATTATATTTCTAAATGTACTTATAGATGTATACGCATACAAACATATACATATATACATACATATTTACATACACACATTGACAAACAGTGACAAATATATACATATATACAAACTAATATTTATGTATGCTCATGTGTATATATATGTACATATGTATATGCACATACATACACGCCTATATATACCAACACACATATATACATGTGTATACATATATGTATATATATATGCACATACAAACATATTACAAATATATATGTATACACACACACACATATATATATATATCTATACATGAATACATCCAAAAAAGTGTGTGTATAAATGCATACATACGTAGGGATGTATGCACACATAAATAAACATACAGACACATATATTCATATTTACACATTTACATGCATACACAGAACATATATATACATATGTATATGTAAATACATGTATATTCAGCATACATCTTCATCTTTACACATAAACATATATAGATACTTACACACGCATCTGAAGAGATGTATACATTAAATACATACATGTACCTCATTTATAAATACAAATGGGTATATGTCTATGTAGATTATAAATTGTTTATATATATCTCGATGTGTGCATGTGTACATATTATATATATTTCATATAAGTATGTATATGCAAAAATAAATCAATGCATAAATAAATATATATATGTATATATATAAACAGACATACATACACATATATATGCATAAATACAAACACATGTATATATACAAACATATATATGTACATACATTCATATAAACACATATCTGTATACATAGGTATATACACATATTTACATTTATATATGTATATATATGTATGTATATATACATACATATATACATTAACATACACACATACATATACATACATTAACATACATACGTATATAAATATATATACATGTACATATATACATATGTACAAATATACACATACTTGTATATATGTATATGTATGTATAAATGTATGTATGTATATTTATGTATATATATGTATATATTTATGTGTCTATAAGTATGTGCATGTGTTTGCGTATATATGCATGAATGTATGTATATGTAGGTTAAAACATATTTTGTATAAAAATGTACGTTTCTAAGTATGTATATATGTATGTATATATTTCTGCAAATAGAGATACACATGCATATACATATATAAATTTCTGTGTGTATATACTTTACATATGTATTTACATTTGTGTATTAATGTATAGATGACCACACACATATACATACAAACAGATTAATATGTATTGTCATTCATATGTAAAGATACATATATAAATACATATATACACTCACATAAATACATACATAAATATACATATATACATATAAACACACATTCAACAGAAATACATGTACGTACATATATATACCATTATATATAAACATACTAAAATTTAAATACATACATGCATATACATATACATACATGTATAAGTCTATAAATATATGTATACAAATACTGTATATATATTTGCATATGAGTATACACATGTATATAAATATGTCTGTGTGTATATATTTTACATGTATGTATGTATGTATGTACATATATATATGTACATTCATATATATGTATATATATACACATATATATGTGTGTGTGTGTGTGTGTGTGTGTGTGTGTGTGTGTGTGTGTGTGTGTGTGTGTGTGTGTGTGTGTGTGTGTGTACATACATAAAATATATAAACACATAAATATACATACCGGTATATACATTCATATCTACATAAAGAAAAATACATACTTATGTACACTAACATATATACACACAAACATATATAAAAACACTCTGCATACATATATATATATATGTATATTTTATATAAGTTATATATATATTTATATTTACACACATGTATATACACATAAATATATATATGTACATACACAAACACACACAAATATACAGATAAATAAATATGTATACAAACATCCATACACTCACATGCATATTTTTATACATACATAAATATTTATCCATACATAAATATATTCACACATATACATACGTACACTTAAAAAAATCATCAAATACAATCATATATGTACATTTATGTATTCACATATAGATAGTGACCTTCATACATAGACAAACTTACAAATATAAATGTACATGTATATCTACCAACATATTTATACATATAGATACATACATACATTTATTTACATATGTATACATATACCTGCACAAACATACATACAAACATAAATGCATGCATATTGACATACACAACTATACATATATACATGTATATATGTATGTATCTATGTATATGTAATTATGTATAAATGGAACGATACATCTATATATGTATCTATATATCTATACAAATTTGTATGTATATTGATGCCTGTATGTTTATGTATTTTTTTTAAATGTATGTAAGTATATTTATGTATATATGTATCTTATGTAATCTTATGCATATATATAAATATATGTGTGTGTTTGTGTATATATGCATGAAAGTATGTATGTATGTATGTGTGTATGTATGTATATGTTTATATATATGTATATGTATGCATGTTTGAATGGATGTATATGTATGTGTATATATGTAGAAATAGGTTTATATATTTTCGTGTATGTATGGACATATCTAAATATGTATATATATATATATAAGTATATGTATGTATATATCTTTGCGAATAATTGTACACATGAATATGTATATGTCTGTGTGTATATATATTACATATGTATGTAAATTTGTGTGTTAATGTATAGACAACCACACACACATACATACATACAAATATATATAGATGTATACATATATATACAGATATATATATATATATAGATATATAGATATCTATATATATATATATAAATCCATATATAAACTCCCAAACATACGAAATAACATACGAAATAAAAATATTCAGATATAAACACAGATACCCACACCTACATATATACATATATATATATATATATATATATATATATATATAAACATAGTAAAACTTACATACATACATGCATTAACATTTACACATACATATATGTTTACACATACATACATAAATTTTTATACAAACATATATATATATCTATACAAACATACATACACATTTACATATACATAAATACGCATATATACATATAAACATGAATATATATGTATGTATGTATATATATGCAAATACTATATATATATATATATAAAAGTATACACGTGTATATATGTATATATTTTACATGTATATGTATACACAAAGACATATATACAGTTTTACACATGCACTCAAAAACACCATTATACATACACATAAATTCATACAAATATACACTTACATATATATATTCATATATGCACATACATATTAGTCCTACATACATACATACATACATACATACATACATACATACATAACTCTTCACCAAGCACTACCCCACTAATCTTACTTAGCCTCAACCACACCCTGAAAAAGTACCAAACCGGAAAAAAAATGAGGAAATGATTGTATGTATGGCTATTTGGTAGCGCGGTTACATCTGGCTTCCGACTGCAGGCACTTTGGATCTTCAGTGACTGGATTGAACTTTTTGTAAGTCGCATTTGGATCGAAGCGTCTGCCAAATGACTGTAATGTAAGGAAATGTAATGTAGATCGACATACAAACATACATGCATATATACACATACATATATTCACAACAAATATACACATACATACATACATACAAACATACATACATACACACATACATAAGTTTATATATATATATACATACATACATATATATATACATATATATAGGTGCATACATACTAATATATACATCCATAAAAATACACAAATATATGTATACATATTTATATATGTACACACACATACATACATATATAGACATAAATATATTATATACATACATACATACATACATACATACGAACACATTCATACATGTATGTACATCTGTATGTATATATATATACACACACACACACACTTCTCTACATACAAAATAAATAATTTATATGTATAAATAAAATACATTTAATTTTTTTTATCACCAGTCAACTTTTAGTCCAGCAGCAGAAAACACCTGTGACATTTCAGATTTCTTCATTTCTTCATTCAGGTTGCAGCAACGGACGCTGACAGCCCCGAGTTCGCCACGCTACACTATTCTCTGTCCGATGGCTTCGACAGGCAGGACAAACACCCGCTTTTCCGCGTTCATCCGCAGACCGGGGAGCTTTGCATCTCCCAGGACATCGACCGCGACTCGGGCCAATCGGTCCATGACATCCTGGTCAAAGCAGAAGATCCAGTGAGTGGACTCCTTCTCCCGAAATCGCCCAAATCAGAGAGCCTCCCCGTGCAAAGCTGTCAATTATTTTCTCCTTTCCCGCTTGTCAGGGAGGCCTGAGCGCTCAAACCTACGTGCACATCGAGGTGGAGGACCTCAACGACAACGCCCCGGTGTTCGACCCTTCAGAGTACACCGTGAGCATCAGCAGCCATGCCCAACCCGGCACCGAAATCCTCAACGTCATCGCCACCGACAGAGACTCCGGGGGATTCGGACACGTGACCTACAGCATCCTCCCTGGAGATACGTCCGATTTATTTGCACTTGACTCTCAGACAGGTAGGAGGTCATACACTCCGCTCCCTGGCTCGAGTTTTCCTTTCTTTAGTGTCTCTTTTTCTGCTGAACGAGTTTTGTGTGGAGTCTCGGTGTTCTCCTGGTGCCCGCGTGGAGTTATAAACCTCATAGTATAAATATTGTCCAGACATACGAGTGTTTGTTTGTCTCTGTAGGACCTGTGCATAAAGGTGCGAATGTTGTATGTCTCAAATTTGACATGTGAGTGAGAGGATCCCCTATTCTTGCTTTCTTTCCAAACCTTTATTTAACCAGGATTCCCCTTGAGATTAAAAAACCTCTTTTTCAAGGGAGTCCTGGCCAAGAGGCAGCAAAACAAAACAGTTAGATTTTTTTTTTTTTTTTGAACATATATTAGAACAAGTTCTTTGACAGAGTCACAAACATTCTTACAAAACCTCATGACAAGATACACATTATACAATATTCTTTATAGGTATAATTATTTCTACCATTCATTTAGCAATTCACTTATTTCCTCAATAGCAAGCGAAAGAAAAAGAAAAAAAAACTAAAATACGAGTTAAAAAAATAAATAAAAAATAAATATATATATAGCTCAGTCAAATAGAGATAATATTCTCAACTCTCCAAATAGTTTTTGATGGGTGCCCATTTGTCAAGATGTCATAGGTTTGCTGTTATGAGTTCCATGCAGTTTCCATCCTTAAGCCTTAAGAACTCTGAGCAAAAACACCTGTTTTTTCCTTAAATCACTTGTTGATGCTGTACCCATAATGAATTGCTGTGGATCAATTGGTCTGTTTAATTTTAAAATCTCACTTAAAACAGTTACATTTAAAATGAAATTAAAATTACATACATATCAGTGAAGTCGTCTCAAGCCCTCTCAATCTGGACTTAAAGCCGTTCAATGAAACAAGATCCGTGAGTTTGCAACATGTTCCATGTAAAGTGGGAAAATAGACAAAAGCCTTTTTTCCCACTGCGGCTCCGAGTGGCTTGGGAAAATAAATTATAAATATCTAATTGAAGTGTATTTCATTAGTGTTAATTCCTTTTTTTAACTTTTAGTTCTCAGTTGGAAGATTATTGTGATCTTGAAGTATTTAATAAAATTATATTTGTTATTTTTCGCCGCTCAAAATAACGTCACACTCGCGGAAGCCGGTAAAGTCCTGATTTGCAGGTGCGCTGAAGTTCAGGTGCAAAAGTCCCATGAACCAGATGAAACAAATATTTATGAAGATATTTTGCAAATACTTATTTTTCATTGTTTACTGTCACAGTGATTTTTTTCCCGATTTATTTTTAAAATTCAGGTCGAGGCTCCGCTACACGCTCTGAAAGCCCAAAGCTCAAAATGAGTTCATTACATAAATAAAATTTAATTTTCTTCGTAATACTTTGTGAATTTCAGAAGCAACACACTACACACTTTTTTATACAAAGCGTAAAGGTAATAAAAAGCAATATATACAGTGGTAGCTTTATTTTAGACGTCAAAAAGTAATTGCGGCTCCCAGTGTTTTCTTTTCCTAGGAAACCGGGTCCAAACGGCTCTTTGGGTGTTACGGGTTGCCGACCCCTGGACTAGAGTTAGTAACAAACCTCAAAGCAGCTTGATACAACCTAACTCAGACACTCAGCTGAAGCATTCATATACAAAAGGTCTCCATAATCTAAAATGGATAAAAAAGTTGCAGTGACGAGTCGCTTTGTGACCTCAAAAGAAAAAACAACATTAATTTCGGAATAAAAAACCCAGTTTCGATTTGAGTTTCTTCACAAGATTCTCAACATGGGGCTTAAAAGACAAAGTGTCATCAAGCAAGACACCAAGATGTTTGTATACATGAACCACCTCAATTCCACTTCCCTTAAAAAATGTGGAGATAACTTGCGGCCTCTTGCGAGAGTTTGGAAACAAAAATTAGTTTGGTTTTGTCCGTATTAAGGACTAATTTTAGTAGCAAAAGTGTGTGCCGCACCACATTAAAAGCATTCTGCAGAGATTCAATAGCAGCTGCAGGGGACGAGCCAAAACAGTAAATTATCGTGCCATATTGTAAGTCTCTTCCCCGACATGTGAACGAGTTAACGGTTGTTCGTCCGTATGATGCGTGAATGGTTGCGTGTCTGTATAAGTCCTGTGAAAAAAGGAGCAAAAGTTGTATGTCTGGATATGATGTGTGAATGAAGGAGTGAATGGTTGTACATTTCTATACAAGATAGATAAGTACGATTGATAATGAATGAACAAATCCAATGCCATTTTTTTTTTTTTTTTTTAGGGTCATGAATGCTTATTTTGTAGTTATTTCCAAATACAGAGACAATGATACGCAGATATGCAGACAAGTGTTTGAATACACTGAGTGGTGATGAATCTTTTAATGTGTTCCTTGGTTTCCATATAATATCTGGAGAAAAAACAAAGTACATCTGTCGCCCAGCTAAAAATGGAAGCCGGATCGAAAGTATCGACTGGATAAAGTTTTGGGGGAGATAAAAAAAAAAAATCTGCATACAAAGAGTGCTCCAAAAATAAAAAATTTATTTTACATAAAGTTCAGAAAATTTATTATAGAATGACGTGTCGAGCTAAAAGATGCTCTTCCTAAAATACTAACCAAAAAAATGCTTAAACATGTTATTGTGGCGCCATTTTTAAAGGGAATGATCAATTTTTTTTTTTTTTTTTTTTTTTGTGCCTCGTTAGATATATAATGTTATTTTAACATTATCTTAGACTTGCTTCGAGAACAGGCCCAAGAAACAGATACTCTTAACAAGTGTACCGATATTGAACTTCACATTATTGATCAGAGGGTTTGAGCATACAATATCGGCCATTTACAAAGGAGACAAGGTCTAACATCAAAATCCTCATTTAAACTTTGTGGGTTCAGTTCCCGTTTCAAAAGGATGGAATTCAGGACATATTTACTCCATTTTTTAATTTTGCTCGAAACCTCATGCTATAATAAATCCCGTACTCTATGTAAAATAAATCTTTATTTTTGGAGCACTCTTGTTGTGCTGATGTTTGTCCTCAAACCTCTTATTTTTTCCATAAAATACAAACAACCATCAAAAGATCCGATAGCTGGTACGTAAATAACTTTCCAGCGCATCATCGGTCGCTTTACATCCACAGAATCTTTAAGTGTGAACGTTTGTCCGACTGTTTGGGGATAAACGGCGGCTCAGAGCCCTAATGCCGCCTGATCTGATTGTCGGTGTCACTGTGCAGAAGGAGCGCAGAAACGTATCCAGATATCAAAAAGCACCACTTTTTGAGAGTACCATCGGGAGAAAATGTAGCACTTAATACCTTAATACCTGTGCAATATTTCATCTCATAACAGCTACACTACAATTTTCCCTTCTATCATACTATTGTGCACTCCTTACCTCACTTGTTACTAAGACACTTTATAGTTTCACTGAGACATTTTATAGTTTATTTTTATTTCTAATTCTGCCTTTTCTTTTATTATTTATTACTGTTATATTTTCTGTAACTCTGGCACAGCAATTTCCTTCGGGATTAATAAAGTTGTTCTTATTCTTATTCTTATTCACCCTACCGGTCCATCCTGTGCAGGGGTGCTGTACCTCACCTCGCCGCTGACCCATCTGGGTGTCGCCGGTGTGAAACTCTCCATCGCCGCCCAGGATGGTGGCGGTCTGACCTCAGTCAGGCCGGCCGAGGTCACGGTCAACGTCCTGCGCAGCGCCCAGGCTCCAGCCGTGTTCAAGAGGTCACGCTACGCCTTTGCCGTCTCTGAGGACGCACCTCCGGGCACGTCTGTGGGGACAGTAGAGGCCGTCAACCCATCTGGTGAGTGCAGATCGAATCATACTTGCATGATTAACGTAATTTCTGGACTATTGGGCGCACCTCAATATAAGCCGCACCGGCTAGCACAGGGGTCGGCAACCCGCGGCTCCTCTTTCATCTTTACACTGCGGCTCCGAGTGGCTTGGGAAAATAAATTATAAAAATTTAATTAAGTATATTTCATTTGTTTTAATTCCTTTTTTTAACTTTTAGTTCTAAGTTGGAAGATTATTGTGATCTTGAAATATTAAATAAAATTATTGTTTTTCGCCGCTCAAAATAACGTCACACTCGCGGAAGCCGGTATACCCGCCAGCCGGTAAAGTCCCGATTTGCAGATGCTGTGCGCTGAAGTTCAGGAGCAGAAGTCCCTTAAACCAGGTAAAAGAAATATCTATGAAGATATTTTGCAAATATTTATTTTCTATTGTTTACTGACACAGTGATTTTTTTCCCGATTTATTTTTAAAATTCAGGTCAAGGCTCTGCTAAACGCTCTGAAAGCCCAAAGCTCAAAATGAGTTCATTACATAAATAAAATTTAATTTTCTCTGTAATACTTTGTGAATTTCAGAAGCAACACACGACACACTTGTTTATACAAAGTGTAAAGATAATAAAAAGCAATATATACAGTGGTACCTTTATTTTAGACGTCAAAAAGTAATTGCGGCTCCCAGTGTTTTCTTTTCCGAGGAAACCGGGTCCAATCGGCTCTTTGGGTGTTACGGGTTGCCGACCCCTGGTCTAGCCGATCGCTATCTTGGTCTTCCTCCTGCGCACTAAAACATCAGTCGTCTTCTTCGGCGTCATTTCATCGGTCCGATGTGACGAGGATAAATGTTTTAGCGTCGTGAAGCTCGTTATCCCTCCCCTAAAAAAAGTCCATATATCAGCTGCATCGTTGTTTACGTGAAAAAAGTCGCGGCTTATTGTCCGGAAGTTACGGTATGTTGGAACCTCCATTTCTTCAATGACATTAAATCCCACAGATTTTTCTGTTTATACCTTGTAATGAGTCATAAAACTATCAGCACTGGGTTTCCATGGAACTGGAAACTATAACCATGTTCTTCATTCTACAAATACACTGATTATCTATAAAATCAGTGTCCAAACAGTCAAAAATGAACAAATTTTGATCACTCAAGCAGAGGTGAGTTCATAATCAGAATCATTTATTAAAGTTTTATTAAGATTTAGATTAAGATTAAGATTAGATTCATTAAGATTAAGATTTATTAAAGAGTTAATACATAAATACAAAGTTATTCTAATTGGTGCGTTTAAATAAATGAATTTGAAATATGTTATTGTAGGGTTGCTATGGAGATTTTAAATGTTTTCAAAAGTAGGATGTTAATGACAGATGAGGACAGACAGGAATCTCCATGGACCATGATGTTTGAAGAACTAGTGATCTGTAATGAGCAGGGAACATGCTGAAGAAAATCTGTGGGTGGAGTTATGCTTTGGAAAGGAGAGGAATGAAGGTTCGTCGCAGAAAAACAGAATGTGCGTGAATGAGAGGAACGGTGAGGCTACTGGGAGTGGAGAGCAAGAAGCAGTGATGCTGTATGCTCTAAAAACAGTGACAATGACGAAAAGACAGGAAAAGAAGAATTTGTCACAGGGGTGCAGGACATGTATGACCGAGACAAAGTGATGACCGAGATGGTTTGACATGAACACTTCTCTGTTCATGTCCAAACCATGGTGAAGATCTAGGTAAAAGGTTGCTGAATGTGGAGCTGCCAGGCAGGAGAGCTAGAAGAAGACCAAAGAGAAGATTTATAGATGCAGTTAGAGAGGATATGAGATTAGTTGGTGTAAGAGAAGATGATACAAAGAACAGGGTTAGATGGAGAAGGTTGATTCAATGTGGCGGCCCCTGAAGAGAAAGCCCTAACGATAAGGAGAATTTGTCACAGGGGTGCAGGACATGTATGACTGAGACAAAGTGGTGTCTGAGATGGTTTGGACACGAACACTCCTCTGCTCATGTCCAAACCCTGGTCCAGATCTGGGTAGAAGGTTGCTGAAGGGAGAGCTGCCAGGCAAGAGGTCTTGTTGAAGACCAAAGAGAAGATTTATGGATGTAGTTAGAGAGGATATGAAATTAGTTGGTCTAAGAGAAGATGATACAGAGAATAGGGTTAGATGGAGAAGGTTGATTCAATGTGGCGACCCCTGAAGAGAAAGCCCCAAGGATAAGGAGACGTGTTATATTTATATATATTCATTATTATACAGAGATGGCATATATTCATGCTATGTTTGCAGATGTTTGTAGACATTGTGATTGTTTGGATGTGTTATTACTCCTTGAAAAGGAGAGGGCTGGAGGCTAGCTGCAGAAAGACAGGATACATGTATGGATAAGAGGGACCCAAGTGGAAGATTATATTTGTGCCAAGGATTTAAATGCCCTTTAATGGTGAGCTAACTATCTACAAATCCAGAAGTTTACAAATCTCTTATTGGTGAACGCAACTGTGAAACAATATAGCTGTCGTCATTCTGCCAACCCCGACCCCTCGAAAAACAATTCAAATTCATTTTTATTTCTCTAAATTTGGAAACGGTTGGAGCGAATGGCGAGACGCCCGAGGGATCTTTGCGTCTCGCCTCCAGACGAGAAGATGCGAACAGGAAAGCTGCCGTTTAATCTTTAATCCGCTTTAGCCTGATAAATAGGTGACAGATGACCAACAGTCAGGTAACCCAGTGAGGCATTCTGTTTTCTTGGGGATTATAGCTAATGTTGTTAAAATGCGCAGAAAATGCAGTTATTAATAATTTCATGAGTATTAACTCGTTCCTCTGGTTTGAAAGAGAGCTAAAGCTACAGATAACTTCTTTTCTCCAGAACATTCCCTTCTCTTTACCATCGGTTTCAGCAACTTGCAACACGTTTCCCAACAGCTCCGCCATAAAGCCAGACAGTTATTTAAGGGACATCTCATCAATTAACGGATTAATTAATGGAGCTGAAGCGCAAACGACAGGCTTCGGGGGGGTGTTTGTCCGGTGTCGGCCGCCGCTAAGCTGCCGCGGATTAAGAGCGTCGTGTGTTTCAGGGGCAACAAACACTTAGTGGGGATTAATGGGATGGACCTTCTGACCTGTGATTACCTCTTGTTGTTGGATGTGTGTGTGTGTGTGTGTGTGTGTGTGTGTGTGTGTGTGTGCAGGCACAAATCTTATATTTGCAAATTGTTCACTAAATATTTTACAACTAGATGAACCGACCCTATATTTACCCGTTACATAATTACATTTAAAACAAATGTAACACTGAACACATTTTTGGTAGGATAGTATCATATCAAACCAGCACACAGAGACAACCCGCTAATGCTAAATGCTAAATGCATTAAAACGCCACCCAATCACAAACCGATTGTCTGATGACACTTTCCATGTAGGGCAGTTCTCTTAGCAGAATTACCCCAGGGGAGCATCGCTAGGGGCTAGCCTAGAATTAGCTTTTAGCTTTCTCAAAGCGTCTTCGGTGGAGCTCAAAACAAAGAGACGATGCTACCAGAAGCTTATCAAGGGTGACATGTTGGTCTATGTGGTGCCGACGTCCAACTACGTTCATGAAATGATTTTGTATATTTAATATATTTCAATTAAATGGCAGTAATGTTTTTCTTTACAGGCTCCAAAGGACCTGTGTCCTACAGAATCTCCTCTGGGGACCTTCTGGGCTTGTTCTCAGTTCATCCAAAGTCCGGCCTGATCAGCAATGTCCAAACTCTGGACCACGAGTCGCAGCCTTACACCCTGCTCTTCCTCCAGTCCTACACCGACTCCTCTCCGGTTTACAGCACCGCCCAGGTCAACATCACCGTCTCCGACATCAACGATAACGTCCCCGTCTTCCCCAGAACCAGAGACGCCATCGCGGTGTCCCAGAACACCCCGACGGGAACGGTGCTATTCATCGCTCATGCTCACGACCCTGACAGTGGCGCCAACGGGAGGATTCAGTATTCCCTAAAAAACGGCAAAGACGGCACATTCCTCGTGGACCCCGATCTCGGGACGGTGACTTTAAACCGGAGTTTGACGGCGCATCGCCCGCAGAGATACAGCCTGGAAATCGTGGCGAGCGACGAGGGAGAACCTCCCCTGAGCTCCATCCTCACGCTAACCGTGGACGTAGACCGCAGCCTGGCGGAGGACAGCCTCGCCTTCGAGAGCCTCGTCTACCAGGTGGAGATCGGCGAAGCATACCGGAAAGATTCGCGGGTCATCCAGGTGACGGCGCACCGGAGCAGAGTCGCTCACACGTCCAACTCGGGCCTCACTTACTCCTTGGAGGAGGAATCGGGCTTCCCTCCCGCTCCCTTCCGGATCCATCCAAAGACGGGGTGGTTGTATCTCGCCCGAAACCTCGACTACGAGACGGAATCTTCCTATCGTTTCCGAGCGTTGGCCTCGGCGAGCGAGGCCGCGTTCGCCAACACCACGGCTTCGGCCACGGTGATGGTGATGGTTCTGGACATCAACGACAACCCGCCGGTGTTCGGCCGCGACGTGTACTACTTCACCGTATCCGAGGGTCTGTCGCCGCAAGGGCTGGTGGGGAAAGTGACGGCAGCGGACGCGGATTCTGGGAAAAACGCCCAACTGTCCTACATCCTTCTCTCAGATGGGAAGTTTTTCCGTATCAACGCAAAAACAGGTGAAAACGAATCGATGCTAAAAATACAGTCGTCTTGCTAGTTTGGAAGCTAACCCTGTGACCTCTCCAGGGGAAATCATCAGCTGGGTGGCGTTGGACCGCGAGCAGCACTGCCAGCACAACCTGAAGGTGCTGGTGACGGACCAGGGTCATCCTCGCCTGAACGCCACCGCCAACGTTCACATCCTGGTCACCGACGTCAACGACAACCCTCCACAGTTTGTGCACGTGGCCGCCGGCAAGGAGCTCAATGTGCAGGTACGTTCGGATAAAGACCCGTTCTTTTAGCGAAGGTGAAACAACTGAAACAAGGAGTGAGAATTTAAAAGAGAGAGCGAATCTTCTTCTTCTTCTTCTGCTTTCGGCTTTTCCCGTCAGGTGTCGCCACAGCGAGTCAACTTTCTCCATCTAACCCTATTCTCTGTATCCTCCTCTCTCACAACAACTACCTTCATATCCTCTCTCACTACGTCCATAAATCTTCTCTTTGGTCTTCCTCGAGACCTCTTGCCTGGCAGCTCCAACTCCAGCATCCGTCCACCAATATATTCACTATCTCTTCTCTGTACATGACCCAACCATCTCAGTCTTGCTTCTCCGACCTTCTCTCCAAAACATCGAACATGTGCCGTCCCTCTGATAGACTCATTCCTGATCCTCTCCATCCTGGTCACTCCCAAAGAGAACCTCAACATCTTCATCTCTGCAACCTCTAGTTCTGCCTGCTGTCTTTTGGTCATTGGAACAGTGTCTAGTCCAAACATCATCGCTGGTCTCACCACTGACTTGTACACCTTTCTTTTTATTCTGGCTGAAAGTCTTCTATCTCTTCGTACCCTGACACTTTTCTCCACCCATTCCAACCTGCTTGGACCCGTCTCTTCACTTCTTTTCCGCACACTCCTACGCTCTGGACTGTTGACCCCAAGTACCTGAAATCCTCCAGCTTCTTGATCTCCACTCCCTGTAGCCTCACCGCTCCACCCGAGTTCCTCTCATTCACACACATATATTCTGTCTTGCTGCGACTAACTTTCATTCCTCTCCTTTCCAGAGCATACCTCCACCTCTCTAGATTTTCCTCTACCTGTTGTCTGCTCTCACTACAGATCACAATACTTGTCAAAATCCTCTTGTCGTGGTAAATGGACTTGAACATCTTCACTTGAAGATGGAGGCTGAAATGTCTTCAAGTAAAGAAATTCAAGTCCAGTTGAAAAGAATTCACCTGGATAAGTGAGAATCTCCACAGATGAACCTGAATAGTTGTATGTCTATTTAATCTGTGAATGAATGAATGAATGAATGCGTCTATTTCCCTTTATGACGGGTGAATCAGATGGCGGTAAGTCTGCGTCCTAATATCTGGGTAATTATTCGGCTAATTTATGAATTTTTCGGCACGGTTGGTGCTTTCCTCATGGAGGCGGAGCTTCTGGTGGCGCCTCCTTCCAGGAGGCAACTGGAGAAAATACATAAATGACATTTGCTCAGTTTTCCATGTAAAAGGACGTCTGGCAACAAGGTTGTTTTCTGTGTGGACGTCGCACGTTCTTGCGTGCTTCGTCCAGGTTCTCTGGTTTCCCCACCCAGTCTAAAAAACACAAATCATGCAGTAGGTTGGAGACCCTAAATTGTACAGGCGTGCAAATGAGGGAGCGAATGGTCGTATTGCCTTTCGCCCAATGACAGCTTAGAAGGCTGGAGACTCTGAGTGCAGGAAAAATTGTACAGATAATGAATAAATTACTGTAATTTCCGGATTGTAAGCCGCTACTTTTTCCAGACGCTTTCAACACTCCGGCTCAAACAATGATGCTAAATGATGGATTTTTTTTTGGAGCTAACAAGCTTCAGGCCGCCGTAACATTTAGCCTCGCGCATCCGACCAATGAAATGAAATTCTGAGGCCGTTAAATTCCGACACCGAAGAAGACGGAAGACCAAGATAGCCTTCAGCTGGAGTAGGACAAAGCGGGGAAAGAAAATGGATGGACTTTTCCTCGTGTTATTTATTATTAACCTTCCTCTTGTGTTCGGGTCGCCACCGACCCGTTTTAGTTTTTAAATGCATAAAATAATCACTTAAATTTTTTTTATTGCATCAAGGCTTCTTGACTTTGTCAGGAACCTTGATTTCAACAAAATTCAACAAAAACATTTTTTTTCACTGTATTATAAAATGCTCTAGTTGAAATTATGTCCTTTGCAGTGTTAGGGTCGGTTTCGACCCAGGTATAAAAATAAGATTACAAAGCAATAATTAGAGCCAAAATTTAGATCTTAAATGCATTGTCAGCCAACACAATGACAACCAACTCCTTCCCCACTCATGTGAGCTTCTGGGGACGCTCATTTGTCCAGGATTGCTGCAAAAAAGACAAACAAAAATGAGCATGTCCAGACACGTCAGACACATATTTATATTATTCTCTTGAGGTTAATTTTTCTTTTTTTTTTTTTTTTTAAATCAAGAGGTATACTAATAATAAAAAGGCCCAGAGAACCACAACAAAAATTTTTAAACCTAATATTTTTCATGGATAAGGAAGCCTTACAAGGTAACCAAGAGATGAGAAAAAAATTTGGAATTTAAGTTTTTATTTTTAGTGTATTTTAAAGCTGATTTAAGACACGGGTCGAAACCGACCCGTTAACACCGGGGATGCTACCAGAAAACTAACACAGGAGGAAGGTTAATGTTTTTCAGCAGTTTTTCAAAGCATTTAATGTACGTACGTATTTATTTAGAAGTAAAAAAAAAAAAAAAAGTTTCTGTGCATGTTTCTAACTGCCATATAGACGACAGGGTGGTTTGTTATCTTAGAAAGAGCACATGGCTAACAGCAGTCGCACCCTCGAGTGTGTGTGAGCGAGTGTGTGAATTGCTTGACCTTTGTCGTCCGGGTTATAGCAAAATAATAGCAAAATAATAGCAAAATAATAGCAAAATAATAGCAAACGTCTCTATTCTTTCCCCCGTTCTTGTCGTAGATGTGGGCCGGACAACCGGCAGGATCCGTGGTGACGAACGTCTTCGCCAAAGACTTGGACGCCGGAGAAAACGGATCGGTCACGTTCTCGCTCGTGGCCCGTAAGTTGCGTCTCCTTTTACGAGATCCACGGAGCTTTCCGGCTTTCGTTTAGCGGGGAAACGCGCCGACCGTCTCCTCTGCCCGACTCAGATGACAAGAGCCTCGGACGTTTCGAGATCGACCGTAAAACCGGGGAAATCAGGACGACGGAGCTCCTGGATGAAGACGCCGAGCCGTATTACACTCTCAGGGTGTCGGCCAGGGACGGAGGAACCCCGTCTCTGGAGGACACGGCCGTCCTCCATGTCCAGGTGCTGTATCTCCTCCACCCAACAACCCCTGGTTACCAGATTCTTCCATATTATGACTTCAGAAGATGTTCGACTCCCTGATCTCAAGTGAAAAAGATCATTTTTAAAATGTCTCCGATAGTTTCGGGATTATTTCAGGTCAGGAACGACGACGACTCGGAATGAGGACTCGGAATTCACCAGCAGGGGGCGACAGAGTCCTGGAAACGGTTCTCGCCGGGTTTCACACCTGAGGGTTTCGCCTGCAGGTTCTCGGCTTGGACCCTCCGCCCGCCGCATCCGGACGCCAGACGGTGAGGCGTTTTTCGGTGAGAGAGGACGCCGCGCCGGGGACGGTCATCGGCCACGCCGGTGTTTCTGACAAAGGGAAGTTCCACTACTCCGTCACCGAGGGCGACGGAAGCGCGCACTTCGGGATCGACGGCTCGTCCGGAGACGTTTACATCAGCCAGCCCCTGGACTACGAGTCCGCCGTGCAGTACTACCTCAGTATCCACGTGGAGGACGTGGGTCTGCTGCGAGGAGTCAACATGTCCGTGCAGGTCATTGTGTCGGTGGAGGACGTCAACGACCACGCGCCCTGGTTCCCGGATAAACTGGTGATGTTCGGCCTGAGGGAGGACGCCGAGGTCGGGTCGCCGGCGTTCGCTTTTCACGCCAGGGACGCCGACGGGACGTTTCCCAACAGCGCCCTCCTCTACTCCCTGACCTTTGACTCCTCGCTCAGCAAGTCCCGCTCCCGCTTCCCCTTCCAGATGAACCCTCACACCGGAACCCTGACCGTCGCCGCCCCCTTGGACCGAGAGACGACCCCCAGCTTCGCTTTCACCGTCACGGCCACCGACCTGGCGAGGAGGAAGGACGAGCGGAGGCGGACGGCGGTGACGGCCCAGGTCTTCCTGCTGGACGTCAACGACAACCGTCCGGTGTTGGTGTCCGCAGAGAAGGTCCAGGCGATGGAGGACGCGGAGGCCGGTAGCCTGCTGCATCACTTCGTGGCCATCGATGGAGACCAGGGTGAGAACGGGATGGTGTCCTTCGTCATCTCGGGCGGAAACCGGCAGGGACTCTTCACCCTGGAGGAGAAAACAGGTGGGACGGTCAAATGTCCAAAAATCGAGAAAACGTCAGGAAACCCCGCTGAAGGTCCTTCTCGTTAATTTATCCTCCAGGCCTCTTGTTTCTTGCGGCCTCTTTGGACTACGAGTCGGAGCGTTCCCACAATCTGGTCGTCTGCGCGGCGGATCACGGCTCGCCGCCGCTCTCCTCCACCCAGACCCTCACCATCCAGGTGGGGGACGTGAACGACCGGCAGCCGACCTTCGGCCAGAGCGTCTACGAAACCAGTGTGGTGGAGAACAGGGACCCCGGGGAGCCCGTGGTGAGGGTCTCCGCCACCGACCACGACTCAGGTACTCTTATGAAACCCTGGTAAGACGGGAAAATCCAGGAAAATTAAAAATAGGCTCGAAAAGCCGGCGTGAAGCGACAGCTTTGTAACGCGAAAGGAAGTGAAATCGGGTGGTTTTCCTTGGCCGGAGGAAGAGAAACCAATCTACTTCCTTTATGACTGAGCTTTATCTTTAATCTGCTCTCATCTCTCGTAACGATTACGGCAATTAATCAAAATCAGTCGCCGTTTTAGAGTTCGCCTTCGTGACGGATTACATCGGACAGATTCCTTCTAGTCATTTCACGTGTTTTCTCCGGTAATTGATTCCTCTCGACCGACCGTCATACGGACACATCCAACCGTTCGTTCAAAACATCTGGGCCTCCAATCAAACCTCCGGCGTGTTTTTAAAGGATTCGAGACTTTTATTTTCGTTACACAGAGTGCAGTGAAATTTGGAGATCTCTCAGGTTCGGCGTCATCAAAAACAGACGGTAACTAACCTTAAAAAGTAGGACACAACACAGCAATAGCAGCATCTCTGGGTTAGAGATGTGAGACGTAAAAAAAAAAGACAAGAAATATAAAATAACATCTAGAAGAATGGAAAAAGTAAAAAAGGGTAAAGTGGAAAAAAGTGGAAAAAAAGGTTCAGGTTGGACTGTGGGAAGGATTTCTTACATTTTAATAACAAGTGAGTGGAAAATGACCAACCTTGCTTCACCTCTTGGGGTCAATGACGTTCCCTAACTTAATTTTCGCCATTTCACTCGATGGTTGTTCGTCTGTGACTTTGCCACACTGAACCGAGGTTGTGAAAACAGCCGATTGTTACGTCTAATTATTATTATTCATCAAAAAAAAAAAAAAAAAAAAAAAAAGACAAGAGTCAAAGTAATAAACACCAGCATTAGCAGCCATTTAGCTTAATGTGGTGATCTAATCTTAACATAACACATTCCTTTGGTCCGAATCTTCTCAAACATATAAACATTTTCATAGCAAAGTGAAATCCAGGATGTGTGCGGGGCGGCGCGAGCGCCAGCTGTCGCCCTCTCGCCCCGTTCCCCCCCTCGGGCCGAAAACGTCCGTCAGAAAAAAAAGAAAAAAAAAAAACAAAACGCGGCCGTAAAACGGCGGTCATCTTCGGGGAATGCGGGAGGAGGGCGCGTTAGCGCAAATGCTAATTAAGTCAGACTGTCGGGAGAACCCGCCGATCCGCCGGACCGGCCGATTGGAGCGGACAGATGAAAACACGGGGCCTATTGGCACAGATGGCTCGGATTATGGGAAATCACGGCCCGGCGAGGGTCGTCCGGGTCTCCCCTTCCCCCCCTTCTTCCCCCCGAGGAGCAGAGCGCTTGCTGTTCTTGGACAAATCTCACCCCCAGGAATGTCAAGTTCACGTGGAGAGCCGTCCTGCGCCGACCCCTCGGCCGGACGCCCTCCAACCTCCCGGTGGCCGCGGGATTCAAAGGGGGACTAGTTACTGTCAACAAGGGCAGATGAAATGGATCTGGGGAGGCCTTTCTGCGCGACGCCTTAAAATAAACATCGCCGATGTGTGTGATTGGGGGTCAGAAGAGCGAGGTGTGTGTGCGGGGAAAAGACACAAACGTAGGGAAGGGGGGGTCAGGGTTCGGTTTCGGTTAAAGTGCTAATGGAGAGAAACCAAACAGATACTGGAGGCTGAGGTGAAACTGCAGCAGTTAAGATAACGCTTAATTGATCGCCAAAGGGGGAACTCCTATGTCACGGCAATGCAACCATAATATCAATGAATATGCGTATAAATAAAAGAGCCGATTAAGAGATAGCAAAAGACATCCTCAAAAAAATAGACAGCAAAATGAACGACGACAAGGATGAAAATAGACAACAGAATGAAAAAAACAAACAGCAAGGGTGAGAATAGACAACCAAAACGACAATAACAAGAATAAGAACAGAAAGACGAAAATAAACAGGATTAACAGCGAGAAGGTTCCTGGTTTGATTCCCATGTGAGGGGGGGGTAGAGTCTCCATGTTCTCCATGTGTTCTCCGGGTTCCTCTTGCAGACCAAGAACATTCAGGAGGCGCATGAGAGTGAACAGTCCAGCCTCTCAGCCAATGAGAGCTGGGATAGGTTGCAGAATGAATGAATGACTAAACTTTCCTCCATATTACAGGCGGGCTGCATCCAGTGTACCCTCTCTCTTAAGAACACCTGAGGTTCTGACGCCCTCAGCAGAAATATTATAAAATCCCGATAGACATCCTCTTGTCACTTCTATTTGGGAGTGAAAAGGAGTGAGTCCATCAGAGGGTTGGCTCATGTTAGGTGTTTTGGAGAGTGGGTCAGATGGTTGGGTCATGGACAGAGGAGGGATAGTGACCATATTGGTAGACGGATGCTGGAATTGGAGGTCTAGAGGAAGACCAAAGAGAAGATTTATGGATGTAGTGAGAGAGGTATGACGTTAGTTGGTGTGAGAAAGGAGGATCCAGAGAATAGGGTTAGATGGAGAAGGTGGATTTGCCGTGGCGACTCCTGAAGGGAAAAGCCCAAAGGAAAAGAAGAATTTGTCACAGGGGTGCAAGACATGTATGACCGAGACATAGTGATGACTGAGATGGTTTGGACATGAACACTCCTGCCAGGTAGGACGTCGAGAAGGCTGGAGGAGAAGGTTGATTCGCTGTGGTGACCCCTGAAGTGAGAAGCCCAAAGGAAAAGAAGAATTTGTCACAGGGGTGCAGGACATGTATGACCGAGACATAGTGATGACTGAGATGGTTTGGACATGAACACTCCTGCCAGGTAGGACGTCAAGAAGGCTGGAGGAGAAGGTTGATTCGCTGTGGCGACCCCCGAAGGGAAAAGCCCAAAGGAAAAGAAGACATAGATTCAGACTGCAATCCTCACCGTGCAGCTACAACAAGAACAACGGTTGTCTGAGAATGTTTAGCCAAACCAGGTCCTGGCTGGAGGTCAGACCTGTCACGTTATCGAGGTGCCACATCACGCTGCTGCTCTGCGACCCTGTTTCCAATCAGCCTTCTTCATCGTAAATCCAACCGCGAGGTGCTGAAATAATACCGTGACCGATTCCCTGATTCAGTTCAGATTAAATGAAAAGCCGTATTTCTTTTGCTCAATAAATGAGCGTTTTAAATCACATCATGATTGTTTTTTTTTTTTTTTTGGAAACAACGGGCCTCAAATCCAGCAGTGTGAATGTGACTTCTCTTCTGCCCGTCCTCAGAGGAGAACGCCGTGGTGTGGTACAGCCTGCTGCCGGGTCCCGGCTACGAGCTCTTCAGCATCAACCCCTACACCGGCCTGGTCACCACCACCTCCCTCCTGGACCGAGAGCAGCAGCGGCGTTTCACCCTCAGAGGTACGACCGAGCCGCTGTATTCGCAACGCAATGACTAATTCTTCAGTTTCCCCTTCAAAATGGCCGCCCTTCATCAGTACTCGCTTATGACTTCTCATTAAAAGCTGTGGAAATGAATGTAATTACAGAGCAGGTATTTAAAAAGTCTCCTCCGGTCTTCATCAAACACTCATATTCTTCGGTTTGTTTTCCTTTGAGCCTTTTTTTTTTTAAAATTCCCCCCCCCCCCCAGCTGTTTGTACGATGTTCGAAGCGGGCTGATTACCGTTTCCGAAACAATATACATTTAAAAGAGCTGAGGCACAATAAATTGAAGTTTTTAACCGAACGGAGAGCTTCATCCCTCTCTCCCAGGAGGACACGCCGTAATTATACCGAAAGTATTCGTTGGGGTTTAGGGGTAAACTGCTTTCAGATGTGTGCCGTCATAATATTTGTACAGTCGGACGTGTAGCGAACAATCAGAGCTAATTATGAAAATATAATCACGGCCAAGATTAAATACGTGGAAGCGCTGCCAGAATCGCAGAGGCGAAATACGTGGGAGCAATTATTTCTGACTTCACGGAAATGAGTGAAACGCAGAGCATGTTCAGCAGGTGCTCTTAGCGTCGAATGCTTTTCATTCATTCATTCATTCATTCATTCATTCTGGCTGACCTGCGATCACAATAGGGGGTCTGCTCCCAGCTGTAGGGGTCATTAGCATCTGGACATCCCGTAGGAACCCCTCGCAGATACAGGGAAACCATGGAGACGCCACACAGAAAGGCATACCGTCCAACCAGGGACCTTCCAGCCGTGACCTATTGAATGCTAAATAAATCTCTAGTTAAGATCTACTTTTCCACTCATGAGCCAAAGCACTTGAGCCAGACGGAGGGACTTTCAAGAAGTTGTAATAAGTCGGTTTTCGCTTCCTCTACTAGCATAAAATTGAAAGTGCACATTTTGTCATGTTTCCTACTTTCTTACGATCAGGGGCTTTTTTTTTTTGGCCTTCACCGAAGTTCTGCGGTTTCGGACAATATCGCCAATACCTCAGTTGGTAATTGATGCTTTCCATGTAGAGCAGGTTTGGACCACCAGATGTTCTGAAGAAACCAAACATTCCCCCATGAGCAAGTATTTGGCGACAACTGCCTTTTTCGAGTAGAAACGTCAGACAGATCCCAGCTCAGTGCAGGCGACCTTCTACCTTGACCAGCTTGGGTAGAAAATGGCGTGCACATATAAATACTGTATGTCATAGAGGAAATTGAGTATCCAAATTTCTCCAGGAAATGGTGACTTTTGCATGAAAAGCAGAGAAGTGGTAATTTTGAGAAATAACGTATGGGCGATTTCCTTACAGTCCAGGCCCGGGACAGCGGCACGAGGCCTCTCTCGGGCACGGCCACGGTGTCGTGCTCGGTGCTGGATGAAAACGATAACCCGCCGGAGTTCATGCAGTCGTCCTTCCAAATCACCCTGCCGGAGAACCTGCCCCCAGGGGTCATTCACACCGCTCAGGCCTCCGACCCGGACCACGGGGAAAACGGGACGATACACTACTCCATCATCGGTATGCTTGGAAACGACAAGGATCAAGTGGGCTGGGATTATTCCGGAAAGTCCAGCGGTCACTACTTATAATATCTGTGATTGTTTTTTGTCAAGGGGACGACTACAGAGGTCGCTTCACCATCAACAGTCACACCGGTGACATCAGCACCACGCAGATCCTGGATCGGGAGGAAATGCAGAATTACACCCTGACCATACAGGCCCGTGATTATGGCCTCGCCCCGCTCAGCTCCTCCACCCAGCTCCATCTCGTGCTTCTGGACCAAAACGATAACATTCCCGCCTTCACCAGCGAGAGCTACCGAGTCTCGGTTGTCGAGGACGCGCCCGCCGGAGCCGAGGTCCTGCATGTTTTTGCCGTCGACCCCGACGAAGGGTCCAACGGGGAAATTACCTACTCCCTGATGGAGGACAGCAGCCAGGGAGCCTTCTCCATAGACCCATCCACAGGTCTGATCCAGACCACCAGGTCCCTGGACAGGGAGAGCAGGTCTCGGTACACCTTCAAGGTTGTGGCAACTGACGGCTGCACTCAAGGACCGCTGAGCACCACGGCCTCGGTGGCCATACAAGTAGAAGACGTCAACGACAACGTGCCGGTTTGTGTTCAGAACCCCATAAACGCCTGGGTTTCCATGAGGACACTTCCAAACCACATCGTCACCACGGTGACAGCGGTAGACGGTGACCAAGGCGTGAACGGGACCGTGCTTTTCTTCTTGTCGGACGGGGAAAATCTATTTGACATCAACAACGAGTCCGGAGACCTTTCTCTGAGGAGGCGGGTCAGAGCGGGCTTCTCGGGAAGGAAGCTCCAGGTTGTGGTTTCGGACAGGGGAGAACCCGCACTCAGCTCCACCTGTCTGGTGTTCGTCCACCTGAAAGGCGAGCACGAGGGACTGCAGTTCGCCAACAGAGTGTACAACGTCTCGGTCAAGGAAAACAGCAGAGCCGGTAGGTCTCAGTTCCCACCTCTGTGGATCTTCTACGACACAACTGTTGCCGTCACTCATGTATTCCGTGTTCCATCAAGCCACCTGGATCGCGAGAGTGGACGCCAGTGACCAAACAAACGGCAGACAACGCATCACGTACGCCATTTACGGCGGTGACGAGAATCACATTTTTTCCATCAACCGTCACACAGGTGGGAACCGCACCATTATTGATGCCGAAACAGATCCCAGAATTTAAACCCCTTTTACCTCGCCAGCAGCTTCAAAACAAAAAGCATGAATCAAAACTAAATATTTGCTTATACGGTAGTCAGAAATCTAGGGGGTACGAGATGGTTGGACCAGCCATGTTGGTCACTGAGAGACAGGGCCATTGGGGAAAGAGCAGGAAGCAGAGCTGGAGGCAGCAGAGATGTAGATGTTTAGGTTCTCGTTGGGGGTAAGGAGGGTGGACAAGATCAGGGGAGAGTCCACCAGGGTGACGGCACATGTTCTGCAGATGAAGTCCGACAGAGAGAGTTTGGATGTGGACAGGGAGGGATGGCCAAGATCTGGATAGAAGGATGCTGAGGTTGGAGCTATGAGCAGGAGGTCTAGAAGAAGACCAGAGGTCATTGACAGGAAGTTAGTTGGGGTGAAAGAAGAGGATGCAGAGGAGAGGGTTAGATGATTGGTCCTGATGACCCCTGAAAAGACAGTAATTCTAATCTACACCCTGTATGTTAAATATCCATATTGGATATGTATCCCAAATGAAAATAGGCTACATCATCCCTGACCTGAAATTTCAAAATTTGTAATCCCTTCTTTCCTGGACCCTGAAGGTGAGATCCGGGTGCAGAAAGATCACTCCCTGGATTACGAGGCGACCCCTCGGATCGACTTGGTGGTTCTGGCCGACAACGGGCTGCAGACAGCTCACTGCAGAGTCAACATCAGCCTGCTGGATGTCAATGACAACGCACCGGCGTTTGAATACAACTCTTACAGAACGTCCGTATGGGAGGGGCAAGTGCACAACACCTACGTCATGCAGGTACGTAGGCTACATAACGGCGCAAGCTCAGGAGGCCGAGTGCGATCACCGCCGTTACTGATGACGATGATGCTCTCTCAGGTTTTTGCGTCCGATGCCGACACCGGGATAAACAGTCACGTCGAGTTTTCCATCATCTCCGGTAACCATAACGACGCATTCATCTTGGACTCTGTTCGCGGGATCCTCGCGACCAATGTGCTGCTGGACCGTGAGATCACCTCGTCGTACAAGTACGCCAGCCGGTCCCACGATGGTTGTTTTTTTTAGAAAACGTTTAAATGAAACAGAGGCGGGATAAAATTATTTTGCTCTCGACAGCCTGCGTTGCGGCTCCGTCAAAAAGGGTCTTGTTTGCGGAGCTCGTCGGTCTGTACGTCAGCGCGACGACCCCAAAACTATCAATCGGAATTTTACAAAAATTGGTCGGAGGGGAAAGGAATCCTCCAATTTTGGAATCGATACTTTATTCATTATCAATCGAATTCCAGGCTGGTTCTGCAGGCGGCTGACAAGGGGAACCCTCCGCTCAGCGGCACCACAACCGTCAGGGTCCAGGTGGTGGACGTCAACGACAACAGCCCCGTTATCCCCCCCATGGAGCCGGTGCTCATAGCGGAAAGTAAGGCCGCCGCCTCTTTCCCTATCGGCTCTCATTCATCTGTTCCCACGACAACTGTATGTTCCGTCGTCCGTTTCTACGACAGATCTGCCGGCGGGTTACATGGTCGCCCAAATGACCGCCAACGACGTGGACCTCAGCCCGACCATCACCTACAGCTTTGCGGACAACAGCAGCACCAGAGGTCCTTTTGCCATTGACAGATATACCGGTGTGGTGACACTTACCGAAGCCCTGGACTATGAGGAGCGGACGGAGTACCTTCTGACCGTCTGGGCGTCCGACTCCCTCCACCAGACAACGGGAGAGCTTAAAGTTGAGGTGCTGGACGTCAACGACAACGCTCCGGTATTCAGCCAGGTCTCCTACCAGGTATTGGTGATTTGTGTGCTGCAAGCTGGAAAAAAAAACAAACACAAAACGGTAGATCTTCACTCCCAATATGGATCTTTCCACCATCTAAAGCTACTTTAACAATTTCTTCTTTTTCTTATGGGTTCTCCAGGTTCCTCCCACAGTCCAACAACATGCAGGAGGTTCTTCTTCTCCTTCTTCTTCTTCTTCTTCTTCTTTCGGCTTTTCCCTTCAGGGGTCGCCACAGCGAGTCAACTTTCTCCATCTAACCCTATTCTCTGTATCCTCCTCTCTTACACCAACTACCTTCGTATCCTCTCTCACTAGATCCATAAATCTTCTCCTTGGTCGTCCTCTGGATCTCCTGCCTGGCAACCTTCAGCAACGCTCTACCTATAGACATGAACAGAGGAGTGTTCGTGTCCAAACCATCTCAGTCATCACTTTGTCTCGGTCATACATGTCCTGCACCTCCGTGATAAATTCTTCTTTTCCTTTGGGCTTTTCCCTTTAGGGGTCTCCACAGCCAATCCACCTTCTCCATCTAACCCTATTCTCTGGATTTTCCTCTCTCGCACCAACTACCTTCATATCCTGTCTCACTACGTCCATAAATCTTCCCTTTGGTCTTCCTCGAGACCTCTTGCCTGGCAGTTCCAATTCCAGCATCCTTCTACCAATATATTCTCTATCCCTCCTCTGTAAATGACCCAACCATCTCAGTCTGGCTTCTCTGACCTTCTCTCCAAAACATGTAACATGTGCTGTTCTTCTGATAGACTCATTCCTGATCCTCTCCATCCTGGTCACTCCCAAAGAGAACCTCAACATATTCATCTCTGCAACCTCTAGTTCTGCCTGCTGTCTTTTGGTCATGGGAACGGTTTCTAGTCCATACATCATTGCTGGTCTCACCACCTTTCCTTTTATTCTGGCCGATAGTCTTCTATCACATAGGTTCACTGCAGGAGGTTCACTGGAGACCCTAAATTGCCCAGAAGGGTGAATGGTTGTTGCCTCTAAAAGACAGAGTAAATTGTTGCGTGTTTCTTCACGCAACTCTCACAGGAAGACCTCGAGTCAGAAGCTCTAAACATGTACCCTATGTAAAGTCAATAACTTGAGAAAAAAAACAAATCGCTCGTGGCAACCGAAAGACATTTTTAGAAGGCGTGTCTCATCTGACGAGACGTACCCAATCCACGTTGCCAAATTTCGGTTTTCTTGCCAGGCGGAGTTGTCGGAGTTGGTTTCCGAGGACGCCTTCGTCGTCTGCGTGTCGGCCACGGACGGCGACTCCGGGTCCAACGGCAGGGTCGCCTACAGGCTGCTGTCGTCCCATTTACAAGGCTTTTACATTCTGCCTGACAACGGTAGGGACGGCTTCTTCTTCTGTTACTTATTAAAGTGAAATGAAATGAAAACGCGCAGCGGTGAAGTGTTCCAGAGGAGCCACACGGCTATCCCATTACCCTTGTTACAAATCCCTAAAACCAAGAAAGACGACTTCGACGGGGCCGACATCAAACCGCTAATCTGTGCCTGTCAGTCCTTTTCACTGGCAGTTGATTTTAGGCTTATATCTTGTTTTGAGAGGTCAGTGTTACAGAAATACATTTACCTTGATGGCCAGGAATGGAAACAAAATCTCATCTAAAACGACTTATAAAAATGACTTCTTTATCCGGTAAAGTGCCCTTTTGTTACTCAATACTTCGCATATAATGTACGGCTCTCGGGGAGATTCTCGGGATTAATGTGCTCAGCGCGCGATTAAATGTCAAAATGGATTGAGCCGTTTGTTCATTAAGTCCCGGCAGAGGATTTCCCTAAAAAAATCAAACCTGCGGGAAATTGCACGGCCTCACAGCATCAGGTAACCAAAGAAAGAAAACTATTATATTGGATACGTTTCGGACCGATTAGACAGAACATCGTGGATCTCATTTGGAAGGGAAACAAGTAAAGGGTCAATAAAATTAAACCGTTAGTCACACCGACTGATTTACGAAGACGGATAAAAATAGATCGTTCTCTACCTTGAAAGGGTTTTGGTTTAGACTTACTTACCACACCATGTGCGATTGACTGATTAATATCTGACGGACCAAAATATTATGACATTCCAAGAAGTCAGAGCCCGAGCTTTTAGGTTGTTGTCACAAAAAGCATACAAGAAGATTTGGCTTTACTTTAGGTGTTTGTGCTCTTTTTGGAAATCTGACGCCTCCGAAGGCAGGTGATTGGAAAGGCCTGAGTGTCTCAGCACGCCCTCGTGGTTCCTTCACGGTTTCCTTACGGTATGGCCTCAAGTCTGACCCCCCTGAGGCATCTGCATTACGATATGGGGGCAAATGTGTGAACAAGTGGACTCCGTCCTGGTTTTCGGTCCGACCAAATATAGATAATCCCCCTTTATTCAAGCTCAGGTACCTTAGAGATGCTTCTTCAATTGGGTTGGAACCTCCAAAATTTTTTGTCTTGGGGGTTTATCACAGCTACTGACGCCGAAAACCTCCTAAATCCTATCTTTCATTCGAAGGGTGCTCCGATGAGGCAAGCGGTGGGTAAATTAAGGCAGTGTTTCCCAACCACATTAGTGTGCCGTGAGAAATCATCAGGTGGGCCGTGGAAAAACACCCATTTTCACCCGATTGGTCCGAAAATTACTTATCCAACGCAAATAATGTGTCTTCCTATGTCTATGTGGGCAGCGTGTCCATTCCATGGCGACGGGTAGTGAATTAACCTGTGCATCTGTGTATCAGAGGGATTAGTGACGCTTTGGGTGATACATTTTTGAAATAAAAAGTACTTGTATCTGCGTAAACAAACAGGCAGCGTTGTTGAAAACTACCAAGACGAGTGAGAAAGCAGTGAAAGCTGAACTCGTCTCTAAATCCAAACAGCAAAACATCAATACTACCTGCCGGCTAAATCATTGTAGAGGAAATGCTCGGCTCTGGCGTTGATAAAGAAATAGCCAGTTCTCGCAAATAATACAATTTTCAGACATATTGATGACGTGTCTTCAGACGTTGAAAAAAGTGTTCTGGAAAGTTGCACATCAGTGGGAAATTTGCATTGCAACTTGACGAATCTACAGATATTAGATATATTAGATTTCACACTAAGTAAATTGAGACCACGGTTTCATTCTAATTCGTTAAAAAATGTTTTTGACATATTTATTTGGTGCCGTGCCGTGTGATTTTTATAATGTAAAATATGTGCCGTGGCTCAAAAAAAGATTAGGAATTAAGGGATACTTCTCATCTATTAAAAACTTTCCTTCCAGGGTCTGTTTTCACCAACAAGCCCCTCAAGGCCTTCACAAACAGCAACCCCGTCCATCTTCTCGTGGAGGCAAGAGATGGAGGGGACCCGGTACGTTCCACCATCGCCTCCATAGACGTGCGCATCCTGGACACCAACAACCACGCGCCGCTGTTCCACCAGGACATGTATGCACTCAGCGTCCCAGAGGACACGCCTGCAGATACCACACTACTGACGCTCTCCACCGAGGACCAAGACTGGAGTCCGGAGAACACCTATTTTGACTATTCCATCGTCAAAGGCAACGAGGAGAGGAAGTTCTGTCTGGAGGTGAAAATGGTTCAAGTCGAGAATCGGATTCAGAACGTGGCGAAACTAGTCCTGTGTAGCCCGCTGGACCGCGAGGCGACCGAAAGCTACGCGCTGACGGTGAGCGTGTCCGATCGAGGGACGCCGCCGATGAACAGCTCCGCCGTCGTGATGGTGACGGTAACGGACTGCAACGACAACGCCCCGATCTTCTCCAGCACGGAGTACCACGTACGAGTGAGCGAGAAGACCCACGTAGGCGCCAGGCTGGTCCAGGTCAGCGCGCAAGATCCCGACCTGGAAGCCAATAGCATGCTCTCCTATGAAATCATCTCGGGGAACGGCAAAGGTCACCTCAGGTTGGATCCGCAGTCCGGCGTCTTGGTGGTGAACGGCTCCCTGGACTACGAGGAGGACTCAAAATATGTCCTCACGGTCAGAGCATCCGACGGGACGGCGGGATCCGAAGATCGGAACGTCGCCTTTGCGGTGGTGTTCGTCACGGTTCTGGACGAGAACGACAACACTCCTTACTTCACGTTCCCGACTTTTAACTGCTTCGTGCAGGAGAACCTACCGGCATTTACCCACGTGTGTTCAGTCCACGCCGTGGACAACGACCGCGGCCCCTATGGTCAGCTTACCTACTCCATTCTGTCTTCCTGTTTCATGGACTACAGCAACAGTGGCCCGGAGAGAAAGGAGATGTTCGCCGTCGATCCCCTCACGGGGGACATTCACACCAGGCAGACCTTCGACTACGAACGGGAGAGCGACTACTGCTTCGTGGTGGAAGCCAAAGACAAAGGTGACAGGGCAGCTACGGTGAGAGTGCAGGTCACCATCAAGGAGGTGGACGAGTTCAGCCCCGTCTTCACCCAGAAGCAGTACCACTTCCTCCTGCCGGAAAACGCCAAACCGGGAGATACCGTGGGTTTCGTCATGGCGATGGACCACGACGGCGGGGTGGACGGCATTGTGGAGTACTCCCTCGCGAACCCGTCGACGTTTTTCTCGATAAACAAAACGATCGGGGCGGTTTTCGTATCGGGACCTGTGTTTCGCAGGCGCGGCGGTCCAGCCGGTGGGGACTTGGTGCAGCTGGTGGTATCCGCGGGAAGTCCACGATTGGGCTCCAGGACCACCACCGCTCTGGTTTCCATTAACATATCCAGCTCGGCGGAGGCGCTGACCGGGGTGCCTCTCGACGAACACATGGTCAGCCTGGGTGTCTCGTTACTCCTGTTCCTCCTGGTTCTGGTTGTTTTTGTGAGCCTGGTTCTCAGTTACAAACTCAAAGAGGCGTCGCTATTAAAGGTGTCCGCCATCGCCGCAAATTTGAACCAAGGCACCGGCTCATGCGACGGGTTCAGTGACCGATCAGACGGCGCCTTCTCCCTCAGAGATATGAAACGACCCAGCATCGTTCTGGCCCCGAGGAACGTCTCGAACCCGTCGTCGCAGTCCGATTCGAGCGGCCGCGGATCCGCAGAAGGCGAGACGGCCGAGGACCAGGAAATCAAGTGGATTAATGACTATCCTTGCCGAAAGAGAGACGAGCCAGTGCAAGGCGACCGGGCGATGGAGGTCCCAGACTCCGCCCTCTCTGCGGACGATGTTTCCTGTCACTCCGTCGAAGGAGCGCCAGAGCACATTTTTCCAGTCGGTAAAGGTCTGGTCTCCGGGATGGCCAGCACGGAGAGCCTCCACCACTTCAAAGAGGAGGGAGGAGGTGAAGGACTACTCCCTGCGGTATTTCGGGTGAGGGATTTGGAGGAGAGTATGGGCGCAAAGGGGTATGCTCCCCTTGCCAAACCCCATTTGTCTGCAGGCTCCCTATCTTCGCTTTTGAGTCTTGACGACCAGTCGAACAGCGGCTACATTTGGGAGCAGTTCCTGGACTGGGAGCCGCGCTTCCAGAACCTGGCGTCCGTCTTCACCGATATCGGGATGCTCCCCGATGAAGAGCTCCAAGGCGGCCGTGAGGACTTGGCCACAGATCTCAGCTACCTCGTGCATCCGCCGCCTCTTATAACCGGAGTGGCCCAGCCCGGGATCAGGACCGTTCCTCCACGGAAGCCGACTCGAGTGCCAAGCCTGAGCCGGAGGCCGTCGTACCCTAAATACTCCTACTCTCCCTTGGTCAGGGACACTGGACTCACCCCTACAGCCATGACTCCCAGCTTCTCCCCGTCGCTGACGTCTCTCACAATCCGGACCCCCAGCGCTTCGCCGGTGATCTCGGACACCGGGGTGGGAGGCATCCGCCTGGACTCGGGGCCCCTCACTGCCAGCCTCCTGGAGGCAGAGATACCCGTGTAGACACCGGCATGCTCTTCGGTTCTCCGCCCCTAAAAGCATCACATCCTCACAATCACCTCAGATACTTCACACTTCAGTTTTGGCTCGGGTTATTACTAGCAGGTAACGTAGGATTTTAAACTCGTACGGTTTTGGATTTAGCTTCCCTCGCGGCTATTGTAGTCTAAGTCTTTAGAAGGAGGTGTCCTTCATAACTGCAATTAAACCAATATATGGAATGGCCCGAATTCAGCCTGGCGTCACGCTCCTCTGACGAAGCACAAAGAGCAGATGTTTCGGTCCACTGAATGTTTTATTGTAAACATGTTTATAAGTGCACAAAATGAAACACTTTATTCTTGCAGTTTGTTTCGAAAAAAAAAAAAAAAAATTGATTTAAACTTTAACAACCGAAGGAAGTTGTGTGGTTATGTTTATTTTTCTGGAATAATAAATCCAGGAATTTTAATTAAGACCTCCCTTCTGGCCTCATTTTTTCCATCACAAACCCCGAACGATAAAATGCCAATGAAAGGGGGAAAATTACCCATTTTATCCGTTCAATCGGGGACATTCCATCGATTTAAATATCCATTCTGTTCAAACTGGAAAATGAAATTTTCGAATTACTGGCGGAATCGTCGTCTATTAAGATATCATTTCAAATCAATCAAACACAGTTTGATTTGCTTAAACCGGTCGTTCGTTCCAGACGGCCAACGATTGGCAGCGCGTTCAAGGAAAAGCACTTTACTGTATATTTTTGCATATATATCAAGTTTTCTGATTAATAAAATCTCAACAAATTGGTTTCGGTCAATATGTTCTTAGCGGTTGTGAGGCGTCATACAAGGTTTTCTTTAAACGGTCTCAACTTACGCAGCTTTTACATCACCTTCGATTACATTCACACACGAAGCAGTCCATCGGTATGAAAACCCTTCATTTTTGAAGAAAATAATGATTTTCAAGCTGTAGCAAGTTTGCAAAAAAATTTAACAGAATTGCATTGATTCATTCATTCTGCAAAAGAAACCCTTGCAGATACCAGGAGAATCCAAAAAAAAAAAAAACAACCCTGTGGGAATCCAACCAGGGACCTTCAGCTACTTAATTTGCATATTAAAGCTAATTTTCCATGCAATGCGATTTAATTTCAGCTTCTTGAATCATGCAGGACTGCAATCCCTTGTGACATAAATTTCATTCATTCATTCATTCATTGCTTACAAGTTCAGTTCACGCAGCCTTAAATCATTAACATACTGGAATGAGTCCCTGGATATCTGGCCGTTTTCGATCCACTCAAATCCCACTGGATGATTTTTCTTTTCTCGCCGCTTCTAAAGGCTGTCGTCGATGACAGTTTCTCTTAAACGCCGAGGTTTCCCGTCTCTTCCGCGTAGAGAAACACGAAGTAATTGGTCGTGGCTCCGCTCCGTCTGCCGTTAAAGTAAATGCGCCGGCCCTCGGGGAGCCTGAGAGCTGAGGAAGCCGAGAAGCTCAAGTCTTTATCAGATGGTTTCGTGAAAGATAATAAACATCCCGTCCTCCGACCCAACGTAGTCACGGAGAGGTGAGCAATCTATTTATTGACTCAGTTCCGCCTCTCCTCTGCACCTCGGCGGGCTTCGGCGATCTCCGACGTCTGTCGTGTTTGTGATTTCAGCGGTTTCCTCGGCCTCGGGACGGCGGCGATGGAGGAGATCCCTCGCCGTATCGGGTGATCTGGCCAAACAAGCGTCAGGGAAACGCCGCCGTCTCCGTGATGGCTTTAAGAGCCGCTCCGTGGATCGTTATCGAGCCCGTCACTCGAAAAGCCTCGCTTCTTACGCTTCTATTCACTTAAGATGCTGGATATCCGTTCAAGGAATGACCGGATTGAGCCGCGGCTCCAAAACACGGCACGGCGGCGGATTTCATACGCAAGAGCGCGTTTAGATGTTGAAGATATGCGTTCCATCGGAATGTGCTTTTCCAAATTTGATTTAACACGTACGCAACTTCCAAGCACAATACCGGAGTAACAAAGCGCTTTAAGAGAGATTTTGGCAAAGACGCAGACCGATTTACCATTTCGGTTTCACTGTTTTGTTCACTTTGGCCGCCGCGGTCAAAGTCTGGTGCCCGAGGAGAAAACTGAACTTCCGCTGTCACACAGCCGGAGGGGGCGAAGGGACATTCGGACGACTGACCTCTAATCGCGCTAATAACTCAAGCGATTTACCGATCGATTCTCCGCGAGGATGTTTTCGTTCCATGTTCCATGAAACAGATAATTCCAATCAAAAGGTGAATAGAAAGTGACTGAGTAGCTGCTTTCTGCAAAAACAAAAAAAAAACTCAGAAGTGTCCAGCTCAAGAATGGTTCCAGGATGTAGCCTCCTTTTAGCTCTGCATCTCCTTGCACCTCAAGCTCCGAACTCCAAACCAAACCACCCAAGGAGAAGAAGAAGACAACGTGGACAACTTGGATTCATGTTTTGCACGGCAGGAATAAGAACCGTCAGATGGATTGAAATGTTGAACCCCGTTAGCCGTTAGCTAGCTCAGCACTTATTCTGGCCCAAATGTAGAACCGCTTGGACCTTTTCTTCGCTCCTTTTCTCGCCGCTTCTGTCCATTTTGTTGCAAGACAACGTCCGACCGGGGATCGAAAATTAAAAAAAAAAAAAAATGGCAAGAACCAATCAAATCCAATCGCCTACGTCACATGGGTTACTAAGGAGCCATTAAAAGATCCCGCCTCAGTGTGCGAGCTAAGATGGGAAACGAGGTCCATAGTTTCCTCCGCTGTCCAAAGGAACTTCCCTGTCTGGGTTCTAGAAAGTGCAAAAAGTTCAGACGGAAAAAAAAAAAATCGGGTGAATTTTAGGCCCCGAAATGTTTTTCCTTTGAAATCTCCCACCTCTGGGTCTTATGTTGTTACAACTGAATTAGATCTGCCGATGTTCTCCTCCATATTACTTAAAGAGCTTTACAAAAGCTCTGGGAGATCTTTCCGCAAAGCTCTCGCAGTAAACCCTCCGTTCACCGTCGTGTAAAAAAAAACCACCCCGGAGGCTCCTGAGATTATTTGTTTTCTTTCTGGGTAGAGGGGTTCTGTTGCTCAAAAAAACCAATCAGCAGAAAGCGACCGGGTTGTTTCCCCGCGGCTCAGGAGGAAACCGTCATCAATGACACGAACGGCCGAAAGGAGCAGATGTGTCTCGGCAATCAGGGGTCTGGAAGTAGTCTCGGGTTGTGTTTAGACATTAGCGCCGCATAAAAAACACGCGGCCTTCTCGTCGGATTCAATGAGGCCACTGTATTGATGCAGCTGGATCGCAGAGGTAGAAGGAACCGGGGAGGAAGGGGGGCAGAAAAAACAGATTTTTGCAGCGCGGCTAATTAACATCATTCCGCAATTAAGCGAAACTGCCTTAACGCCGGATCGGATATTCATCGGCGTGATAATGTTAGAGGCCAAATCCTTCAAAAGCGCGCGCGTCCCGAACGATTAGCTGTTAACCGAAAGAAGCGGTGATACCGGACACCCGGGGAATGGGGGGGGGGGGGGACTCCAGAGGTCAAGGCGTTTGGCGAAGGTCCATCTGGGATCCGCGGGAGCGAAGGACTCTTGAAGATCATTCCCGCAAGAGGACGGCGAAACATCACCGACGTGGGTTTAGCTGCTGAATAATTCATCCCCGTTGGACCATCAGCTGTCAGATCTGGTCAGGGCTGAGCTCCTTCCTGTGTCTTCTCAGCAGAGCAAAAAAAGAGGGGAACGTTATCTGATAGTCTCCCGGTAGTCTTCTGTAAGCCGAGCCGCGGTGACAAATAAAAGCCATCTGTGCTCCCGGTCTGGCCCATATTTAATATTTATCTCCATTTGCATTCTAAAGAGATAATTACCGGCCTCTTAGCGAGTTCTACGTTGCGGTTTCTGGCTTGTAACTCCGGGGGCGACTTCACGGCCGTATCATGCTTTGTTGAGATCACGGTTCCGTTTACTTGCACAGAAAGTGCATAATGAATAGTTGTTAAACTCCTTTCCTATCCAGTGATAAAACTATTTTAATGGGGTTTCCTCGGCGTTAGAGGGTGAGGTTTATTGTTTACCTCCGCACTTGTTTCTACTCCAATGTAAAATAGTACCAGCGAGAGGGAAGCCCTAGCCTTGTTGTTAGCTTAGCGACACTTCTGCTGCAGCACCTGTCTCTGCGTTCACTGACCGCGACCCTCGAGGATGAAGAACGCCAACCAGGGTATTGTGCGTTGGTCACTCTACTTACAAGGCTTACAGATGAAGTAGAAGGGTCGTGATGTAATAATAGCGATAATATCCTGGCCGTCACAAGCAGTGAATAATGCCTGTCTTTTTTTTTTGGTCACAGAAAAAGAACAAACTCGAGAAACAAACTTTTCCAATAGTCGAAACAGATGGTTCAAAAACGCTGAAATGTATTCCAGCACTGAAATCTGAAGCATGCTTTCATTAGAAGACAAAAAAAACTAGAAGGCAAAAATTAAAGTGCCAACTTTGGTTTTTGCCCACGCGGAAGCAAACGCTGCAACCCCTAGTTACCTTCCCCGAAACTAAGATAAACCTCAAATATCCTCAAAGCATACCGATTGAAGGTGTACAAGTCACCTGCCCCCGGGTTTGCTTCTATAAGCCCACTTCCCAAATCAAAAAATAAAAAAGCAAAACTCACCCTGGGTTCGCGGGCCACAAGCACGCTCCAAACGAATGCGTCGGATCTGAAAGGAAGAGCGAGGACGGCGCTGCAAAAACATGGCTTAAAATCAGGAAAACCAGAAAAAGAAGACTGGAACGAGTCCCCGATTGTGTCAGGTCCCTGTCTAGAGCCACGAGACCAAACAAAAGGTCGGGATAGAAAGTGTAAAGTCCTTGGCTGCTAGAATTTCTCTCTCTGGAATGACATTTTGCATCCTGGCCGGGACCAATAGGGAACTGCAATCAATTAGCAAAACACTCTCAGCTGCTTGGAACTACCTGCAAAACATATAAAGAGAGAAAACAGCTCCGCAGAAGACACCCCAAAACACATTTCCAATCGAGTGGAACTTCAGCGGTCTGACGCTTGGTGTCCAGGTTCAGAGGCTCAGGTAGCTCCTGGTTGTTCTGCTGGAGGCTAATGCAGCTAATGCTCACACCTGCGGATTTTCTTAAAGGTGTAAAGAAATTTTGTTCCTGGAGTGGCTGCGTGGCTAATCTATGGATTTTTCCATTAGCACCGGAATGCTACGGTAAGCGCCCCATTTTTTTTTTTTTTTTTCGGACCATATAACAGATTCTGTGAAAGCGGCCATCAAGAGAAGAAACTCAATTCCAGCTGTGATTCCTGGAGGCACAACTAAGTTTTTGCAGCCACTTGACATCATTGCGAATTTTTAAAGCGGCACTCCGAGGCGAGTGCGAGACTCGTATGACCGGCGGCGAGAAATCATTCGAGCGTGGCCGCGTGCGAACAGCCTCCTTTACCGAGGTCTGCCAGTGGCAAACAGTGATATCGTCACAAGTCTTTCGGTCTTTACGATGACGTAACGCGATCGGCAACCGAACGAAACCAGAAACCTGGTAGACAAACAATCCCCAGAGCGGTATTGGCGGCGGAGACGGTATTTGTTGGCGGAACGGACGAACGGGCAAGGCGGAGAATGTCCTGATGAGCGTGGAGCTTCCAGAAAGAGCATCTCAGCTCTCCAACGGATCACCAGCGAGCAGAGAAGGGAAAGCAAATGACGGGAAAATGCTAAAATAATCTAGTTGTAACCCTTAAGATTCGCAATCTTCGTAGAATCTCAGACTAAAAACTCTCAAAGCAAAGTATTCTCGGAGTCTTTGACATCCTCTGATGTCTGGGTAGTTTTACTTTGTTGAGGGATTTCCCATGATGCCTTCCCGTCCCTCCATTAGTGCACGATAACTTCATATCTTCTCCCGAGTCCTCGGGCTCTCTCATTGGTCAGGTTCCCGAGGGGGCGTGGCTTGATCCGGTGCAGCGTCACGCCAAACATCCATTATTGTTCTTAATTTAATGAACACTTGAGCGAATAATCAGCTATTAGCATGTAACTGTTAGCGCAACTGTTGTTAGCAGTAATAGATAATTCATGCCTCCGTCTCAATCGCAACTTTTCTTTTTCTCGGTTCTTCCATTATTGTTCTTAATTTAATGAACACTTAAGCGAATAATCAGCTATTAGCATGTAACTGTTAGCGCAACTGTTGTTAGCAGTAATAGATAATTCATGCCTCTGTCTCAATCGCAACTTTTCTTTTTCTCAGTTCTTCCATTATTGTTCTTAATTTAATGAACACTTAAGCTAATATTCAGCTATTAGCATGTAACTGTTAGCGCAACTGTTGTTAGCAGTAATAGATAATTCATGCCTCCGTCTCAATCGCAACTTTTCTTTTTCTCGGTTCTCCCATTATTGTTCTTAATTTAATGAACACTTAAGCTAATATTCAGCTATTAGCATGTAACTGTTAGCGCAACTGTTGTTAGCAGTAATAGATAATTCATGCCTCCGTCTCAATCGCAACTTTTCTATTTCTCGGTTCTTCCGGTCGAGGCAGAAGGCCGCCAACTCTGAGCTAATTTCCTCGCCGCCTGCATGATATGCACATACCAAATATTTGAGAATAAAACGCAGCTGCACGCTAATACTAACTTTGCGTGCTTAGCGCTTGTATGGTTCATTTTTGCAAAAGGGCTTTTATTTCCTCTCAGTTTTTTTCCTTCTCCATAACAGCCGATTTCGCATCGATAACCGTTTCTTTCCGGGATTCGTGCGCCGACGCCTTCGTCATTCCCGATTCCCGGCGCTCGTCCCGCAAAAAAAAAAAAAAAAAAAACGACCGAGGAGTTTCTGCGCAATCCTGCAAAACCAGACAGACAAATAGCGCCCGAACCTCTTCGGCGGAGGTTATTAATCACAGAGGGAGAAAACTGCGCCCGCTGACCATCTTACCTCCGCTCTTATCAAAACCATGTGGAGCATCTTCTCAGATGTTTGACAAGCGTGTGGTGAGACGGATGCCAGAGAGCGGCTTGGGCCGACGTCTCCTCAGATAGCGCTGATAGCGAGCAAGCATCACTGCCGGCCATTTTATGAGGAACCGTTTTTTTTAATTTTTTCACATTTAAGGGTCTATTTTAAGAAAGTGCGCAACAGTTTTGAGACAGAGAAGTTTTCTGCCCAAATGTACAGTTTGGGACGATTTCAGAGGAAAAAAAAAAAAAAAACAGATTAAAAACCTCAACATTCAGCTCTTAAGTATTGACGAGTGCAAGACGACATATTGATATTTCTGCGATATGTTGTATTTTAGCGATAAATGATCCACCTATTCAGGTCACTCAATTGACGTCAGCTATTTATTCATTCATTCATCCATGATCTCGGGGTGCTGGAGCTGCGATTGGTCGATCGCAGGGTCACATGAAGAGCCATTCACCCATCGTACGGAGACACTAAATCACCCTCTGAGGACGCAAACATTCACCCCTTCATCCGCAAGTCGTGTAGAAACGACCAAACTGTTCCCGCTTTCATCCACACATCTGGACACTTCGGAGACTCGCGGCGTTTTACAACCCTCTGATCGGAAGAGTCGACCAGGAGGTCACATGATCCTGTTCAAGTGTTGCTATTAAAGTGGAGATTTTACTCCAATAAGTTGAAATGAAGATCAACTCCACACACACACACACACAGATGAGCCTGGAGGCTTTGGACCAGGACCCGGGGGGGGAAACAGGAGCTCTACCGCAAGAGAGCAGGAGAAAGAGGGTGGACCGGGCTGTGGAAGTCTGCTGGAGCCTCCAGCTTCACATTTGGGTCCAATCAAATCAATGATGGGCTTTTTTGGCCAAAATATACAAAACAGATGGACCAAAAATGAGAGGAGAACAATTCTTTTGTATAAAAAGCCGTTGTTGAGACCATCGATCCTCGCAGCGGATTTGATTCGTCTGTTTTTCCATGTTTCATTCTGGCGCATTTCTTCACAGCGTTACTTTGTTGTTATAAACTGTTTACGTTGCTGATTATTTTCACGTTGCTTCGGAAGCTTGTGTGGCCTCCTCTGCTAACGTTTACGACATCACGACCTTTAACCCCCACCCCCGCCCCTGTTTCTTCCTTTGCGAACTGTTAGAAACGACGTCTCCGGACGTGCAAAGTTCTTCTCGACCCCGAAAAGGGCCGGAGGTGGGGGGTTGTTTTGGGGTGAAGGTGCAGGGGGGGGCAGGTGCCCCCGATTCTGCGGTGATGGATGGGTCTGGCCGAGGTCCCACGCTGGCGATTTATACCCCAACCTCAGGTTCAAACGGCGGCGGCGACCGCCACGGTCTAGATGAGGTGGCGGTGACAGCTCCCCTCCCCGCCCGTCCAAAGGGAGTCCATCTATTCCCGTTTTCGGCAGACATCAAAAGACCACAAGGTGATCAAACGCCCCGGAGGTCAGGTCCGTCCGACCCGGCTCCCCTCTTCGTCCCTAAGACATATTTCAAATACGGCGTGCAACAAACAACATGGAATTTTCTGTGAAATTCTAGGTTTTTGTCACGGTTGGACGACGATCCCTGCTGATTCTCCAACGATCAGAAGGTGCAGGATGGCGCTCAGTGGCCCGCGTGGAGTTCTTGAGCATACATGTCATCTCTGCTGAATTCTTGTCGAAATCTTCCGGTCTTGGCAACTGGACTTGAATTTCTTCACTTGAAGGCATTTCACCCCTCCTTTGTCCTTGGTGATGTCCTTGTGGTGCACCACTTTCTGTCTCAGGGTGTTGGGTTTGTTGAATACCCTTCGGAGTTTCTCCGAAACACCAACAACATACGGTATGACGATGTTCATCTGGTGGTTTCTGATTTGGCGAAGGCCAAATTAGGGAAGCCACAGGATCTCAAAGCTTTCCTAGCGCGTTGTACTTCGGTCTTGCTTCCGGTTGGCGGGATGTTCTTGGCCCGGTGGTGAACCCACCACCAGAACCAGCCCCCCGGTAACATCCACATGAGCCTCATTTCATGTGATCCTACAGGTTTCACTACTATATTTAGCTTCACCTTTTCACTTTCCAGTCCAGGTAATCCCACGTAGTTGCACCTTTGTTCCAACAAACAACACCTGCATTTACATAGCAACCCCCCCTTGCACCCAGGTTCGGCAGATCGACTCTTCCATTTACAAAACAAGCCACCATTACTTCCCTAGGCAGTTATATTCGGAAACTCCCATCATTAGAACAGAAGAAGCCTCTCGGATGAGGGGCCGAAACGTCAAGTTACCAAGACAAGAAGATTTCTACAAGAATTCGTAAAGCGACATCACGCAAGGAACGCAGCACGGCAGTGGTTAGCGCTTTGGCTTCACGGCACGAAGGACCCTGGTTCGATTCCAACAAGGGGACCATCTATGTGGTCCTGCCATGGACTGGGTGAACCCAGCGTCCTGAGTGCAGGATAAGTGGCGGAAGACGGATGAAGGAAAGCACTCTGTGGCGTTTCCAAGGATACGCATAAGGTGCAAGAAACCTTGGCGCACTGGTTAGCACTTCGGCCTCACGGTATGAAGGATCCTGGTTCAATTCCAACTAGGGGAACTTTCTGTGCAGAGTTTTCATGCTCCTCCCAGTTGCTCCAGTGGGTAGACTGGGAAAAAACAAGGTTACGGAAGGAGAGTGACTGCGCTCAGTGGTCCATGTGGAGTTTCTAAGCATAGAGTACAAGAAACACGACTTTTGTGTTACTGTACGCGCAGCTACGTAACTCCCGTTGGGCGAAAAACCTGAAACGAACGCCCGAGAGCATCCGGGAAGGAGACCTCGGCACTCGCAGAGAAAACAAGTTACGAGTGCGAGTATAGCAAAATAAAGTTTTCGGGTTTCTTTTGTTCAAGGATTAAAAAAGAAACGACGATAGTCCAACTTCAAGCCAGCGGTCAGATCTTTTCTTTGTTGTATTTTTGTATTTTGGTTGCAAATACGTTTTAGAAGCACTGGTTTATTGTTCCGCTCTGTTGGCAAACGGACGCCGACTGAGATGATGCAAACACCGCGGTCTCGTATTCTTGACGTTGAGCAGGTTTGTCATTTCATGCACAAAGTTTCAGATGTAATAGCGGCCTTGAACGCAGACATTATGCACGGTACGGAACGGAGCTCATGTCGTTTTTCGGCTTGTATACACCGCATGTGTCATATGATAGGGCGTATATTTAACTCCTGGCAGCGCGAGGCAGCGCCGCCGCCATGTTTTGGTTGGAGCGCTCCGTCTAGGTTTTGCGCCACCACCATAATTTTACCACAACTGTCAAGCAAGAGGATTCGGAGAATATTGAATTAGGCGCCGCAGCGAAAGGTGAGCGCGGCCGTGTTTACTCTTTCGCCCGTGCGCGAAAGTCCCGAGACGCCCCGTCCGCTCGCAGCGACTGCAGCCGGCACGCTAAACGGTTAAAGCAGAGACGCTCTGAAGGAGGTTGTTTTGTTGGATGTTTGAGGTTGGAAAAGCCCTCGGCGTTAGAGGGGGAGCCATTACTTCGTTAATGCGAAGCCGGGTTTTTTTTTGTTTTTTTTTTTTTATGTGTTTGTGCGTGCAGTGGCGAGTCCGCCTGGTGAGTTTGGGCTAACCCTGGATCGCTTCCCTCCGCCGGCCCAGCAGGACTCTGCAGGTTTAACATGCAGCGCCTCGGGCTTGTTCCATCCGCCTCCACACACCGTCATCTACAAGCAAAGCACAACCGCTACTGGGAAGCGGCGGCGGCGGCGGCGGCGGGAACAAATATTCGAGCTGCATCACGATCTAGAAATGGATGCAAGATTTGGGTATTTTCGTGAAACGGCTCGTGGCGTTGCCGTTCCCTCTCGACGCTCATTTCCAGCACGTGAAGACATTTCTAGTCTTTTTTTTTATCTGTTTTTCTTATCTGGTTATGATTTATGTTTTATCTGGTTATCTATTTTTATCCTTGTTGTCGTCATTCTTTTATTTATTTTTTTTTTGTACTTTTTAGGACCTTAAAACACTTGCTAGCCTTAACTTTGACACTTTATATTTTATTGTATTTCTTATTCTCCCTCCTTCCTACTATTATTGTTATGTTTTGCTTAAAACTCTGGCACAACAATTTCATTCGGGATAAATAAAGTTGTTCTTATCTTATCATTTTTTTCCCTCTATTATCATCCTGTTTATTTTTATCCTTGTTTTCATTCTGTTGTCACTTCCTATCCATTTTATTGTCGTGATAATAGAATAATACTTTTTTTGATTCCCAGAGAGGAAATTCTTTTGTTACAGCAGTGCAACAATGACAGCATCAATAAATGAGTAGAAATATAAATAAAGAAAAAAAAAAAAACGTCTTTTGCTCAAAGATAGCAAAAGATATCCACAAAAAATAGACAGCAAAATAAGCAAAACAAAGGATAAAAATAGATAGCAGTATGGGGAAAAAAAATGTAAGGGGGAGCACAGACAACCAAAACAACAAGAATGAGTTTGTCATTTTAATTGTCTGTTATACTTATTGATATTGTTGCACGGCTGTGACAAATTAATTTCCACAATGGGCCTCAATAAAGTATTATCTTATCTTACAGTCATCCATCGGATGGGTGCATTCAATCAGAGAAGGAAATGAGACAATAATTTTAAGATTTCAGTGTTGATAAATCAAATTTTGGAGACTCCGTGCACTGCAGAGGCAGCCGTTCGCCCTCCAAGACTGAAATTAATTAAGACATCTGAGAATCAGAAAAAAAGAAAATTATATTTGTCCCCAAGGGCCAAGCAAAGAAATAGTTTTGGTTTTTTTTTAAAAGTCATTTTCGAGACTGAAATTAATTAGAATATATCTGAGAATCAGAAAAAAACAACTTCTTGTCCCTGAGGGTGAAGGGGACAAATAAAGTTGTTTTTTAAAGTCATTTTAAAGACTGAAATTAATTAAAATGTATTTGAGAATCAGAATTTTTTTTTTTTTTTCCCAGAGGGGTAAGGGGACAAAAAGTTTTTTTTTTTTTTTTTTTTTAAAGTAGTTTTAGAGACTGAAATTAATTAAAATGCATCTGACAATCAGAAAAAATAATTTATTTCTCTGTAAGGGGCAAAAAAGGGTTTGTTTTTTGAAAGTAATTTTCAAGACTGAAATTAATTAAAATAAATCTGACAATCAGAAAAAAAAAAGTTTAGCTCCCATGGGCCAAGGGGTAAAATAAAGCTTTTTTTCCAAGCCATTTTCAAGACTGAAATTAATTATAATATATCTGACAATCAGAAAAAAATACTTTTTGTTCCTTAGGGGTAAGAGGACAAAAGGGTTGTTTTTTTTTTTTTTCCAAACAGTAATTTTCAAGACTGAACTTAATTAAAATAAATCTGGCAATCAGGAAAAGAAAAAAAAAAATAGTGTCCCCGTGGGCCAAGGTGTAAAATAAAGTTGTCTTATTTTTGAAAAAGTAATTTTCAAGACTGAAATCAATTAAAATAATTCTGGCAATCAGAAAAAAAAAAAATGTAAAAAAAAAATTAGTGTCCCCGTGGGCCAAGGGGTAAAATAAAGTTGTTTTATTTTTGAAAAAGTAATTTTCAAAACTGAAATTAAAATATATCTGAGGTCTTCTATGAGACAGGAGCAACCGACCCGCCAGGCTTTAATAAGCGCTGAAAAATAATTTATTACAGAGGATGTAAAAAGCGAATCGGTTCAGGTATTATTAGCAGAAAATAACAAAATAAATCTAAATGATTTATAGCATTAAAAAAAAAAAAAAAAAAAAAGTGTCATCTGTGTTTATATATTCAAATCTTTTCCTCATATTTAGATTAAATATGCCTGATTGTTGCGTTTTTGGGGCATAAAATCAAGATTTGTCCCGGAGCATCCCCAGACTCCTGCACCCCAGGCCTGCAAGCATGAAGAAAAGGATATCAAACTACTGTTTACGTGCAGGACCGTGGACTCGACCCAGCAACGATCGTCAAACCGACGAGGAGGACGGCTTTAAAAAAATAAAAATAAAAAAAAAAAGGTTCCTTGGACATTCCTCAAAAGATATCACGGCCCATAAAACGCACGCGAGACTGGAATCAATAAAACCAAACACAAATGTGAACTCGGGGGGAGTTTGCTTGCGCCGCCGCCGCTTCCAACGTCCGTTAATAACACATCTGAAGTCGTATCATCGGGGGCGGGGACGCAACTTTTGGGTGAACTTCCTCCGTCAATTAAACTGCCATTTTGCAACCGGAGATCATTTTCATGTTTTGCGATAGATCGGAGCGACGGAGGGAGCGCGTTGTGGCGGTCGGACGGATCGGGCGCTTCAAAAACACGGGTCTTTGGCTCAGAGACGCCGATACATCAGTTTCGGGTCTTCACAGACACGCTCACCTCGGAGAACGTAATGAATCCCCCTCAGAAGATACAAAAGTTGGGGAATCATTCATCAGACAACTACGTATTAGTAGTTTGAGAAGAAGTTAGCTAAGGAAACCCGTCAACCCGAAATACAACCGTGTTCTCCTTGTATGCCGTGTTTCTGATCCATTGAGAACTGCTCACATCTTGAGATACAAGCTGTGGAGACATCTGGAAGACAACAGGGTTCGGAGGTATGTCTTACCGGGAAGCCTGGCGGTCACGGCCGGGTCACTCCGCGATCTTCTGAAACTTTTTTTTTTTTTTTTTCCCCTGGATTGTGAAAATGTCCGCAACAATGTCTTGGTTATCTTCAGCGACTGAGCCATGAGTTCAGTTCATTGGAAGAAAGATTGATGAAAAGGTGGAGCCATTCAGACCAGCTGTGCTACACGACCCTGTTCTGATCCACCATAAATGAACATCTACAAAGAGCTGATCGGGAGTTGGACAATCAAAACAGCTGTCCAAGATGAGCAGATATCTGTCTGAGCATTCAGAGGAGGAGGAAGAGTCTTCATCAACACCACGACAAATGATCCAATTTGCCAAAAATCATTAAACTGCAATAGGCACATCTTCTCTTAGGTATCTCACCAGTTCTGGACATTAAAATGCCAGAGGTCCATCTGTCCATCTGATTCGTTCTTGAAGCTGGATGCATTTTCAGGTTTGGATTATTGGCAAAGCGTTCTGACCCGTAGACCTCCGCCTGGATTTGGTCCAATTCATATCCATCTTCCTTCTGAGCACTTCCACCTCAAGGCAAGAGGGTCTGATTCCCACTAAGGGTCTTTCTGGTAAGAGTGTCCACGGTCTCCCGTGTGTGTGTGAGGTTCTTCAAGGTTCTTCGGATGGTCCAAATACATGCAAGAGGTCCACAGGCGACCCAAAAAGCAAGCAGATGACTTGTATGCTTCTATGTGACGTGCCAATGAGAGGGTGAATACTTGTATGTTCCTCTATGTGACGGGTCCAGGGTGAACCTCTCGCCCAATCACAGCGGAGAGAGGTCGGACCGTGGAATGCGAGCAATGTTTTCAAACATCCTGAGCTTTATTTTTTTCCCAGCCTCCTTGTCAAAAACCGTTCTGAACCAGGGAGCAAACAGGTCCCAATTAAGTATCTTAACATTTTTCGTGCTCCGTTTCCCCTCAGCTCTTATCTGCTCGGATTCCACAGCTCACTCGGATTTCCTAGAATAGTCCTTTTCACCCCTTGATGTCTGCGGCCGCTGGCAGGTCGGGTGGAGATCTGGATAAAATTAGCCCTAATCACATTTGCCGAGGTCCAATGGAGTTATCGGTCGCACTCCAGAGGGAAAACGTTTCGCTCGCAAAAAGGTGGGAAAACGAAGAGCCGGTCCTCCAGGAGGTGCCTGTTTTCGTCTGAGGTCTCCTTCCGATATTTTGGCCGTCGCTCCGAAGTGCAGAGCGCGACGAATAGCGGCATCCGGTTTCAAGGACAAAGGGGCCATTTTAAAGTCTGAGCGTGGAATTGTTGACGAGTCTTTCTTCTTAACAGAACGTGTCCCTAAAGTGATGTCAAAACAATGAGTGGAAGCCAAAGCCGCGTTCACACCGAAGCCCGTGTCAGATGTTCGTGAGGTTTCGTGGATACCAACAATAAAATAGGCACAAGAGCGTTTTTGTCGGTACAAAAACAAAACACCGCAACGTAGCATAAACGACAAAACAATCGAACAAAAGCCCAATGACCTCTCTGCTGTAGAAGCTCCAAACCATTTCCATCTTCCAGGGAGCTTCTGGAGGAGTCACGTTTTTTTCAAACCACATCACATGACATGCACAGAGAGCCAATCAGAAGAAGGGATCCACCCTTCAGCTCCCATTTTATATCACGAGAAGCTAATTTGAGGAATCAGAACCACCTCGGTCTTCTCCCTTTAGCCAATCATCTCCCTCCATCTAACTTCCTGTTCTCTTCCCCTCCAGACCTCACCTACCTCCTACCCAGATCTTCACCATTCCAAACCATCTCAGTCTGACTTGTATCTCCAGAACATCCAGCACATGCAGGCCCTCCGACGGAGCCGTTCCTCAAGGAATCGGAACCTCCGATGGGCCGCAACGATGAAGATACTCCCCTTTGGCCGACGGTCCGAGTTCCTCCTCCTCCTCATCTGAAGCTGTGGACAGAAGTGCAGTTTGTCTCAGCCAGAACAGACCTCCTCCGCGGCTCTGCTTAACCTCGCGCTCGTTCTGAAGATGACGGCCAGCGGCCATGAAAGTGGAAAAACTCCCGTCTCTGGAAGGGATTTGAACTCACCTGGGACGCTGCCTTACACTCATAGCAGAAGAAATCATTTGAGTCCTCACCTTGAATGCAGAACAGAGGAACCGAAGGCGGCAGGTTCAGGGTTGTTCCTCTGCAGGTCCTTCTGGTCTACAGCTTGATGCCACCGCAAACCAAGAGTCGTCAGAAAGCAGCTCCAACCGGCATCATTCGCAGTCCCCAAAACCTCCAAACAACTTCTAGAACTACCTTTCTTTCAAACATTCTTCTCCTCCGCGTGAAAAACCTAAGAACTCCCGTCTTTCTTCGACACCGTGGTGGCATCCGGCATTTTCTTTGGAGTCGCCTGCTGGAGCGGCGGCCTGGCGGGAAGAACATCGGCAAATTGCCAAGGAAGGCTAATTCCGTGGACGAAGCGATCATCTGCGATGAACGCCTCCTTCCCCTGGAGAACATCACGAGCAGCTCCTTCACCACAGCTCTGCTTTCAATACTTCTTTTTCATCCATTCCTTCACCATTTTCATTCATTCACTCGGACACCACTGCCGTGGTTCGCTGCTCGTCGTCACTTTTGCACATGTTTATATATTGTCAACATATTGTTTAGTTGCAATTTGTTAAACAATCCTACCTGTTAATACACAAAATAAAGGGAACACTTTAACAATGCAATCTAACTCCAAGTCCATTGCACTTGTGTGAAATCAAACTTAGGAAGCAACACGGATTCATTTTGACTTGTTTTGAAGGACATGACATCAACTTGTAGTGTGTTTTCCACTTTCATTTTGATTCCAGACCTTCATGGGTTCATACATTTGATTTCCGTTGATCATTTTTGTGTGATTTTGTTGTTGGCACATTCAACGATGTAAAGAACATAGAATTTAAGAAGAACATTTCATTCATTCAGATCTAGGATGGGTTACATGGGTATGTTGTTAACAATAAACACTGTTTATTGTTAGCTTTGCATTTTTTATCACTTTTTCTTTTTTTCCTGCTGTGATTGGTTGAAATTTGCGCACTGTGTGACAATGAAAGGAATAATCTATTCTAGGAACCAGCGTCCTCCAGGGGAACGCTTAGCTTTGCTTTCCCAAAGGGGAAGTCCGCGACCGAAATATTTACCCCGAACGATCAGATGGTTTGAGATGTATCTTCTCCCTGAACTGCTTCGCCGTGTGAAAAAACCCGTTAGCCGTGAGCTAACACCGGACTTATTTGAGCCAAAATGGTTCTCTGCGACCGTTGCAAGCCAGAAGAGCTCAGACCGTTTTTCGCCGCTACGTTTCTCGCCGCTTCTTAGCAATTTGTCTCCAGAAAACATCTGACCGAGAACTACAATAGGTGAAAAAAACAAACAAACAAACAAAAAAAAAAAAACGGCACTCCGCAGGCCAAAAGAAGTATCCTAAGTATCCACAAGAAGTTCCACCGAGCACCACATGGGTTCCAGGGGCTTCTCGGAGCTGAAATCCATAGAGCCTGGTTCCTGGGGAAGTTCTAGGACCTGCAAACAGTTCCTTCACTGCAAATTGAGGTGGAAGAAGCAGCAGCTCCTCTGCAGGGAATGTGCAAAGGTGGGGCGGGTTCCCCCTCTCCCTATGAGGTGGAGATCAGGTCCGGCAAACACCCGTGACGGCAGCGCCGCCTGTACTTTGGTCTGCGTTGTAAAACATCTCCGCGGCTTGGGTCAGGGGTCAGGGGTCAGAAGATCTTCAAACCCATCCGAGGACATCCCGTCGTCATGGAAACGCCCGACCCGCCGCCGCGGGATACCGTTTTCAGAATCGGATTACCGCGCGCCTGTCGTGGAGCACTTAGGAGGCGGACGGAGTCGGCTTGAAATGAAATATAACTCCCTAATTGGAGGAACATGCCCTCCGGCGCGTGTCATTTATGTTAAACGACGGTTTTGGAAAATAAGAGCTTATATCCCGGCGGGACAATTTCAGGCCTTGGCATCGATAATGCGATTAATCAATTGGTTTTGGTCGGCTCACGGAATCCGCTGACGCTCGAAGAAAAGCTACGTCGGAACGCTGGAAACGGTCCGAGGCTCTGGATTTTGAAAAAAAATTAAATCTGCGATAATGATCCCCCCATTATTGTTGGGGTTCCGCAAAGCTTTTAAACACGCTCTCGCGGGCCGTTCGACGAATCGATCGTGCCGGCGTTTCCACCTGGGGGGGGGGGTTTTTTTGCTCTTGAACCTGCGCTTTGCATTCCTTAATGGATTTTGACGTGAGCGCAGACGGTTGATTTCTCGTACTTCCAAAAAAAAAAAAAAAGGAAGGAAACGGGTTGGAATAGAAGAAAAGAAGGGGGAGCACAAAACGGAGCAGTAGGTCAGGCAAGCTGTGTCTCATTTCCCAAGCAGAGGCTGTAATGAGAGACTTTAAAAACGCCGGGCCGGGATCGGCTTACCCCCCTCCTGAGCGCCGACCCTCCGCCGCATCTGCGCTGGAAACGGCATTTCATCATTTCGGGCGATCCGTGTGTCATTTGCGCCGCCGGTCTCCGGTTTGAATCCCGGCTGGAGGAGGGATTCTGCGGAGACGCGGCAGGACGAGAAGGCGCATTGATGGCGGAGGGTTGCTCTCCATGACTGGACACACACACACACAAACAAAACCTAACATAAATCCAAGCGATGCAAAATCATTTTCTCTTATAAAAAGGCAGTTTTGTGTTTTGTTACAGACACACCAATGAAGGGGAGGGGGTTAAATATCATGATTTTAATTTCTTATTTCAGATAGATTTCTTTCTAAATGCAGTTTTTGCCATTCAGGCTCAGCTGGGCGGCAACAAAACACCGCTGAAATATAAAGTAAGTGAAACGGTGCACCTGGGATTCAGAGCAAATAAAAGATACAACTGGGTTTTCTATTGGGGAAAAAAAAAAAAAAAGAAATTCCTGCCCGACTGCTCAAAACAAGTGAGGCGTCACCTTTCAGAGATTCAAAGGAGCTGCTGAAAACAGGGGGGGGGGGGATTCTGACAGGATAAATACTGGCCAGAGTTCACTGGATACCAGAAAACGATCAGACGGGGGGACGAGAGGGTGAACGGGTGCACATTTATATAAAAAAAAAAAAAAAAAAAAAGTGATTGGTTGGATGTCTGAGAAGTTGTAGTTCTCTATATATGACATAAATGAGAGGGTGAACGCTTGCACGTCGACAAGGAGTGATTGTTGTAGTTCTCTATGTCAGTGTTTCCCAACCTTTTTTGAGCCACGGCACATATTTTACATTAGAAAAATCACACCGCCCACCAGCAAATAAATGTCAAAAACATTTTTTAACGAATTAGAATGAAACCGTAGTCTCAATTTACTTAGTGTGGAATCTAATATCTGTAGATTCGTCAAGTTGCGATGCAAATTTCCCACTGATGTGCAACTTTTCCGGAACCCTTTTTTCAAATGTCTGAAGACATGTCATCAATATGTCTGGAAATGGTTTTATTTGAGAGAACTGGCTATTTCTTTATCAACGCCAGAGCCGAGCATTTCTTCTACAATGATTTTGCCGGCAGGTAGTATTAATGTTTTGCTGTTTGGATTTAGAGACGAGTTCAGCAACTTTATAGCAGCTTTCACTGCTTTCTCACTCGTTTTCAACAACGCTGCCTGTTTGTTTACGCAGATACGGGTACTTTTTATCTTAAAAATGTATCACGCAAAGCGTCACTAATCACTCGGATACACAGATGCACAGGTTAATTCACTACCCGTCGCCATGGAACGCACACGCTGCCCACATAGACATAGGAAGACACATTATTTGCATTGGATAAATAATTTTCGGACCAATCAGGTGAAAGTGGGCGTTTTTCGGCACACTTGATGATCTCTCACAGCACACGTTGGGAAACACTGCTCTATATGACGTGAATGAGGGTGAACGGTTGCACGTCTATATAAAAAGTGAACAATTGCATGTGAGGAGTGAACAGTAGCATGTTTCTCCATAAGGAGTGAGCGGTTGTAGTTCTCTATGATGTTTGAATGAGAGGGTGAACGCTTGCACGTCTATATGACAAGTGAATGATTGCACGTCTCCGTATCATGTTTGAATGAGAGGGTGAACGGTCGCATGTTTCTATAGAAAAAGTGAACAATTGCATGTTTCCATGCGACGAGTGAACGGTTGCACGTCTATACAAAAAGTCAACGCTTGCATGTTTCTATATAAGGTGTGAGCGCAACTATGACGAGTGACTCATTGTACGTCTTTATATAATGAGTGAACGAGAGGGTGAATGTTTGCACGCCTCTATAAGGAACAAATAGTTGTAGCTTTCTATGACGTAAATGAGAGGTTGAACGCTTGCACAACTATTCTATCCTTCGGGCTAAATAAAGTTGTTCTTATTCTTAACTATGACGAGCGAATGTTGTTTATAACGTGAACGAGACGCCGAACGGTTGAAAACCCCGTGAAACTTTGCTCGGTTTCCCAGAGGGGTTGATTATAAGGAGGGCGTGCGAACATGAGCTGGATTTTGATATAAATGACCGTTTCTTGATGTTTAAACTCCATAAAGCAAACATTTCGGAGGCTGTAATGAGTGCCAGTGCACAGCGGCGTGGGGTCAGAGGAGCATGAGGCGCTCCAGATGTTAAACCTGTAGAAATATAGCCTCCAAAGCCTCCTCTCCCTGAGAAGGGAGCGGCGCGATCCTAATGAGGGGGAGGATTTATTTCCGTATTTCGCCGCATTAGTTTAATCTCCCTGCGCCTGATGAACGGACGGCGGCCCGGTAATTCGGGTGAACTGGACCTTTACGCGAGAAATTCCGCGGCGGATTGAGGCGCCCGCTCGTTTCCGAGGTCAAAGAGCGAGGTCAAGCCCGAGGAGAAGCCCGGACCGGCTCTCGGGGAGGCGGATAAGACCCGGAGGGTCGGAAGCGGGGCGCGGATTCGGTTTCGCCCCCCCTTCCCGGTGAGCCGAGCGGAGGTCTGCCTCTCACACCAGGCCAAATAATATTTCACCGCGGGGCCCTGGACCTGCAGACCCGCCCAGAGGAGCCCAGCGACTCCACTAATGATGGAAAATGAACGCTCCAGTGAGCCGAGTTAAAACGCCCCCACTGACATTTCCAGGCCGCGGCGAAAAAAAAAAAAACACAATTAATGCTTCGCCCGGGACGCATTTCTGTTGATTTGAGCGTTAATGAACACAATCTGTCAGAGAGGGTGTGTTTTTTTTTTTTTTGTTTTTTTTTTATGATTCTCCTTCAGGCCCTGTGTGTGTGTGTGTGTGTGATAAAGCGGTGTGTGCTAAAATTAGACATCAAATGTGCCTGTCAGACTCATGCACAGCACAAGTTTCCTGCAGGATGCAGCAGCTCTGGATGGGGAGGAGGTGGAGACTCCTCCCAGACACGCCTGGAAGAAAACCCCCCTGCTGCAGCGGGAGCCGGACACTGGTGGAGGTCCTCCATCCCTGCACGTCCACGCACGACTCGTGTCCAAAATGCGGGGCTTCGTTTCCACGGTGACGCTGCTATGCGTGGCGCTGGCGCCCTGCGCGGACGCCATCCACGGACTGTACAACTTCGGCCAGCATGAGCTGTTCTACAAGAAGAGCAACTGCAAGCCCATTCCCGCCAACCTGCTGCTGTGTCACGACATCGAGTACGCGGACATGCGTCTGCCGAACCTGCTCGGCCACGAGACCATGAACGAGGTGCTGCAACAGGCGTCCTCCTGGATCCCGCTGGTGCAGAAGCAGTGCCACCCGGACACCAGGAAGTTCCTGTGCTCGCTGTTCGCCCCGGTGTGCCTGGACGACCTGGACGAGCCCATCCAGCCGTGCCGGTCGCTGTGCGAGCGCGTCAAGGGCGGCTGCGCGCCGGTCATGTCCGCGTTCGGCTTCCCGTGGCCGAAGATGCTGGACTGCGAGCGGTTCCCGCTCGACAACGACCTGTGCATCCCGCCCGCCGGCGTGGACAACTCCGTGGCGGTCACCAGAGAGGGTAACGTCAACCCGCACGGCCGCTTTTTTTTTCCCGCTGAGCCCCGCGAGGATTTGCGGAGTGATGCGCGAGTCGCGAACGAATCGTTCACATGAGGATTCGTTTTCTGATTCATGAATCACCACCTCTATTAACTCGTTCATTAACATGCAACTGCGACAAAGAGACAGGAAATCATTGTAACTGCATATGAATATATATATATGTATATGAGATGAGAACAACTTTATTTATTCTGAAGGAAATTGTTGTGCCAGAGTTTCAAGTAAAAACATAACAGTAATAGATAATAGTAGAAAGGAGGAAGAAGAAGAAATACAATGAAATATAAATTGTCTTAACTGTTAACTGTAACTACAAAGATATATATATATATACATATGCAGTTACAATGATTTCCTGTCTCTTTATATATATATTTTTTAAGTTAATCACCGTATTAGCTCTGTGGGAGCAGCAACAGCTCGTTCCTTGATTCGCTTCACGGCTCTTATGCTCCCTGCTGTGAATCGGGAGCCAAGGATTGCAGATTGCTCACAGCAAATGAATCAGTCGCAGGAAATCAACGAGCAAATCACTCAACGGCTCAGAGTAACTCTCTGAACTGACAAAGCAAATGACTCAGTCACTCAAACGAATCACTCAGTAGCTCAGATCAGCTCCTCACTCAGCAACGCACGAATCGCTCGGCGTAGCTTTCCGAACTCACAAAACAAACGACTCAATCGCTCAACAAATGAATCACTCGAAGCTGACATCAGCCTTCCCCAAATGAACGACTCGCTCCGTAACTGAGCAAACGAATCACCCGGTAGCTCGACGAATGACTCACTCAGTATCTCAGCAGAGCGACTCGGCGACTCTGAAATCGTTCTCCTCAGTGAGTCATACGCACTCGAGTCAGTCAAATCAGTAACACATGGCGAGGGCCGAACGCCGTTTAAAACTCTAAATTTCGCGCTCGGTCGTCGGCCAGCGAGGCCTTCTTCGTCCGCTCGCGTTCTGAACGGCGTTGTTCTGCCGCAGTGCCCCGAGTGTGCGACGCCTGCAAGGAAACGGACGAAAACGACAACGAAATCGTCGACAACTTGTGCAAGAACGACTTCGGTGAGTTCTCCAGCTTTTCTCCCCTTTTTTTTTTTTTGTTTTTCGCACAAAGACCTCGCCGGGGCCCCCGGGAAGGAGGCGGCGCCCGAGCGAGAAGAAGTTTCACTGTCTTTTATGAAAGAAAACAGGATTCCTCTCCTCACTACTTTGAGCATCAAACCATATGTAAATGCGGAGGCCCTAAGCTTCTCAGGTGGCTTCAATTTGGACCAGAAGGGTCTGTATACACTCCCGTGTTTGTTTTTTTCCGTTCCCCGACTTTCCTCCGCAGCGCTGAAGATCAAAGTGAAGGAGATCTCGTACATCAACGGCGATACCAAGATCGTGCCGGAGACAAAAAGCAAGACCATCTACAAGCTGAGTGGCGTGACGGAGCGCGACCTGAGGAAGACGGTGCTGTGGTTGAAGGACGGCCTGCAGTGCGTGTGCGAGGAGATGAACGACATCAACGCCGCCTACCTGGTCATGGGTCAGAAGATGGACGGCCACCTGGTCATCACCTCGCTGAAGCGCTGGCAGAAGGGACAGCGCGAGTTTAAGAGGATTTCCCGCAGCATCCGTAAACTGCAGTGCTAGACGGGAAGCGGGAGGAAACTTCCTCCGTTGTTTCGGAGGATCCCTTTAGATTTGTCGTTCACGGCTTCCAAACGTGTATTTATTTCTGCGGAAGTATAAATATATATAATCTCAATTATTGATTTTTAATTTCCATTTCTACCACGTGAATACAAAAAAAAAAAAAAAAGAAACTTCAGGTTTTCTTCGGTTCGTCCCACAACTGACGTGAGCTGCCGCTGAGTGAGTGAGTGTGTGTGTGTGTTGGGTGTGTGTCCTCGCCGTCACCTTGTTAATTGCAGGTAATTGCACTCAGCTGGTGTCCCAGGTGCGGCGGGAAAAGGGCCGGGAATCAAACCGTTTGACCTGTGAATAAGAGCTGACAGATGTTACCCGCCGTCCAAACCCAACAGGCGTCACTTTGTCACACTCCAGAACGTCGGCCTTCGTTTTTAACCTTCGCAATTTTTGGAAGCCGGTCGTCCGCCGATTGTCCGCGGGGGCGCCGAAGTGCCGGGACAGTGACTGTTAAACTACTTCTTGTGTTTTTCTGAGCCGCAAACTAGCGCCGAATGAACGGATCGGCTCAAATCCCGGCCGTTTATTCAAAGATCCGTTCGGTTTGAGTAAACGCATGGAAATTGGCATTATAAATATATATGTAAATAAACAGCGCACCAAAAAAAATAAAGGGAACGGTATAATAACACATCCTAGAGCTGAACGAGTGTAATATTCTTATTAAATACTTTGTTATTTTTAAGTTTCGACAACAAAAATTAATCAGTGGAAATCAAATATATGAACCCATGATGGTCTGGAATTAAAACAAAAGTGGAAAAACACACGACAGGCTGATCCGACGATGATAAAATGTCCTTAAAACAAATCAACATGAATCCGTGTTGCTTCCTAAGTTTGCTTGACTTGGAGTTACACTGTGTTGTTTAAGTGTTCCTTTTATTTTTTTTTATAAATAGGGTCAAAGGGGAAAGAATCAGGGATTTACTAGTTGATTATTGAGAAAAAAAAAAATCAGAAAAATCAGAATTAAATAACAGAATGCTGATTTAAAGCATGTATTGGGAAAAAAAAAAAAAAGGTATTATAGCACTCGCATTTGAATGATAGTTTCCTGCACCAGAAGAATGCAGTTCTAGTGTTTACTAGACGTGCACGTGCCGGGTCGAGGCCGCGACCCCCCTGTTTTTATTCTCCCAAGGTTTCCTCGAGCCGAAACGAGAGATAGCAGGCTATATTCTCTTCCCGTTTTTATTCCTCGGTAGCTTTTGAGACGCTGCACACGTTTTCTACCACGTTATGATAAAATATATATATATGTATTTTTCTACTTCAGACTTTCTTGTTGCCTTCGCATCTCCGCTCATTTGTCGAATGATTTTTTTTTCCCTTTTTCTTAACTTCCTATCCTGGCTTTTAGACGCGAACATATCCGGCTGACGTGGCGTGAATCTGACCAGAAATAACTCAGCAGAGGCAAATAATCAATGTGATTGTGTGTATGTGCAATATAATGTTTTTTTTTTTTTTTTTTTTTTTTTGGAGGGGTGGTGTGTGTGTGTTAGGGGTTATTACGATGAAGTATTACTTTGTAAATATGAAATACCGTCTTTTATTCTTTGTACGTTTTTCAGCCAATTAAAAAGCTGCCGATAACTTGTCTTAAATGTTTGTCTGTTTAAGAATCGGGGTGGAAAAAAAAGATGTTCGACGTTTAACCAACGGAACGGCGCCACCGTCTGGTGGTAGAAAAATAACCACTACATCTTTTCATTCGGCCGCCGAATCGCCAAATGTTGACATTGGACCCGCTGGTGTGTTTGCACTATTTCACAACAACCGCCCCTTTTTCACGATTAGCCGTTTAAAGGAATCAAACTAAAACTATCCACTTCTCTAGAGGGCCGTGTATCACATCTCACCGGAGATGTCATCAGTTCTGCTTATTTGCCGGGAAGTCCCGACTATTTTCACCTTTCTGAGCCAATCGCGCCGCGCAATCACATGATCCGCTGAGAGATATCATCTGGGGGTTTTGTTTTCATCTGGGGGTTCAGCGGCCCGTCTCGGCGCCGTTTCCAACCCAACCCCTTTGGGAAACGCCGCCCGGCACTCTGTCCGCCCTTGTAAGGCAAGTTTGCGGCGCCCCGCCGCCGCCGCCGCCGCCGCCACATGACCTGAATGACTCATTTCCTAATATGACAAGGTGGAGGTTCAAATACCTGGGACTTCCACAGCGCCAGAAGAAAAAAAACGGCCTCCACTACGAACATCTAGCATCCACGTTGCTCCTCAATGTCACTCCAACTCGAATTGTGCTTCACCCACGTTGAATAAGAATTAAGAATAAGAATAACTTTATTTATCCCGAAGGAAATTGTTGCGCCAGAGTTTCAAGTAAAACATGACAATAATAGATAATAGTAGGAAATTGTATAAACAGTAAAAAAAAAAAAAAAAGGGGGGGGAGAATAAGAAATACAAACAAAACTATAAAGTGTCAAAGTCAAGGCTATAAAGTGTTTTAAGGTCTTAAGTGCAAAGATTTGACGATTCCCTGCAGCTGAAGGAAGAGGAATGAAAAAGTCTGATAGCCTCGGGTAGGAAAGACATATCATATCAATTTCCTCAGTATTTTTATATCTTTCAAATTACAATTAATTAATATTGATATAAAATAAAATAAAAATAAGCAAAAAAATATACAAATATGATAAAATACCCAAGGATGTTTCCGCCACATCAGATCAAGGTATTCGGATCCTAAATGAGAAAGCGACGCGTGAGATTTACAGTTGGATCTTGCGCGAACGTATCCGCTTCGTTTGTGCGCTTTTTTCGGAAACAGTTTTTTTTTTACAAATCAGATAATAGAAACTTAAACAACGATAAAAAAAAAATCTTTATCTGTAAAATTACCCAAAGATATAAAGTAGCGGCGATAGCAAGAAGTTCCGCTTGAAGGTCAAGTACGATGATACTTGTTTGTAAACAGCATTATATCCATTATTCAACTTGTTAGTTTTTGGCCATCTTTAAATGGCAGATCTTTAAATACCAATGAATAATACACAGCTGGCAAATACAGGAAGTGTAACTATCAGATATCAGTTACATTATAAAATGTGTTTTATCTCAGCTAATAAGAGACATGTTGATATTTTCAGAGACTGTACTTTAGTGTTAAATCCAAGGTAGTGTTTGTCGGAGGAGAAAAAATAAATAAAAAATAGATTGACAGGAGTATTTAAACTTCTATTTGGAGTCAATGAGAAGTGAGTGGTGGGAAACCACGGGCTGCTTGGAGGGAAGAGGAAACGGAGCGCTTCATTTAAGGTAAATGCCAGGCTTCCATGGCGGAAAAGGACAGCGACGCCCAATGTCGAAAAATAAAAGGAAGAGCGTCCACTTGCGAAAACGACAAAAAAAAAAAAAAAAAAAAAAAAAAAACCTTCGGGATTTCTTTCGCGGCCTCTTCGGTTTTCCGAAAAGGTAAAAGTTCCTCGGCGGAACAGGCGGGATCTTGTTTGTTCATCCTTACACGCTCATGTATGTAAATGCGAGGCTACATGCCAAGATTCCTCGGCGTGTGTGTTCTTATCTGCAGTTCATTCAAGAGCAAAAACCCGCTGTGGTCATTTCCTTTTGCAAACCGCAGCAGTGAGTTTTTCGGGGGCGTTCGAAGAATTTTTCAGAGCTGAGGTTGCGTGTCCCAGATCGATAGTCAAGGTTGATGGTAAATGCTAAAATAAATCCCCCAAAAAACACAAGAGCAACAGAAAACTATTGTGAATTGCATTTTGTCTAAGTGTTGACTAAAAATACTGGGTTTTTACGCTGACTCCTCTCCCCTCGCTAAAAAAAGATGCTGTGTTTCTCTCATTGATGAAAAGACAAGGAGGACTTTGGGGAGTGAAGACCAGCTCCATCTGAAGCTGCAGCTGAGCTTTAACCCGTCGCCATGGGAGTCTAACAGATGAGATGTACTTTTATGATAGCAAGCATACAAGGACAGCACAAGCTAAGAATAAATATAATAATAAATAAATTAATAAATAATAAATTAATTAATTAATTGATAGAATGAATGAACTCTAAAGTGTAAAAGGATAAAGTATAATCTTCATAAAAAAGTCTCTCATATTTTCTAATATGGGAAATTGTTTCGCAGCAGCAGCAAGATATACAAGGAAAAGACAAGCTAAAAATACATGTAAAAAATAAACAAAATAAAGTCTGAAGTGAAAAAATGTAAAATATAATCTTCAAAAAAAGTCTCTCATATTTTCTAATATGGGAAATTGTTTCGCAGCAGCAGCAATATATACAAGGACAAGACAAGCTAAAAAATACATGTAAAAAAAACAATCAAAATAAATAAACTGAAGTGTTAAAGTATAAAGTATTATCTTAAAAGAAAAAGTCTCATAGCTACAAACATGGGAAGTTGTTTAGCAACAGCAGGATATACAAGGACAAGACAAGTTGAAAATACACATAAAAAAATAAATCAAATAATAAACTCTGAAGTGTAAAAGTATATCTTAAAAAAAAGTATCTTATATTTACTAATATACAAGAATAAATAATAAGCAATGTGGCAACGTGAAGTAGCGTAGTAACAGGACAAGGACTTATCCTTGATGTTGTCGTTATTCTTTCTTTCACGACCGAAGTCCCTCTGGGTGCAGGTGAAGACTTAAAAACCGCTGGCTTGTATTCCATATTTTGTATTTTTTATATTTTCATATAGTCCAGGGTCAGTAAACTTTACCACTTTAACAGCCATTTGGAGACGTTTAAAAATTTAAATATAATTAACACGGCATATAACATTTTTTTTTTTTTTTTGCCTTTGTGCTATGTATAAACAAAATATATGCTGCATTTTTTAAATCAATGAACAGCTGCAGAGAAAACAGAATGACATTTCTGCATGCAACAAAACATTTTGAACTCTGAAGATAAGACAGTGGGTTGAAGGCTACTTTTAAGCAAAATAATGTCGATCTGAGTCCTTCTTGAATTTATAAAAAAAAAAAAAAAGCCGTTCTATAATTATCCACCGTCATCCTTTTACTGGCATGTGACAAAAATATTTTAACACATTTTATCTAAATGTTACAAGATCTTCAAATTATAAATTACATTTTAAAATGAACTAACTAAAATAAAATACATTCTAACTAAATACTGATATAGTCCATGAATTGGTTTTCATTGGTGTGGAGGGCAAGCTAATTCTGCTATTTTAAATTTGCTCAGAAATATGTGTAAATAAGATGGAAAGATCAATTGAGGTCCACAAGCACAAACATTTTCATACTTAACTAACTTTTTATACTTATACTTAACGGCTTCCTCCACGTCCTGCTCCTCCATCGTCACCTCAGTCGCCGAACCCTGTGGAACAGCAAAACAAGATCCGACTGTTAGTGTCGTGGCCTCACGTCTCCACCCGGCTTCTCTAGTGTTGGCAGAAGGTGCCATTAAAACTTGGGATAAACTGAAATGTAAACCAGATTGTCACATTCCCGAGTTTTGTTTTCTTTCAACCGCTCCTTGTGGATTTGCTTTCATTTTCTTTTTCTGGGCTGACCCCATGTCCTTGCGTCGTTCCTGTTGCTTCCTGTAAATGCCTCTTATCCCGCTCTTGGAAATAAAGTGTTTTTTTTATTTATTTATTTATTTATTTATTTTATTTTCCATCTCAAAAAAATACAAAAATGAAGATCAAAATCCAACAATTTTTTTTTTTTTTTTTTCAAGTGTTTCTTACTTTAACAATCAATTTTAAAAAGATTTATCCTGTAGTGCTGACACAACAATATGTGTAAGGGCAGAAGGATATTTCGCAATATCAAAATTTTAATTTCCGAAATTTCATCGAGCAGAAATGTCCCAATGTTTATATACGATGTTACTCATGGGTAAATCGGTAAATCAGGGGGATGAACTCTCACTTGTGACGATAAAAAAATATGATAATCACAAAATAAACACTATTGTGGATTTCTGTGGAATACATGACGAATGTTTGGTCTCACAATCGAGAGGAGAACTCGATTCTCACGAGAGTTGCAAGACAAGGACATTTTTCTTTACCGTAAAGACTGCAACAAGAAAAAGGACTTTTTTTGTACAGCGTGATTTGCTTTTGGGAAAATTTCCCATTAATAAAAGAAAATGGACTAACAGCAAATCAAACTTCACAGTCTTTCTACAGAAAACGTAACAATACAGCAATGTTATAAATGGACTTCAAAATCCAAAGGCAGAAAAAAATAACTTTGTTTTGGGAAAAAGAAATTAATATTTGTGCGTATGTGTATACATACATAGAAAGTATTTTAGTTGTACTCTTTATATGGCTTTTTGATTGTTGTATAGATAAGATAAGATAAGGATCCCTATACCGGAAATTATTTTGTCATAGCTGAGCAACAATGATAATATCAATAAATATGACCATAAAGATAAATAATGACATTTAAAAGATAGCAAAATACATTGCCTCTTATTTATATCTATACTCATATACAGGACTGTATCAGAAAATTAGAATATTGTGATCAAGTTTTTTATCTTCTGTAATGCAATTAGAATAACAAAAATTACCTCTTCATGACATTCTAATATTTTGAGATAGGATTTTTGAGTTTTCTTAAGACATAAGCCATAATCAGCAATATTAAAATAATAAAGGGCTTGAAATATTTCAGTTGATTTGTAATGAATCCAGAATGTATGATATTTTTGTTTTTGTAATTGCATTACAGAGGATAAAGAACTTAATCACAATTTTCTAATTTTCTGAGACAGTCCTTTATATACACACATGTATTCACACATATATATATCTATATAAACATACACATATAAACACACATATATATGCATATGTATGCATATATATATATACATACATCTATACACATACACATATATACATACATACATATAAATACATAAACACATATGTGTGTGTACATATATATACGTATATACGTAGGTATGTGTGTATATATGTATGAATATATGTATATATACATAAGTGTGTGTGTATGTGCATACACATGTACGTACAAACACACACACACACGCACATGTGAGTGTGAGTGTACCACATATGTGAGTGTGTGTTACTTTTGGCTCAAAAGGTGTGTTGTGTATGTATTTTTTCATTAAAAAAAAATAATAATAAAGAAGAAAAAAAAATTAACCATTTTGGCCATGACTGCGTAATGTCGTCAAGCGTGTTTACGTAACGTCATGACGCAATCACTGTCATGACGCCTTCGATGAGTCGGGAAACTTCTCCGCGCATGCGCAGTCGTAATCCCTTCTCAACGACGCCAACTGAAGTTTGGAAGACGTTCAAGGTCTTCGGGAAAACAGATCACGACGCAAAACACGAGCTTATAGCGTCAGTTGTTTTGTGCCGGTGCCAACAAATACATTGTTTTGAATGGGAGAAAAGTTGTTTGTTTTGGATTTGAAGTCCAATAATAAAGTGTCAAAGTGTGAAAAAGCGAAAAAAATAAAAGATTTTGGTGAAAACTATCAAATGTACGGTAGTTGTCCACATTCCCACGGCCGCTGAACGCCTCATCGCGACTCCTCTTTAAAACCTAGCTTAAAGTTCTTGTAGGCTTAATTTGTTGGAAGTTATAGTTTATTCTCTTAAAATCAGACGTTTCGACGGTTTGTCAAGCGCTTAAATCACGTTAAAGTGATGTTTGAAAGCAGACAGGACTCGGGTTTGACGAAGCTCCAAAAATTACGTGGGGAAGTTCCCCTGGAAATCCCCCCTCGAACCGGTTGGGGGATATTCGCCTCATTTATGCGCCCAACCTCCGGCACAACCGAGCCCGCCGCCCCACTGCGACACACGCCAGGCTAAACGCGGGGTCACACCGGCCGGGAGGATTACTTCCAAAAAAACAAACATTTTTAAACCTCCTACCCGCGATGGAAAACTTCAGTTCAAACACGGACGACGACGATGACTTTCCGCGGGATAAGAAGAGGAGCTACGGCGGGGTGAGCCACGAAGCGCGGCGGGAGGTGGAGGTCCTGAGGCGGCAGCTCGCCTCCAAGGACGGGGCGATCGCGGTGCTGAGACCCAAGCAAGGCCGGGAAGAGAGGCTCTTCGCCGGGGACGCGGAACCAGCCGCGTCCCTGAGGGAGAGCCTGCTGGCGGAGATGTGCAAGCAGAGGCAGCTGTGCAACGACACGGAGGTCAGGGCTTCCAGGCAAGCGGAGGTAAGAGGAATAAAAAAGCAAAAAGTATCTTAAAATTGTATTAGGATAATTATTTTGAACTTTCAATCTTTTCCAATGAGCTTTGCAAATATAGCTTCTTAAATGCTAAATACAAACACAGATGATAATATCTTGGAGTGTGTGCGTGTTCACTCTCACGTTTCCTCCTGTCAGAATTTAAAGGTACTTTATCATGATTTATGTATTTATCCTTATTTTGAGATCATACACATGAAACAGTTGGAGTGGATATTATTACAATTCGCATTACCCTAAAGACACTAATAATAATAAAAAATAATTCAATTGATGAATATAACAGTAGACCAAATTATTTTACTTGTGTTTGATTTTTGTTTCCATTCACGGGCAAGTGTTTCTTCTTTTTTTTTAACCACCTATTTGACATGTATATGTCTGTGTGGTGTCCACTTTAAATAAATTGTATTATTATTATTATTATTATTAAGTACATAGCCTGCAGCTTTAGCCCTTGCTCATGCGCAAACTAAACTTGGCAGTGTCATACTTTTTTTTTTTTTCCGCTGCTAATCTAAAGCGTTTCCATTTGCCAGGAGATCAAGAGGCTGAACTTGCAGGTGAGAGAGAAGGAGCTGGAGCTGGAGGGCATTAGGCGTCAACAAGACCACACCAAGGACAAGGAGATCCAGAAGCTTCGTCTGGCCCTGGTGGAGAGGGAGCGGTCGGAGGCAAGCAGGACCGTCCAGTGCACGTCTCTGGCGGAGGAGGTCGACCAGCTGCGCGGCCTCCTGGGCACCACGGTGAAGATGTGCCAGGAGCTGCTGGCCAGGCTGGAGAGAAAGAAGCCGGTGGGAGGAGACGAGGAGGAGGAGGTGGCCCTGCAGCAAAAGGCGAAGGAGGTGTGAGGATGTGTGGGTGCAGAGCTCGGGCTTCGCAGGCGCGACTAGTGCTTTTTGTCGCTCTTTTTTCTTCCACCGGAAAAAAAAAAAAAAACCCAGTCTTAATTTTTCCTTCCTCTGATGTGCGCAGTTGACAGACTCTCACGATCGGAGCGGCGCGAACACCCACATCTGCCAGCTTCAGGAGGAGAATCGACATTTGAAAGAGCGGGTGGCTTACGTAAGTCCCAGTTAAGCATCGACTGAACTCAAAGCGCTTTCCAACAATGGCGTCAGAGCTTTGCCGCGGGTCTGACCTTCTTCTTCTCGCTCCTTTACAGGTTCAGCAGCTGAACTTCCAGTGGCAGAAGTACGACACCAGCAGGGAGGACTACATCCGAGGCTTGTGTCAGAGGGTGGGCTCGGTCAGCTCGGGGCTGCTCCACCAGGAGATCTCCAGGCTGAACGACTTGGTGGAGGAGAAGATGAACGAGTGCGCCGCCTTGAGGAGAGACCTGGAGGAAGCGGGGCTGCAGAGCCGGGAACGAATCCAAACGCTGGAGCAGCAGGTCGGCGGCCGGACAGAAACTTTGTTTGCAAAAGCCAAGCGGTGAAATGGACTCACCAAGGCGTGTTTTCCTTCTCCTTTCCTCTCCCAGGTCATCATCTACGAGGAGGACTTCAAGTCTGAGCGGGCCGACAGAGAGCGAGCGCAAGGCCAGATCCAGGACCTGAAGGAGCAGATGAATCGGTTGAGGCAGCAGCTGCACAAACAGGTGAGCGCTCCGGACACTTTGGCCTCTTCGTTCGGAGGCCGACGGGCTCCTGGAGGAGGAGCGGAGCTCATTCAAACATTAAATCAAGAAGTTCAGGACTGGTCTTTATTTTTCTGCCATCGCTCTAAGAAAAATTCATTATCAACAAGTAGGTAAACTTAAAACTGATTGGCCTTTTGGATAAAAGTGAACTTTTTACCTTCGAGGATGTGTCGCGCTTCTTCACCCTTCTCCGATATTGAATCGATATAACAGCACGCACGTGTTTCTGTCTTCAGTAGGGATCCAGCAAAGACAACGTGGAGGCTCTTCCCGTCTGTCCGGTGCACATCAGCCACAGGATCGCCCCGAGGAGACACAGGGACGCCGTAGAGCGAACGCCGAGGGCAAAGACGGAGGCGCGGCGATCGGGAGCGGCGACGCAGACCCCGTACGGGAGCTAACGGCGTCGAATGCGCGAGCGCCTTCCTCGCCAGCGCTCGGCTCCACGGATCCGGAGCCTGTTCCGGAGAGCACGCCGTGCAGGCAGCGGACCCGCACCCACTCTGCAAAGATCAGTTTCTGAACACTGAAGAGCGGCAGCACTACACAGCAGAGGCCGGCACGCAACGCCTCCGGAGGCGTTCGAGGAAACGGACGCTCGGGATAGAAAGAAAACAACCAAAAAAGAAAAAAAAAACTAACTTATCAGGCCGTTTTAAGGCCGTTTTATTTTATTTTTTTCCGCAGGTTCCGCCTGCAAGACGACAGGCGTCCGCGGCAAAAGTCTAAAAAAAAAGTCCTACATACCTCAAATTGTAAATCTGTTGCACTTTCTTGTTATTCAGCCAAAAGGTGTCGTATCGTCGTACGATTCGAGAGATTCGTCTCGCATAAGCTTCTTCTTCTTTTTTTTTTTTTAACTTTTACATCTCGTCTGATGTGGTGCTATAAGTTTATTTTTTATCCAGCCTTCTGTACTTCTGTCCTGTAAATTATATATTCTGCATATTTAAAAGAAATAATAAATGACTATTCTATTTATTCTGTTGTGCTTATCTGGAAAAAGATGACTCGCGGCGCGATCGTAGTTTGCCTTTTTCTCTGCAAAGCCGTTTCCGCTGGAAAAACAAACAAAATCGGGACTCAAACAGCCATTTTTAAACGAGTTTGTACAAATACTACAACCGCTCTGACTGACAGCTTGCTTTCTAAAGCGCGGTCCTGGCGGGGAAACGTCAAACTTCCCTGGGTGGTGTTTGGGGACGCTCAAGTTTGTCCTGTAACCGCACGTTGCAGTTAAACCTGGAAAATATTGACTCTTCACGGTGCGGCTTTGTGTGTCCATCATGTGTGTGTGTGTGTGTGTGTGTGTGTGTGTGTCGGCGGTGGAAAACCCCTTCCCGGCTCTTGCCTGAATGGGCACGCTGTCCTGTGACAGCCAGATTCCCAGCTGCTGAGGCGAGCTCCGGAGGGCCGCTGACACCGGCGGGGACGGCGGCTCCGGTTACATCTAAACGCTCGGCGGCCGCCCGCGGACGAGCATGTGACTGAAAAGGCGTCTGCTTTCGGTCGCTCTGAGGTACAGCTTTGACTCAGACGGGCCGACGCTGGTGTTTGGTGAATCAGTCACGGGGTTGATGCGGTAACACCGGGAAGCTGGACATCCCCTCTTTCAGAAAGGAAGTAACGCAGCGGCGTCACAGACTTAGATGAAGCTGAACAATTATGAGTGTGTGTGTGTGGTGGTGTTTTTTTTTTTTTAGTGATCATAGAGTGAGATTATGTGATTAAAAAGAAGAAGAAGCGATTCTGAGAAGAGCTCCAGATAGAAATACACTTCAGGGATTTTGTCAGCTGGGGATGGGGGTGACCTGCGAGTCGATTGCAATTCATTCATTCATTCATTCTGCAGCGATTACGGGGTTGCTGGAGGCTCTCAGCTGTCACTGGACACAAAGAGAGGGTCCATCATAGCAACCGTTCACCCTCTCATTCATAAAGACTCGTAACAGACATTTAACATTTCACCCTTTTCATTCACAGAGACAATCAACCTTCTCATTCTAATGACGTAAAGAGACCTGTAATAATTCACGTTTTCATTCATAGACATGCAACCATTCACTCTCTCATTCACATGTCAAAGAGTCATACAGTAATTCTTCATTTATAGAACCGTACAGCCATTCAAACGTCATAAAGAATGATAAAATAATTCACCCTTTCATTCAAAGAGACATGCAACCATTCACCCTCTCATTAATAGAAATGCAACATTCACTGTTTCATCCACACCTCATATAGTCGTACAATAATTCACCCTTTCATTCAGAAAGACGTGCAACCATTCGCACATCATAAAGAGACATACAATGATTCATCCTCTCATTTACGGAGACATGCAACCATTCACCCTCTCATTCTCATGTCAGAGTCATACAGTAATTTCCTCATTTATAGAACCATACAGCCATTCAAAAGTCATAAAGAATCATAAAATAATTCACCCTGTCATTCGTAAAGACATGCAACAATTCACCCTCTCATTAACACACCATAAAGAGACGTACAATAATTCATCCTCTCATTTACAGAAATGCAACATTCACGGTTTCATCCACACCTCATAGAGTCGTACACTAATTCAACCTTTCATTCAGAAAGACATACAACCATTCGCACACCATAAAGAGACGTACAATAATTCATCCTGTCATTTATGGAGACATACAACCATTCACCCTCTCATTCATACGGCATAAAGAGTCATACAATAATTCATCCTCTCATTTATATGCATAAAACCTTTCACCATTTCATTCACACACTATATAGAGATACAATAATTCACCCTCTCACCCATGAGACACACAATCATCAATGACATGCAGTCATTCACCCTTTCATTCACAAGTATGGACACTTCAGGGTCTCCACTGAACCTCTTGCATGGAGGAGGAACCCGGAGAAGAACATGGAGCCTCCATGCAGAAAGGTGGGACCTTCTTGCTGTGAGGTTGGACCCGTGGGGGGGGTGGAAGGGGGCGGGGCATCCAAAGGAGCGACAAAAGGAACGACTTTGGAATCAAAACATCAAGAAGCTTTTCATCTCAGCAACATTAAAGAAGCCGACGTCCATCAAAGCCGTCCGTTGCCGATGGAAGCGTCACTTCCGGCGAACTTCACAGCAGAACAAAGACGAGGCCGTCGGGTCAAAGATTCGAGGGAAGATCGAAAGATTCGACAGAAGACTGGCTCGGCGAGGAGGGCATGATGTCCCCGGAGAAGAAAGGGTCGGAGAGGAGGACGGCGGACAAGAGCAGGAGGAGAAACAGGAACCACAAGCAGACCAGGAAGATCCGAGACAAGTGTTTCAGGCAGAGTCTGGAGAAGGAAAGGCAGGAGGTGGAGGAGATGTTTGAACGGGTGGAGGACAAGGAGGAGAGGAACGGCTCCAAGGTGGAGAAGGAGATGTTCGAGCCGGTGGAGGACAAGGAGGAGAGGAACGGCTCCAAGGTGGAGGAGGTGGAGATGTTTGAGGAGGAGAGGAACGGCTGCCGGGCGGAAGACGAGGAGAAGCCCGTGGAGGTGGAGATGTTTGAACGGGTGGTGGACGGAGAAGAACGTGAGCAGCAGGAGGAGAAAGAAAGAGAGGAGACGGAGAGGAGGAGGAGGAAGAAGGAACGCTACAGGAAGATCCGCGACGAGTGGCTGAGAAAAGAGAAGGAGTCGGAGGAGGTGGGAAGGGAGGAGCACGGAGAAGAACGAGAAGAAGCGGAGAAGGAAAGAAAGGAACCGGAGGGCGGAAGGAGGAGAGGCCAGTATCGAAAGATCAGCGACGAGTGGATGAGGAAAGAGAGGGAGAGCCGAGGAAGGAAAGAAAGGATGGAGGAGGAGGAGGAGGAGAAGATGGAGAGCAGGAGGAGGAAGGAGTGGTACCGAAAGATCAGCGATAAGTGGTTGAGGAAAGAAAGGATGGAGAAAGAGGAGAAGGAGGAGGAGGAGCCGCGAGAAGCTGAGATGATGGAGGGAGAGAACGGAGGTCTGGAAGGGAAGGAGAGAAGAAGGCGAGATGATGGAGGAGGGGAGAAAGAAGGGAGGATGCAGAAGGGAGGAGAAGATCGGAGAGGAGGAGGAGAGGAGGAACGAGGGAAGCAGAAAACGGAGAGCAGGAGGAGGAAGGAGTGGTACAAGAAGATCACCAACAAGTGGTTGAGGAAGGATGGAGAGAACGGAGGGAAGGAGAGTGGAGAAAGACTGGAGGAGGAGAAGAAAAGAGAGAGGGAGGAGGGAGGAGAACATGAAGAGATGGAGGGATTTGAGAAGAAGGAGCAGGGAAGAGAAGAACAGGAGGGAGGAGGATGTGGGCGCGAGAAGGCGGAGGAGGTGCGAGAACATCAGGAGGAGGAAAGACAGGATGGAGATGGAGAGATGGGTGAAGAGGAGGAGGAGGGAGGAGAAGAACTAGATGAGGAGAGAAGAAAAAGGGGTGAACAGGAAGAAAAGGGAGGAGGGGAGAAGGAGGAGAAGGACCATGAAGATCTGGAGAAAGAAGCTCAGGAGAAGAAGGAGGAGAAAGAGGAGGTGGGAAGACACCCATGTGAGAAGATCGAGACTGAAAGGAAGAAGCAGGAGGAAGAACTTCTGGAGGAGGAGAAGGAAGGAGGAGGAGACCAGCGAGAGGAGGAGGGAACGGTAGGTCTGGAGGAGACCGAGAAGTTTGAGGAGGAGAACGGAAGATCTGAGCTGGAGAAAGAAGGGAACTGTGGGGAGATGGATGGAGAGCTGGAGAAGGAGGAGAAGAAAAGACAGCAGGAGAAGTTTGGGGATGGAAAGGAAGAAAGTGAGGAGATGGAGAACATGGAGGAGGAGGACAGGGAGGAGGAGAAGAAGAGGGAGAAAAAGGAGGACATGGAGAAGGAGGACATGAAGAAGAATGAGGACATGGAGAAGGAGGAGGACATGAAGGAGGAGGAGGACATGGAGAAGGAGGAGAACATGAAGGAGGAGGAGGACATGGAGAAGGAGGAGGACATGGAGAAGGAGATGGAGAAGGACATGGAGAAGGAGGAGGACATGAAGGAGAAGGAGGAGGACTTGAAGAACAAGGACATGCAGAAGAAGGAGGACATGGAGGAGGAGGACATGGAGAAGAAGGAGGAGATGGAGAAGAAGGACATGGAGAAGGAGGACATGGAGAAGGAGGACATGGAGGAGGAGGAGGAGGAGATGGAGAAGGAGGACATGGAGAAGGAGGAGGAGATGGAGGAGGACATGGAGAAGGAGGAGGACATTGAGGAGGAGGAGGACATGAAGAAGGAGGAGGACATGGAGAAGAACGAGGACATGGAGAGGAAGCACATGGAGAAGGAGGAGGACATTGAGGAGGAGGACATTGACAAGGAGGAGGACATGGAGAAGAACGAGGACATGGAGAAGAACAAGGACATGGAGAAGAACAAGGACATGGAGAAGAAGGACATTGAGAAGAAGGAGGGCATGGAGGAGGAGGACATTGACAAGGAGGAGGACATGGAAAAGAAGGAGGACATTGAGAAGGAGGAGGACATGGAGGAGGAGGAGAAGGACATACCTACTCAAGAGGAGGAGAGAGTGGACCAGGAAAAGAATGAAAGATGTGAAGCCACAGAAGATCAACATCAGCATGGTGAGAAGGACGGACCTGAAGAGGAGGAGAAAGAAAAATGGGAGCAGGAAGAGAGGGAGCAAAACCAGCAGAGCGAAGAAAGACTGGAGCAAGAGATGATAGAAGGACTTGAGGAGAAAGACGGAGTGGACCAGGAGGAACCAGGTGGACGGGAGGAGGTTCAGAACTCGGCGCAGGACCAGGAGAAGTTACTCGGGGTGGTGAGCGACAAGAAGGTTCGCTCCACGGACAAGATCATGAACGTGGACGGACGCAGGAAGAAGAAACACTGGTGGGCGATGTTCCTCAAGCAGGGGATCCTGGAAGGGAAGGACACATTTGAAGATATGGAGAAGGACAAACCCAAGGAGGAGGAGATAGGTAGACTCCAGGAGAGGAAGGAAAGGCGCGAGCAGGAGAAGAGAGAAAAACGAAAGCAGAAGAAAGAAAGACGTCGGCAGGAGAAGGAGAAACGTGACCGGGAGAAGGAAAAACACGAGCCCAAGAAGGAGAGGCGTGAGCAGATGAAGCGAGAACATCATCTGCGCAGAAGGAGACAAATGTTCAGGGCGTTGAAGTTTGACATGGAGGGACTCCTGGAGGAGGAGGAACATTCTTGTCTGCTGGAGACCACGGAGGCCAGGAGGAGCCTCGGGGTCGGCATCGTGGACAAGACCCTCAAAGTGGACCGACGGGGGAGCGTCCAGAAGAAGAAGATGTCTTGGTGGAAAAAGGCAAGAGAGGGGAAGGAGAGGCAGGTGCGCGAGGATCGTGGAAGATGCGGACAGAAGGAGGAGCAACAGGAGAAGGAACCTCCACGCCAGAAGGAGGTCAAGGAAAAACCGGAGGTGGAGGAAGAGAAAGCGAGCCGTGGTCCAGAGGAGGAGCAAAGGTCTCAGACCATGGAGGCCCTGAAGAGAGTGCAGCAGGAGAGGATTCGCTGGCAGCAGGAGCAGTCTCGCCTCCTGGACTCCCTGGGTGCCATCAGGAGGAGCCTCAAGGAGACCAAGGCGGCCGCCAGTCGAGTGACGATGGAGCTGGAAGAGCGGGAGGCCGTCAAGAAGAAGAGCAAATCTTGGAGGAAGAAGATCCACAAATTGTTTGGATAAAAAAAATAGCAACCCTGTCATGTGATCTCATTCACAATAAAATGTTTTCCGTCGTTTGGCCTTGTTTTATGTGTTTGCACTTTTCTCAAAAATTCAAGATGAAGGCCAGGTACCATCAGATGGTGGTGGGTACGAAGGCTCTGGTGGCAACCAAGACAGAAAGGTCAAAGGCGGCGCAGAGGACCACACGGTAGAAGCTGAGAAAGGAAGAATTGCGATCGCCTCTACGTGGTCAGGAGGAGCTTCCAGGGAGACGGGTTGAGGAGTGCTTGGTATGTCTTCTGGAAGGAAGTGACACTTGGTGGAGGAATGAGGAAGTGCAGGTGTAAATAGGAAGTGGAGAAAGAGAAAAAGGAAGTGGAACAGGGGATGAAGGGAGTAGACTGGAGTACAGGAAGATGCCGAGTAAGGTGAAGGTAGAGGTGGCAAAGGCCAAACAAAGGGCGTATAATGACTTGTATGCTCGTTTGGACGGAAATGGCTCTGAGCTGTCGATACGACCAGGGAGAAGAGTTCTCCGTCCACATGCTGCCATGTAGTTAAATCCTCTTGCAGACTACCGCCGTCTGCTTCTCTGCATCTGCTGTCCTTTTGTTTTCTGAAAAGGAACTCTGAATTCTGCACTGCCCCTTCGGGGATCCACTGGTCAACAACCATGGCAGCTTAAAGTGAAAATGGGAAGTAAGTGGACAGTGACGTCCGAACAAATGTACCTACAGATTGCCGACAGCAGGATCAGGTAATTAAAGCTAGAGAGGGAAGGGTACTGACGGGGGCCAGAAGTCTGATGGAAAAATGGAAAGTGAACTTTGAGGTGGAGATGAATAAGGGAAATGAGAGAGTGGAAGAGGTGGCCGCAGACGTTTGACAACCGAGGGTCAACAGGCAAGAGCAATGGAGAGTGTGGAGAAGAGGTGGAGAAATGTGTCGTGGAGGAAGCCGGGATGAAGATGTGGAGGTTCCTCTTTGGGAATGAGGAGGATGGACAGGATCAGGGATGAGTCCGTCAGAGGGACAGCACGTTAGATGGTCTGGAGGTAAAAGACTGAGATGGTCCGGAGATGGACAAAGGAGGGATGGTGAGGATCTGGGTGGAAGGTTAGATGGACACCGTGAAGGGAAAGACCCAAAGCAGAAGAAGATCCTGGACTCAAAACCCAATGAGAGCCGATTGAAATTAAAAATGTTGAAGTTGAAGAAGCCAAAGGGGGGAAATTACAACAATCGGCGGTCAAAAGGCTCTTGATTTCATAACCGGTTTCATGAGGAATCAACAATCCTCAGCCGGTATTTCCAACTTCCACAATAAAAAGCATCAGAGTAGCTTCGTAAGACAACAAGTCCAGTGGACTCGCCGTCTATGGTGCGTTCAAGGACAGCTCAGAATGGGCGACACTTTCACACTAGAAGCATCCTGTGATGACGAGACGCAACCATTCATTCACAAGTATGGACACTTTAGGTGGGCAAACTACGGCCCGCGGGCCACATCCGGCCCGTTGGTCTTTAAAATCCGGCCCACCGAAGATTGGTGCGGAATTCATACTTGATGTGAATGATTGGATCAATGAATGCGGGAGCTAAAAACAGGAGATTATTTCATTTTTGGAGCTACTTGAGTATTTTCCTGAGCTGAATAACACAGATTGGCTTGGCGATTTAGGCTTTGCTGTGGACATACTGACAAATAAATGAGCTGGACGTGAAGCTACAAGGGAAAATTCGTGCATGATATGCAAGCAAATGTCAGAACCTTCAAAACCAAGCTGGTTTTTATATTCCAAGCAATTTTCAGACGAGTCTAATATGTTAACAAATGCGTTTTTTTTTTAAAATATGTATCATATCTTTTGCTGACCCGGCCCGTCTGAGCCAAAAAGTTTGCCAAACTCCTGCTTTAGGATCTCACTAATGTAAACACATGTGATGTCATAGATACACAACATTAACCCTCTCATTCACGGGTCGCAAAAATCCACAACTGTACACGGCTAATAGAGAACCATTCACCCTCGTATGGAACCGATCTTTCATTCATTCATTAATCAGATATACAATCATTGCATTGCATGTGTTTGGACTGTTGGAGGAACCTGAAGAACCCTGAGGAACCCCACTCAGAAAGGTTGGAGTCCAACCTTCTAGCTGTGAGGAGGAAGCGCTAACCGCCGCACCGCCAGATGTTTTAATAAAAACATTTCCTGTTTGCCCCGCCGCGGTTTTCGAGGTTCTTTCCGATGGCGTCCAGGAGCAGGTCGGTGGGCCGAGGGAAGGAGCCGCTGTTCTATTTTCAAAGAAATAACGGGATCTGAATCGTAGGTGGACCTTCTCTGGCGGGAGGGTGGTCTTTCTACACAGGTGGCGACAACAAGAGCCGGATTTGGGGGGAGGGTTTCGAAGCAGGGGTACGACAGAGGAAGGACGTCGTGGGACGGAAACAGAAGATCTTCTGAGGTGACCCTACTTTTCTAAGGGGGCGCCGAGGATAAAGACACATCTTCACTTTCCAGGGCGGGGAAGGAACTTCAGAAGAAGAAGAAAAAAAACAAAAACGGGCGTAAAAACCTGCCGCTGTCTCAGGGGGATTCTCCCTTTCCGACACACACCTACCCTTTTATCTCCACTATGAGTGAATGAACCTCCTGACACACACACTCAGCCCACTGAGAGTGGAAAAAGAAAGTGGGTCGCGAGTCCCCCCAACACACACACACACACACACACACCTAGAGGGGACTTCTGCGTTGAGAAGTCAGCAGACAGCGGCAGATCCACGCCGCCGTCGCAGATACCTGTCACTCCGGCTTCAACCCCCCAGCAGCTCTGCGAGGACGCGCAACCGGATTAGAGGCTGAATCTCCGGCTGGGAGGGAATTTCCCCGCCGCCGAGGAGGGAATTCCCAAAAAAAAAAAAAAAAAAAATTGGGGCCGGGAATTTTAATTTAAAATGGGCGGTTTGGATTGGAGAGGCAAGAAGGAACACCTTATACACGTTTATTTTTTGTACGGCCGGTTGGAATGGAAAATATCAGGGGTACGAAGAGATAGAAGAACATCAGCCAGAAGGAAAGAAAAGGTGTACAAGACATGTATGGTCCATACATGTATGGACTAGAAACTGTTCCAATGACCAAAAGACAGCAGGCAGAACTAGAGGTTGCAGAGATGAAGATGTTGAGGTTCTCTTTGGGAGTGACCAGGATGGAGAGGATCAGGAATGAGTCCGTCAGAGGAACAACATGTGTTAGATGTTTTGGAGAGAAGCCTGACTGAGATGGTTGGGTCATGTTCAGAGGAGGGGTAGTGAATATTTTTGGGGGACGGATGCTGGAACTGGAGGTCTAGGCCAGGGGTTTCATCCTTACTCATCCTCCTCTGAGTGGCTTGGGAAAATAAATTCTAAATATTTAATTGAAGCGTATTTTATTTGTGTTAGTTCCTTTTTTTTAATTTTAGTTCTAAGTTGGAAGATTATTGTAATCTTGAAATATTAAGATAAATTATATTTATTATTTTTTGCCGTTCAAATTTAAATACTTTGGACTCACGGAAGCCGGTATACCCGCCAGCCGGTATAGTCTGATTTGCAGATGCTGTGCGCAGAAGTCCCATTAACCAGGTAAAATAATTATAATTAATATCTTAAAATAATAAGATATTTTCCAAATACTTAATTTTTTATTGTTTTCTGACACAGTGATTTTTTCACAATTTATTTCTAAAATTCAGCTCAAGGCTACGCTACACGCTCTGAAAGCCCAAAGCTCAAAATTTTCAAAATGTGTTCATTCCATAAATAAAATTTAATTTTCTCTGTAGCACTTTGTGGATTTCATAAGCAAAACACTACACACTTGTTTATACAAAGTGTAAAGGTAATAAAAAGCAATGTATGCAGTGGTACCTTTATTTTAGACGTCAAAAAATTATTTGCGGCTCCCAGTGTTTTCTCTTCCATGGAAACCGGGTCCAAATGGCTCTGAAGGTGTTAAAGGTTGCCAACCCCTGGTCTAGAGGACGACCAAAGAGAAGACTGATGGACAAAGTGAGACAGGGTATGAAGGTAGTTGGTGTGAGAGAGGAGGATCCAGAGAATAGGGTGAGATGGAGAAGGTGGATTGGCTGTGGAGACCCCAGAAGGGAAAAGCCCAAAGGAAAAGAAGAATTTGTCACAGGGGTGCAGGACATGTATGACTAAGGCAAAGGTATGACTGAGTTGGTTTGGACATGAACACTTCTCTGTTCATGTCTAAACCATGGTGAAGATCTGGGTAGAAGGTTGTTGAAGGTGGAGCTGCCAGACAGGAGGCCTAGAGGAAGACCAAATAGGAGATTTACGGACGTCATGAGAGAGGATATGAAGTTAGTTGGCGTGACAGAGGAGGATCCAGAGAATAGGGTTAGATGGAAAAGGTAGAATCACTCTGGCAACCCCCGAAGGGAAAAGCCCAAAGGAAAAGAAGAATTTGTCACAGGGGTGCAGGACATGTATGACTAAGATGGTTTGGACATGAGCACTCCTGCTCATGTCTAAACCATGGTGAAGATCTGGGTAGAAGATTGTTGAAGGTGGAGCTGCCAGACAGGAGGCCTAGAGGAAGACCAAATAGGAGATTTACGGACGTCATGAGAGAGGATATGAAGTTAGTTGGCGTGACAGAGGAAGATCCAGAGAATAGGGTTAGATTGAAAAGGTAGAATCACTCTGGCAACCCCCGAAGGGAAAAGCCCAAAGGAAAAGAAGAATTTGTCACAGGGGTGCAGGACATGTATGACTAAGATGGTTTGGACATGAGCACTCCTGCTCATGTCTAAACCATGGTGAAGATCTGGGTAGAAGGTTGTTGAAGGTGGAGCTGCCAGACAGGAGGCCTAGAGGAAGACCAAATAGGAGATTTACGGACGTCATGAGAGAGGATATGAAGTTAGTTGGCGTGACAGAGGAGGATCCAGAGAATAGGGTTAGATGGAAAAGGTAGAATCACTCTGGCAACCCCCGAAGGGAAAAGCCCAAAGAAAAAGAAGAATTTGTCACAGGGGTGCAGGACATGTATGACTGAGGCAAAGGTATGACTGAGTTGGTTTGGACATGAACACTCCTGCTCATGTCTAAACCATGGTGAAGATCTGGGTAGAAGGTTGTTGAAGGTGGAGCTGCCAGACAGGAGGCCTAGAGGAAAACCAAATAGGAGTTTTACGGACGTCATGAGAGAGGATATGAAGTTAGTTGGCGTGACAGAGGAGGATCCAGAGAATAGGGTTAGATGGAAAAGGTAGAATCACTCTGGCAACTCCCGAAGGGAAAAGCCCAAAGGAAAAGAAGAATTTGTCACAGGGGTGCAGGACATGTATGACTAAGTTGGTTTGGACATGAACACTCCTGCTCATGTCTAAACCATGGTGAAGATCTGGGTAGAAGGTTGTTGAAGGTGGAGCTGCCAGACAGGAGGCCTAGAGGAAGACCAAAAAGGAGATTTACGGACGTCATGAGAGAGGATATGAAGTTAGTTGGCGTGACAGAGGAGGATCCAGAGAATAGGGTTAGATGGAAAATGTGGAATCACTCTGGCGACCCCCGAAGGGAAAAGCCCAAAGGAGAAGAAGAAGATATACATATATTGATATCAATTCATTAATTAGTTAAGTATACCAGTTATCCTGCACTCAGGATTTGTAAGGGTGCCGCATCCTTTCCCAGCTTTGATTGGCCGAGACCTGTCAATCACAGGAACGTAAATACACTCACCCTCTCATTCACAAGACATACAGCCATTCACGCACTCATTCGCATTTTGCAGACTTCCTTTTCACCCTCTCATTCACAAATCACATGGAGACATACGACCTTTCACCCTTACGGCCATTCACCCGCTCATCATATAGATAAAACAACCATTCACTCCAGAAAATGGAGACGCCACATATATGTAAATAAAGAGCACATGGGATTTTAAAGGAACTATCTTGCCAAAGTTGGGTCTCTCGTGGCGATAAGTGTGTTTTCCGGGAGCCGAAACTTGCAAGGCTGACCTTCAAACCGTCATCGCTGTTGGGTTTTTTGCCGCGGGGAAAATATTTGAATACATTCTACCGACATAGCGATGACACACCGGTGGGCAACGGCCAGACGCGTGGAAGCGCGGCGCCGATGCTGCATTCAGATGAAGGCCCACGTCCTCCTCACCTGACATTTACCGGCGTCCGACCTGCCCGCATTTGCATACGCTTTGTGAGCGACGCCTCCAAAAAAACGACCTAATTCAGAGCAGAAGTAAAATGAGTCACATTTGCGAGTGGTAGCTGTCAATCAACACTGTGATTGACAGCTACTACTCCCATCCGAATCTACAATAAAGTATACAAACACTACACATCCAACTAACATCATGGATTTAAATGAACAAAAAAAAAAAAAAAAGATGAATATTAGTTTATGTAGCGGGACCGCCGGCAGTCATTACGTGACACGTGAAGCTCATCTGTATCTCTTTCACATCACGTCAGCTTCTCTGACGAGAAGCCAAGACGGATTCTTTTCTCCAAGCGTCTCGGTGAACACATGAACGGGTCGAGAGCAGACGCAAGCCTCGGGATCGGCATGAGTCAATTTGCTCGAGCGTCCGAGAACTCCGATGACTGTGGCGGTTTCCCATAACGAGGTCGCCACCCAGCCCCGCCCCCGCCACGGCGTGCCCGAACCCTGCTGAAATTCCATTGACTGCTCAGCGCCGGTTAATTCGGAGCGGCCTAGAGGTGGGGGGGCCCGCGAGAAGGCTGAACTTTAAGATAGGGGTTTCACACACACACACACACACACAGGCTTCGAAAGGAAATTGTTTTACAAAAAAAAAAAAAAAAAAAATACATGGTTTTTCTTCAAAGAGGAGACGGTTTCACTATAAATCGTGAAGCGCTCGAAAGACTTCTGCTTTCAGAATGTCTGTGGCACTTTTACATTATTACTTGTTAATTTGCAGGGACAAAAATAACTTTTTCTTTAAATTAATTTTTTTTTTTTTTTACAAATAATACAACAAAACTCCTTTTTGATCTCCCTTTCACATCTTGCTGAATTTTGCTGATTTCAGTTGCTATTGTCACTGTTCATGTCGCTATCGATGGCTGGAATACAAAACCTCCTATCTGGAAAAAAAAACACTTTTTTCAGGAAATTTAAAAAAACATTTCATTTGATTATAGTACGGTCTTTGTTAAAGATATTCAAGAACATTCTATTGTTCAGACTTTATTTCTATGTTGTAATTTAAAAATACATAGCCTGTATTTTTACCACAAAGCAGATAAGTGTTTTTTACTAATATTTTCTGCTTCATTGTGCACATCAGTTTTTTCCAAAAAAAAAAAAAAAAAGGCAGGATTATCTTGCAGATAGACTGAAAATGTGGAGACGTCCCGTTTCTCACCATTCAATGCAAAAACCCCAAATTGAAAAATTTGCAGATAGGAGGTTTTGCATTCCAGCCATCGCTATCCTTGTTGTCGTTTTGGTTGCTGTTTTTTTTTTCCCCCCAATTCTGTTATCCATTCTTATCCTTGATGTTGTTATTGTTGTTTTCTCTGCTGTGTATTTATTGGTGGATGTCCTTTGTTAATTGTCTCTATTTATATTCATATTTATTGATATTATAGGGGGGCTGGACACCCTCCCTGGCTTCAAATCAATGTTTTTGACAAAGCTAATGGTTAGCGCTAGCCTAGCCACTCGCTATGCTGCTCTGCTGACTGTTATTATCCCGACGCACCTCCGTCCTTCCTATCCTTTATCAGCGCATGATGGGTGTCTTCTCCCGAATTCCCGGGCTTGAATTATTTCAATTATGTGAAAATTAAACCGTTATCGTACCACTCAAGTTGTTAGCGTATGAGTGTTAGCGCTACTGGTATTAGCCTCTGAAACCCCCCCTCCTGTTTGAACGTCGCCTTCCCCGTGGCCTTTTTTTCTCGACGGCTTGTCGGGAAATAAGATGTGACACAAGACACATAATCCTGCCATACTACTGTATTCCATCTTTCAAAAAGAAAGACAAGATTTTAATATTACTTAACAATATGTTAAAAGTAGCCAGTTTGGCTTCAGTGTTAATACAATATACACTCTATGACAGACTGATAGTGTGAGTATTGTTCTTTTTCAGTTTCCGTCCTGAAAGAATTCTGATACAAGCTGGCTACAGGTCAAAAGGAAAGAAAACAAAAAAAACTGTAACTGGTACACTTTTTACTCAACAGTTTGTTAAACAGAACCTAAAACCCCAAAAAAGAACATTTGTCAAGTATTTTGCCTTCCTTCTTGTCCGTGAAATGGGGAGGTGTGTGTGTGTGTGCGTATGTGTGTGTGTGTGTGTGTGTGTGTGTGTGTGTGTGGAGGGGAGTAGGGGGAGGTGGGGTGCGGTGTGAAGAGGTGGTGGGGAAGCAGGGAGTGGAGACCAGCTGACCAAGCCCCGTGGATGCCGTGCTAGGAGGACGGGAAACGATGGGATAGTAAGCCACAATATCTCAAATACATCTTTTAATTCCATAACAGTTTTTTTTTTTTGTTTCCATTGTGTCTTTTTTTTTCTGTGTGTGTGTGTGTGTGTGTGTGCGCGCGTGAAGGTAACCATCCAGACATTAGAAGCATCTTTTGACCACAGGTGAGCCAATAGGAGAAAGTAATTCCAGACCATGGCTTTTGGTTTCAGTCAAGAGAAATGCCCAACTCAGACTAAAAAGCACACAAGCACGCCAGGAGAACTAATCAGAAGAAACAGAGATTCATTTTTTCCTTTTTTTTTTTTTTCGTTTTGTTTTCCTTTTTTTTTCTCCCCCTCTCTCTATCTCTTTTTCTCTTTCTTGCTATTTTTCGAGTTCTGCGGGTCCGGATGGGTTTGTGTCGGAAACCGCGCGGCGACGAGAACAAAGCAAGGCAGCGTGGGTGTGATTTGGGCACGGCGGGTCGGGGACGGGGCGGAGGTGACGGGGAAGGGAGGGCGGTGTGGGTGTCGGGTGTAGCTGTTAAGGTACTGATTTGTGTCCTGACGGTCTCGCTAACGGCTTCAATGTGCAGCGAACGTAGCTTTCTTCAAGCTAAAGTTTGACCAGTTGATAGAAAGCCGCTGACGCGTCTGCCGGGCGGAATCCAAGCAGAACCTGCGCGGAGAAAAAAACAAAACAAAACACAACGCCGTTAGAAGAAAGCCTTCATTTGAAGCCGTTTCTATTTAACAGGTGGAAATGTAATCCCCGGATTTAGCTCTTCCACGGATTACTTGGGAACTCGTGCTCGATGATAGCGAATAAAAATGTGTGGAAAAGGTGATAAAATACTCTGACCTTTTGAAATATTCCACCTCCCGCTCGGTCTCGTCCATTTCAGTGCTATCCAGGTCGATGTCTTTGGGCAGGAATACGTCATCTGGGGAGGAACGAGGCCGACATGTGTTGATGCGGTTTCTCACAAAGGCGCCGAGCCGTGAAAATGAGGGGAGACGTTTCAAAATATAAAAATTCGGACCAGCGGAGCTGCAGTTTTAGCGCGACGTGAAGTCAAATGAGTCAGTCAGAAAATGTGTAACTGATATTTTGATATCTGGAGATAGAGCAACGAATGTCTACGACAGGGGCGTCCAAAGTACGGCCCACGGGCCGGTACTGGCCCGCCAGGGGGTCCAATCCGGGCCATTGCATAAATCTACAATTTGAAAAAAAAAAAAAAAAAAAATCATACACTACTTTTAAAAAAAAAAAAAAATGCAGTTCCTATATTGTCAGTGTTAGCAAAACGGCACAACATTATATGACTCCGAACTTACAGCAGATGGCAGCCATGCGGCTTCCGGGTCTGTAAATAACATTTTTACTTATTGTTAGAAATATAGCTGCTATTCCGTTGACCCCGACACCCTCATCAGCAAGATGGCGTTGTCAAAAAAAACAAGAGAAACGTGGACATGGAGTGTAGGGTTTTCCAAGAAAAATGAACTACTTAATAAGAAACTCGTATGCTTGACGTGGACGCAGCAAGTTTCGGTGCCACGATGAGACTCGTGATGGTCTAAAATACAACAAAATGCACAGAGAACTGAGAAGACAGAAGTGGAGCAAAGTGTTGTTGAAATTGCACTGAAGGAACGGTTTACTACATATAAAGATTTTTATCATTTACCCGTTCTCCTTTACACTAAAACAGAGGGAAATTTTGGAGTCAAGTTTTACTTCGTAATTATGATTTTACAGGTGCAACTCCCTTGACATCAAATTAGACCAATTGTGGCCAAAGTGAGTTTGACACCCCTGAATTAGGATGCTTGGAAAACCTGACCTGTCTAAGTACCCTAAGTAGTACCTAAGTTGTAGTAGCTAAGTAGACGTTGCAAGCGTTTATTTCTTTATTTTGTTAATTATACGCCGCCTCCCTGCCCGGGGGGTCTCAGACACCGCGACCGGCACATTTTCGTCGATGCGTTTTTACGTCAGAGGATACCAACCTATAGAGCAGTTCGTCTTGTCGCCCTTCTTCTTCTTGCTCTTCTTAGTTTTGCCTTTGGGCTGCGGGGACTCGGCGCTCGGAGGTTTGCCGTTCTGCTCCGTCTGCTCGGTCTGAGCGCTCGGAGGCGGGGACGGGGACGGGTTGGAGAGAGGCGGACTCCTCCTGTCTTCCTTCGTCTGAGTCGCCGTCGGCTGCTGCTGCTGCTGCTGCTGCCTTTTCCCGCTGGCGCTCCTGTTGTTGTTCCTCTCCTCCCTCCTGGGTTCGGCGGTCGGGGGAGGAGCCGGGGCCTCGGCGGGCCTGAGCCGCGTCGCTTTGGTCTCTGCGGCGTTGGCGGCGGAATTGGGGGCGACGCCGTTCGCTAGCTTCGCCGCGGCCTCCGAGCTCTTGGGCGACTCCAGGTCTTTCTTTACGGGAGCTTCGGGCACTTTGGCGGGCTGCCTGGCCTTGGCTTTGCCGCCGCCGCCGCCCTCGGGCGGGGGTGTGGAGCTGTGCCGCAGAGCCGCTGGAGTGTTGGGGACGTTGACGTCGGGAGAAAAGCCCTTTTCGCCCGTGCGTTTGGGGCTGTGCTGCGCGTCGGGCCGGGGTACGGGGTCAAACTTGGGTTCCTTCTGATCCGGGAGGCAGATGAGGGTTTGAAGCAGCTGCGACTTTCCGTTCTGCAGGTGATCTAGGACGTTCTGAGCTGTCTGTTTGAGGGGCTGCGGGTTGTTCTGGGTGGGAGCCGTGTTTTCCTTTGCTTTCTCTTTCTTTTTCTTCTTGGCGGCGCGGTGCTGCTGCAGCTCCTGCAGCCTCAGCAGTTCCTTTTGAAGCGCGGCTTCTTCCTCTTCCTGCCGCTGTCGCCGCTGCTGCTCCTCCAACAGGTGCTGCGCCTCTCGATAGCGAGCCTCCGCCTCCAAACGGGCCTTCTCCTCCATCTGAGCGACAAAAACAAGCTTTCAATACCGTCTCCGGTGCGATGTGCTGCGCTCCGAGCCGCGCCGAGGACGGTTACCTTCTTCTGTTTATGCCTCGCCCGTTTGGCCGCTTTGGAACTGGAAGTAGGTTTGCTGTCGGCGCTGTTGATGAACTGCAGAAGGTCCTCCACGCGCCGGTGGTCCTCCACCCCTCCGTCCCGCTCTATCACCGGCTGCTGCTCCTCGCGCTTCGGCTGCTCCTCCTTGCGCTTCGTCAGACGCAGGCGCAGCTTCTCCCGCATCTCTGCATAGTTTCGACTGGTCGGAGCTGCGGGCGGCTGGGAAGACAGCGCGCCGTGCGGACCTCAGTACAGCAGACCCAGTTTTGACCAAAACACAGAATATAGACATTTTCTAATGCAAGCCGGGATACGTATTGTTGCAGCCAATGTGCAGATAGTGATTATTACTGCGCGGCTACTTTGCTTTTTGCCGATGCTTCTTTACAGAGACTTTGGAACACCTGGTCTACGGATGGAGATCAGCGGGCAGGTTCTGAACCCTCCGCACAACATAACATAGCGGACATCTTTTGAGTTTCATTTCGATTCCCCCCCCCTGTAAATGAAACAATTTGTGTTTAATATAAGACCTTATGCTCCCGGCAGAGAGCTGCGTTCCTCTAATACAAACCTACCAGCAGTACCTTTTGCTCGCTCTAAGCGATCTCAGGCAAAACTGTTCTCAGTTCTACTACCTCAGCGGAGGAACAAACTTCCAGAAGCAACAAGACTAGCATCATCTATCTCTACCTTCAAGAAACAGGTAAAAACTGTTCTCTTTCAGGACTTTTTACTGCGCTGATGCCCCAGATCAGGTTAGGCAGCAAGTTAGGCTATGCAGTGTGTGTGTGTGTATGTTTGTGCATGTCTTTGTATAAAAAAAAAAAATAAAAATAAAAAAAAAAACTCACTAACCCAAGCTTACTGTTCTGTATATTTCCTGTGCATCGTATATTTGCAGTCCCTATGTCCTCTATTGTAAGTCGCTTTGGATAAAAGCATCTGCCAAATGCAATGTAATGTAATATTTCAACAAGGTTTACAGGGCTATTTCTGCCTATTCATTTTATTCATCGCTATTGATTTTGGTCGCTCTATTGATATTGTTGGTTGGATGGAGAAGGTTGATTCCCTGTGGCGACCCCTGAAGGGAAAAGTCGAAAGGGGAAGAAGACTCTATTTATATTGTTGTTTAGTTATAATTGTGTATTTTTCACCCTCACTGTTCCTTGATGTTGCCCATTGTCATTCCTGATGTTGTTGTTGTTGTTGTTGTCTGCTGTCTATTTATTCTTTAATTTATTCTTTTTTTTTTGTCTTATCTATTTACCGTAATTTTCTGCCGTTGCGGAGCGACTTTTTCACTAAAACAATGATGTGGCTAATATATGAATTTTTTTTGGGGATGAATTCTAAAATATTCTTTATTATATATTTAAATATTAAATATATTGATATATGTAATATTAAATATTTTTATTTTTATTTTTATGAATTCTAAAATATTCATCCTCGTCACGTCAGACCGATGAAATGACCGGAAAATTCTGAGTCCGTTCAACTCCGACACCAAATAAGACGACTTTGACGGTTTTATTGCGCAGGAGGAAGCCCGAGATAGCGATCGGCCAGCCGGTGCGGCTTATATTGACCTACGTTCAATAGTCTGGAAATTACGGTATATTTATTATCATATTTATTTCCTTTTTTTTGACATAACGGTTATGCTGCATTGACAGGGGATCAATAAAGTTTATCTGATCTCATCCCGTTCAGAGTGTGTGTCTCTTACGCCGCCGTGGCCGAAGAACTCGCAGTAGCAGCAGTCACAGTACTTTCCCTCTTTCTGGTTGGTGGACGTGGAGGTGGAGGAGCTGTGTTCGGAGCAGCTGTCCTCGTCCTGGCTCTCCTCGCCGTCGTACGGCTGGTGCTCGTAGGTCCCGTTCCCCTCGCAGCGATGGCCTTCGCAGTCGGGGTCACTGAGAAAAGGGCGGTGGGTGTGGGAAAAAAAAAAAAAAAAAAAAAAAAATGCACGTTTTTTTTTTTTTTTTTTAACCTCGTGTTTTATTTCTACTGTCTGCTGGTTGCGTTACCTGCAGACGCTGGGCGGGGCGCTGATGGGACCGTCTGCGGAGGAGGCCGGGGGCTCGGCGGGCGGCAGGCAGAGACTCTGGTGGGCCTCCGCGAAGTCCGGGGCCGGGGCGGCCATCTTTGGAAAGGGCTGCGATGCCATCGTGGGGAGGTGCGCCGTGGGCGCCGGGGGAAGGGAGGGGCCGGAGAGCGGAGGGAGGGAGGTCAGGCCCGCGGAGCTGCCTCGCGGGGCGGCCGCAGCCGGCTGCCGGTGGTCCTCTTTACCCAGACTGTGGAACACCTCATCTATGGAAAGAGATGATTAGCTCGGAGGTTCTGAACCAGCCGTACAACACAACATCGCGGACATCTTGAGTTTTATTTATCCCCCCCCCCCATGTAAATGAGACTATATGTTTTACGGGGCAAGCCGCCCCTGGAGGGGGAGGGGACGACCCTCCCCCTCCAGGGTGAAATGGCGGCGCAGTGATGTCACACAGGGGAAGCTCGCCGTCTGTCACACAAGCTTGAACGGCGGCCGTTTTTACTCTTGTGACATCACAGCTTCCCCCATAGGGGCTTCCCCTAGTGATGTCATACACACACACACACACACACACACACATACACACACACACACCGGTCCAGACGAATTGTGCAACTTATGCCATGTGTTTATAGGTAACCATAGTTACAGCAATTACTCTGATAGTAACTTTATGACTGGGATGAATTATTTTGTTTACTCTTGCGGTCACTAGTAAAGTATAGCAACAAAAATAGTAGTTGCTAATCTTGGGGGAAATGTTTTATGAATCAGCGTTTGATTTGAGTTTATTTTCACTAAATGATGTGTAAATGAGTTTTTTGAATAGACGTCTCTTTTAAGACACTGCAGTGAATATAGTAGCTCATGGAGTCGTGCACGGCGTTCCCTTCTAGATATTTAAAAGAACAGCCCGCTCTGGCTTTGCGACGTCGTCGACTTACGCCGTTCTGTGCTTACGTCACCATCTGCCATAAATCCATGAAGAAAGTCTCGTTCTGCGTTTGTTACATTTAAACAAATTTCGCGTTGGGAACTGGTTGTCGAGCGCAGCGGATGAAAATGTCGCCACGCGGCGCTTTGCGAGGAAGACAGCCTTGCTTACATTTGTAATACATTCGCTCTCGTTTGTGTTGTGGTTCATTAGAGTCTTCATTAATGCTCCAGAGCGTAAGTGTACTTTTTATTTTTACCGTCTATTGTTTATTATGTCCTGAATCAGGGGTGTCAAACGTACGGCCCGTGGGCTGGTACCGGCCTGCCAGAGGGTCCAATCCAGCCCACTGAATGCGTTTAAAATTTGAAAAAATGCATAAAAATCTGTAAATAAAAATTTTTTTTTTTTTATATAAAAAAATAAAAATAAAAAATAAAAATGCAGTTTCTATATTGTCTATATTGTGACGTAAGGGGCATCAGTTTTAGTCAGTGTTAGCAACATGGCTAAACACTATGTAACACAGACCTTAGCGCAGATGTTAGCAATGTAGCTTCTGGGTCTGTAAATAGCAGTTTTACTCATTGTGAGAAATGGACCTGCTTTCTGTCAGACCCGACACTCTCATCAGCAAGATGGCGTTGTCAAAAAGAGAAGAGTAGACGTGGAGTGTGGGGTTTTCCAAGAAAAATGAACCACTTCTAATTTGATGGTTAAGGTTAATACACTGCTCAAAAAAATAAAGGGAACACTTAAAAAACACATCCTGGATCTAAATGAATGAAATATTCTTATGAAATATTTTGCTCTTTACACAGTTGAATGTGCTGACAACAAAATCACACAAAAATGATCCATGGAAATCAATTGTATCAACCCATGGAGGTCTGGATTAGGAATCCCACTCAAAATTAAAGTGTAAAAACAAACTCCAGGCTGATCCAACTTTGATGTAATGTCCTTCAAACAAGTCAAAATGAATCTGTGTTGCTTCCTGAGTGGACACTATGATTTCACACAAGTGTGATTGACTTGGAGTTACATTGTGTTGTTCAAGTGTTCCCTTTATTTTTTTGAGCAGTATATAAAACTTGTATCCTTGGTGTGGATGCGGAAAGTTTTGTTGCCATTATGAGACTCGCCGTGGCGGAAAATACAACAAAATGCACGGAGAAGTGAGAAGACAGAACTGAGGCATTGTGTTGTTGAAATAGCACTAATTTTTCTTCACGAATCTCGGGTTGTTCGTCATGTATTTTTTAAAGGAACAGATCATTACATATAAAGATTTTTATCATTTCCCTGTTCTGAAAAATTTGGACTAAGTGTTACTTCTAGGTAATTACGTTATGATTTTACCGCTCCGACCAAAAATGCCCCGGACCAAAATGAGTTTGACACCCCTGGTCTAGATGATGTTTTGCTCATACTAGTATTTTCTAAATACTGTTGTGACGTGGAGATGCTCGGACGGCGGGGAACGGGATATTTACTAGACTGGACAGTGGTGGCGGTGCAGGACATGGAGGACATGGAGGCGGACGTCGCCATCACCACCCGGTTGGTCTCCATGAAGGCATCCTGGAAATTGTAGAGACACTTCTTCTTGGCGCTGCTCTTCTTCTGCTCTTTGGCTTCCGAAGAGGAGCACGAAGACGAGGAGGAGGAGGAGCACAGCGACGAGGAAGATGAGGGGGGTACGGAGGGGGGTAGCGTGGGGTGTTCCCCTTGGGGCCCAACGGACGACGGGGGGAGCGAGACGTCAGCCATGGGTGGTCCGAGCATGTCGCCTGCCGGTCATTTGAAAGGAGATGTGAGATTTTCCTTCGTTTTTCTTTTTTTTTTTTTTTAACGTCGTAAGATTCTCATCTTGCTTTCGGCCGTCTCACCTGACAGCGAATCGGGCAGCAGCACCGAGGAGTTCCAGCTCTTCATCACTGCCGCGTCCCACAGGTTCTCAAACTTGAGCGACAGGCACTGCAGTGAGCTGTTCCAGTCTCCGGTGCTGCCGGCGCCGCCGAAGCAGTTCTGGTAGACGTGCTCCGGCAGCGACGGGCTGAACGCCAGCTGCTTGGCCACCGAGTGGTTGGATGCTGGATTCGGGGGCAGGGGCTTGACGACAAACACCACGGAAACGGGTTATTATGTTGTTTTCAAGGTTCGAGCAACACCCGGGAGACTTTGCGTCCCCGGTGAATGAATTCATTCGGGGAAATTACCGTTATAGAAAAAATAAAGACCGAGATTAGTTTGACGATTAGCGACATCTTTGCGTTGTTCGATTGACTGGTTTGTAAATAAACAACAAAGAACTAGATGTTGATGATAGCCAAGTCTTGATCGTGTTGTCACCAGACATTTTGCACATCTATGATGTACCGTAATTTTCCGGACTATAAGCCGCTACTTTTTTCCCCACTATTTGAACACTGCGGCTTAAACAACGATGCGGCTAATTTATGGATTTTTCGGGAGCTAACGGGCTTTCCATTTTTTGTGTGGCCCCTTGGGGAAAGAGATTTGGCATGAAGCGGACTATGGATTTATACCCGCACACGATGACCCCGTGCGTTGGCACAACATGCTTCAGGCAACGAGGCTTACAAAACTCATGAATAAAAACAAACAATATTTCTTCTTTTGAATCACCCTAATTTCCGGACTACAAGCCGCTGCTTTTTTCCCACGCTTTGAACACTGCGGCTTAAACAACCATGCGGCTAATTTACGGATTTTTTTTTTTTTTGTGCTAATGATCTTCACGCCGCCAAAACATTTCGCCTTGTCACATCGGACCGATTAAATTACAGTGAAATGCAGACATTGAAGAAGACGACTTTAGTGGTTTTAGTGCGCAGGAGGAAGACCAAGATAGCGATCGGCTGGAGTGGGACGAAGCGGGGATAGAAAACGGATGGACTTTTGGCTTATTCATTATTAATCTTTACCTTACTGGTATGTATTTAATTTGAAGTAAAACGTGGAATGTGTGTATGTATATGTACACATAGATTCATTTGGGTATTTTTCACCGGTGCGGCTTATATTCAGGTGCGCTCAATAGTCCGGAAATGGCGGTGGATCCCTTCTGAAAGAACATCCTGATAGCGTACAACTCGGTTGCAGTTTCCCCCCGTTCCAAACGTTAACGCTGAAGCCGAGCACGACTTGAGAAAACGAAATCGACCCCCCCACCCCGCGGTGAAGGAGCTTCACATTAGCGCTCGGCTGGAGGACGGTCCTCACCTTGTTGTGTGTGAGCGGAGGGCTGGGAGGGTAGAGCGTGGGGTGCAGTAAGGGCCGGGAGAAGTTGTGCAGGGGTAGGTGGCCGTGGATGTGGGGGTAGGGGTGCGGGGTGGGCTGGGCGGGGGAGGTCTTGCTGTCGGTGAAGAACTGGTGTCCAACAGCGGAGGGGGGCGCGGCGTGGAGTCGACTAGGGGGGAGGCATGTGGCGGGGCCCAGGGTGGAGGAGCCGGGGTCCTGGTTGCACACGTGGCACTCGCAGGCATGCTGGGCTTGTTCTACCTTCAGTGGTAACACAAAGGTCAAATTACGGCGCCCGCTTTCATTTTTGCAAATTTCTCTGTGTTTCTTCTTTTTTTTCGTCGATATCACAGGATATGAACGAACGATCAGCCTTCACGATATTTGTTAAGTACAGAGGAGCCCCGACTTAGGAGTGAAACCGGTTCCGTGTCCGAGCTCGTAACTCAATTTGCCGGAATATCAAATTAAATTTCCACGTTGAGCTGAAACGCATCAATCCTTTTCCAGTCCCCTGGTTTTGTTACGTATTTCTAAAAATAAAAATGATTCTTTAAGAATAACAAATAATGTGAGAAAGTGTGTATGGATGTATTCGCTTTGCAGGCGGTTTGGGTTGAGTTTTTCATTTGGTGCTCTATCGCTTCACTCACTGGCTACACACTTTATGCTACATCGTGCTGCTAAATGTAACGTGCACACTTTGCTGCTCTTCATGTCTAAACTTCATGAACGCCGCTCCTATTTTCCAAACCGTCCCAAATCGGCTTTCAACGACTCTTCCGATGCCTCTACCATTGACGCTCCCGCCACCCGCCGCACCAAATCCCCGAAAATGTCTCCTGACAACACCTTCTCCATCTCCTCATGGACGAGTCCACGACACGCTTCCTCTGGGAAACCTACTGGCAGGCAGCATGTCTGACCCAGCACTTCATGGACAGCGACGGCCACGTGGGTGTCAAACATCCATCCCAATTGCTCTTAACTCAAAAAAAATAAAAGCAAAAAAATACCATTGAGCGACGGCTGGGATCTCGGAAAACTCCTCAGTCGATGCACAACTAAGTCAAGGCTCCACTCTACGTTCGTCGGTGAAAAGACGCGATCGTCTTTTCTCCTTCTGGTAGGAGATGTTTGGAAAAATGTACTTGTGCACGTTATAGAAACCTGACCGGCTGTTACTTATTTGACGTTCGTCAGGATTCGAATGAAAGACCTGATTTCATTGAACAAGACCGGCTGGACGTTCAAATACCGACAGGATCGGCGCTCGCATTCTCAGGCATTCCTGACACGGCCTTCTTCCTCATACCTGCTGGTGGTTGTAGGAAGGTGGGGGGCTGTTGGTCTTTCCCGCCGAGAGCTTTTCCTGGGTCTCCTGAGGATCTCCGCCGGCCTCGCCGTCGGCTTCCTCTTCATCACCCTCCGATGAGCTGCTGCTGCTGGTGATGTGAGGAGACTGGGGCCGGAAACAGAGCGGGGCGAGAGCCGAGTTAAGAAGCGGGAAAAGGGGCGGGAAGTGACGCTTCAGGAATCCTCCTGGAGGGAGAAAGGGAGGGACTCACCCCTGCTTTCAGAGCCACGTTTTCTCCTTCCCTATTCATTTCCCCGTGGAGGCCGTTGACAGCGGCGCTGACGACACCGCTGTCGTCGTAGCCGCTCATCGGGTAGATGTCACCGAACTTACTGGACAGCGGAGGCACTTCGTCGTCATCGCTGATACTGGAAGGAGAGAAAAAAGGAGCGGCTGTTTCGGGGGGAAACTCAAGAGAGGGGAACCGGCCGCTGCGGGGAAGAGGCGTGTACCGTCATTTCCCGACAATAAGCCGCTGCTTTTTTTCCCACACGCTTTGAAAACTGCGGCTTTAACAATTTATGGATTTTTTTTCTGGGTTAACGAGCCTCGTGTCGCCGAAACATTTGGCTTCGTCACATCGGACCGATGAATTTCCCGAAGATTTTAATGGATGTAGCGATCATGTGGAGTAGGGCAAAGCGACGGATGGACTTTTCCTTGTGTTTTTCATTATTTATCTTTTTCATCAGCCGTGTGACCGGTACTGTTTGGGGAAAAAAGGCCTATCCAGAACAAATTTGTGGATTTTGTATTTGATTAAAAGTACAAAAAAATAAAAAAATAAAAAAAAAATTCAGCGTAAGATCTTTCAGCGTAAATATCTTTTTAATAATTAACAAAGAAAACGTTTCTGTGTAAATATCTCGTGGACACCTGCAGCTTATGGACATGTGCGCCTATATATGTACAGTACTCACTTTTCACAGGAAAGTGAATTCCCGTGATAATTTTGAATGTTTTTACAGATATATTAACCCTCAACCCTCCCGAACACCGAGAAGTTTTATCTTTTCGGCAAAAGTCAGGAGGAGACATGGTCGAGCGTGGGGGTAATCGCAAAAAAACAGACACTTTCACAAACTAAATAGCACAACGTAGACAGCATTTACGCTTATGCAATAGTGGCGAAGTGGACCAGGACATTGTATGCTGGGTACAACCAAGAAGATCGTCCGCTTCTCTCCATGAACCAATCAGCACGAGGAACAGAACAACATGCTCAATCAGCCAATAGCATGCCGGGTGCGGATCTACTTAGCCAATGGTGTTCCATATGAGGTCTCACATGGGTACAATGGAGTTCGCAATGCCGGGTATCTTTGTTTACCAAAGGAGATGTCGCATTTGATTTAGTTTATAAAATTAATTTTAGTTTTCATTTACTATATTTTTTACCATTTTTTTTTCTCCTTAGGCTAGAACATGGTTATTTCATCCTGAAAAAAAAAAAAAAAAAAAAAAAAAAGAAAGAAACGGATATTGAAAATAACAACTTAAGAATGATAAATCTCAAAAACCAAATTACGAAACAAGTCTGCAAAGTAGCGAGGGTCCACTGTACACATATTTAGGTATTTCTAGCCGGTACGGCTAATATGCAGGTGCACTAAATAGTCCAGAAATGATGGTAATCACAACCAGGACAAACAACCTCACACTTCGTTTCGGTTCGCTTGAGGTTTTAACTTTTCATTTCAGAATAAGAACGCGTATGTTCGGCCTCACTTACAAGGTGTTGGTTTCCCCCTCGGGCAGAATGAGCCTCGGATGCTGCTGGATGGTGATGGGAGAGCTGGAGTTGGAGCCGGACGCCGAGCTGCCTGAGGAGAGGCTGGGCGGGTGGACCTCGGCCAGGTAGTCCCGAGAGGGCTCGCCCTGCAGAGGCAGCTTGATGTGAAGGTCCTCGGCGATGGGCGAGTCCATGATGCCGCATGTGAGGATGTGCGAGAGGCTGCAGTCGTCGCAGTTGCACCTGACGTTGGCAGAAAACGTCAGTCGCGTCGGGAGAGACACGTCGCTTTAGCCGCACGCAAACAGTCACACGGACTCACCTTCTCCGGTAATTACAGTTGGGACAGTCTGGAATACTGAGGCGAGATGAGAGCATCCTCATCGTGTCTGTAAAGTTGTTATCGCCGCCGGGAAGCTTCTTGCTGTTCGGTAACTGCGAGGAGAGTGCGGCCGATGTGAGCGAGGGAGCTATTTGAGGCTATCTGAGTCAAAAGCAGCTTTCTGGTCAATGTCTCCACATGGAGCAGGCACAAGGTGGAAATGAGAAAACTTTTTCAAACAGGAAAGTTAAGATAAGAACATCCACTGACACTAGAAGGAAAAATACGTTTATACACGCAGGAAGTCCTCATTTATGTGAACTGTGAATGCATTTAATTAGAAAGTCTCATCATTCTGACGCACGGCGTTTACGTTACAGCAAATATGGAGCTAGTTGGCGAGGAATACTAGGAAAACAGCTTTGTTTACATTCACTGGTTGTTCTTTTGTTTTTGTGTCATTCCAACTTCCGAAAAATCACGTTACATCCCTAGTTGCAGACCTGCTGTAATAGCATATCACATATGCTACATGCGTACATGTAGAGCAGGGCAAGCGGGCCACTATTCTCATTTAATTTTTATGCGCGGGCCAACTAGGTATCATGAAAATCGAACAAAATGAAAACCGCAATTTCAATCTTTAATTTCTTTGACATTTTATTTTAACTTTTATATCATTGATGATCATATAAATGTACCAACGTTATTTTGTTTGTAAAGACCCGAACAATAATAAAAATTAAACAAAATGAAAAAAGAAGCCGTTTCGAAGTTCAATATTGATTGAAAATACTTGTTAAAATATTTAAAGAAAAAAGTTTTGGCGGGCCGGATAAAAAAGCAAAATGCCAAAGTCTGATGTAGAGAAAGAGGTTTCTGTATTGTCTATCTCTCATCACAACGCCGCGATCCCTTACCTGTTCCTCTATGTATCTCCTCTGCTTGAAGAACTCCCAGTCCTCCTTCAGCATTCGCTGCTTGGACTTTAAAGTCTGGAAGCAGTCGAAAGGGACGGACGTCAACATCCGCCGACGAACGGCGCTTTGGGACGAACGGCTGAGAACACTCACATTTTTGCTGATCAAGGACTTGTGTGGCTCTGGTCTTTGGTTGGCGAGGGTCTGACCCTCCACCTTAAAAAGTAGCTACGAAAAAAAAAGACGACATCCCGTGTCAGTTGAATCCGTTGCCGGCTTTTAGGGTTTTCGATGAAATCCGCCTTTTGCGGGCGCGTACCTGTTCGTCCACGTAATCGTCGATCCTCTTCTCGCACTCCTGCCACTCAGCGGCCACCGAGGCCATCTCCTGCTGCAGCTGCTGGTAGCTCTCTAACAAGGTCCTGTACATGTCTTCATTGTAGGAATCATGGGAGGCTGTGCCGTGCCTGCAACGGGAGAATTTAAATAGAGCGTGTGTGAGGAGACCGTATGTAAAGCTGGTAGCTTTTCTGAAACTGATAAGTCTTACTTCAGCTGTGCAACCAGTGCAGGCAAACTGCTGTGCAAGATGGGTTCAGAGAACACCAAATTCTCAAAAAGGTGCTTGTTATGCAGCTCCCACGTCACCTGGAATTTCTGGAGGTGCTCATTCTCCTGATGGAAGAACACGAGGTGAGTGTTGACCCACTAGCGCTCAGACGGTGAGAGTATGCATTGGTTGTTTAGCATCGCGTGCTATCCGCTCACTCCCTGTGCATTTATCGCAATTTCCGCACTATAAGGCGCACTTTAAATCCTCACATTCTCTCAAAAATCAACCATTCACCTTATAATCTGATGTGTCTTAAGTGTGAATTCTTTTTACATTACATTACATTGCATTTGGCAGACGCTTTTATCCAAAGCGACTTACAATAGAGGACATAGGGACTGCAAATACACTTGTAAATACACGATGCACAGGAAATATACAGAACAGAATTCTTATTGTGCTTACTGACCTCCAACCAATTTTATGTGGCACACTGCGCTCAAACATCTGTCAAAATGTTTTAGTGCGACTTTGGTAAGCGACCAAGCCGCTCCGCTTGATTTATTGACTGTCGGCCCGTTCCCACCTGACACGGGGACGTCGTATTAAAGCGGATCCTCGGTTGAATATGGGTTGGAAGGTCAGACAACATTAAATAACAAATCATGTCGCGCTGGAATACAACGTTATCCCAACCTCGCATTAACTTCAGGTGTCCGCAATCGCTGGCAACCATAAACCGGTGAACAGTATGACGTACGCTTACCTCCACCACTTTTTGTAAAAGCGCTACGTACTGTGCTTCAACAGAATATTACTGTACATCTGTGTGTATGAGGAGCCTCAAAACACCTGGTCAGGGAGATGCTCACGAAGCGGAATTCAAACTAAATTTGTCTCGCAGTTGACGATGGAAAATAGAGCGGCGGCCAAAGAATTCAACATGAATGAATCAATGGTACGGAAGTGGAGGAAGCGAGCAGATGAACTGCTGCCAAGTAAAAGAAGACCAAACCGTCTCAGAGCGAACAAAGCGAGAGGAATAAGATGAATAAAATTGGACTAAACTGTTTTGTTTCACTTCATATACTGTATACTGTTAAGCACCAAGTTAGGCTATGCAGTGTGTGTGGGTGTGTACGTTTTTGTCTTAAAAAAACAAAACAAAACAAAAAAAAAACGAACCCCAGCTTACTGTTCTGTATATTTCCTGTGCATCTTGTATTTGCAAGTGTTATTTGCTGTGCTTATGTCCTCTATTGTAAGTCACTTTGGATAAAAGCGTCTGCCAAATGTAATGTAATGTATGTTTTAACGTGCGCCTTATGTATGAAAATAGACCCGTTCATCGATATGCGCCTTCTAATGCGGTGCGCCTTATTTTGCAGTCCGCAAAATACTGTATCCCGGCATCTTTTTCTTTGTTTTGCTATGCAAATATTACACATGTGAAAAGGAGCACCCACCAGGGTGAGCAGGAAGCTGCTGATGGTGCGTGCAGCTTGACAGAGGGCGTTGTACTCCTCCAGCAGCAGCGAGATGAACTGGTGGGCTTGAGGGGGACCCTGAGCCGCGGCCACGGTCCCCGCTGGTCCTGCGCTCTTGGAGCCCGCCGAGAGATGCTTCAGTAGCCGCACCTTCATTTCCAGGACGTACTCACGCGCCTGCTGCTCCAGCCTCTGGTACAGCTGGTAGGGATCCTTCTCGCAGAGTCTGAAAGTGGCAAAGTTGATGGTTAGCGTGAAAGGAGCCTGGGCTCTCGCAGGTCTTACACGGTGCAACAGTGACGCCTAGTGAACAAATAGAGAAATCACATCCGTGGAGATTCTCCGTCATCTTGTCAAAATCTTCTCGCCTCGGCAGCTGGACTTGAATTTCTTCACTCGTAGACGTTTCATCACCTCATCCGAGAGGCTTCATCAGTTCTAATAATCTATTTACACAACAAGCCACCAAATCTAGATCGTCCCAAACACCGGACAGTTATAATCGTAACTCCGCGTAGGTCATTGGAACTGAAGAAGCCTCTCGGACGAAGGGGGGAAACATCTTCACGTGAAGATATTTAAGTGCGGTTGCCAGACGAGAAGACTTCGAGAAGAAATAACTGCAGTGCTGAGGAGCCGTCAGGGTTCTGGAGATCATTTTCAGGACGTCTCCTGTCACGATTTAAGCAATAATCCATCCGGTGTGACCGACATCGAGGTGTTCCTCCGAGCGTACCGATCAACCAGCTCCTTCATTCCCTCCTTGTCTCGCTCCAGGGGCTGGTCGTGGTCGTCCGCCAGCGGCGTTCCCGTCTGACGGTAGATGCAGCGCACCAGGTAGCGGACCTCGGACCAGTGGTTCTGAAGCTGCTGGGATTCCCTCTCTGACTCGGCGGAGATCTCTCTGTGATTGCGGGCGGGAATGCATGAAAAGGTCACATCATTCGTTTGGAAAAACAAACAAACAAACAAACGGTGAATCTTAAAAGTCACGCAGGTGCACCTGCTGTGGACTGACCGCCTCTCGCTGCAGGCCTCGCAGCTGCAGCCTGTGTCTGCAGACATGGGCGCGGTGAGGTCAGGGGGAGGGAGCATGGGTAGTGTAGGCGCGGCGGTCAGTCGGTCCCCTGCCGCCGCTTCCTGGCTCAGGTTTCCATTACTAACAGGCATGTGCAAAAGGAAGTCCTGGCTCTGTGAGGAAAAGACAGAAAATCTTCCTCAGTGACAGCGGTAAATCTGCAAATGCTGCAGCGCCGCGTCCTTTTACGAGTGCGCCTCCAGACTTTTTCGACAATAGGCCTAAAACAGAAGTCCATAACGTTAACGAGAAGCCGCTCTCCGTATCACCGGGTGCTTCAACAGAATAACTGCATACAGAAGCCGTCGCTTGAGCCGAGAATATAAATGAAGCTACGGCTTGCCAGGAAATATATTTTTGAAGCCAGCGCTGTGGGTTTTAGAGGTCTGGACTTTGTTACATCTCAACAATAAATTACGCCTCTCTCAACCACCGTGGCATCCAGAAGGTCAGAGAGGAAGACGTGATGGGAGTCGACAACAAATAAAAGGTAGAAAAAAAAAAAAAAGGAAGGCGGTCGATGAGAGCGACGAGGGAATGAAATGAGTCAAATTAGAATTTTAATCAGATAGCAGGTGGAATGGCTTACAGATAATAATGGCCGTAGTTGCGAGCTACTGTTTTCATTCACGTGCGAAATTGAAGAAATTCCAGTCTATTTCAAACCAACAAGACAACGCACGCTTTCGTTCCGGAGCGAGGAATCCGATGCTACCGGATAACGGCGGCGTTTACGCCTCGCCGTCTGCTGGAAAGACAGGTCGGCGCGGCGGCGAGAGGTCGCCACGGCGTTGAATCATCCGAATAAAAGGGAGAGCTGCCCGCAGCGCAGAGATCTATTTTATCCATTCTTTTCTGAAGACGGCTTCCTTCCATGGAAATGAGGTTGCTGCTTAATATCTACTTGCTTGTGGCCAGAAAGAGACATCGTCTGTATTATAACCGTAAGTCAGCTCATCTGCGAATGAATTTCCTGCTCAATCGGGCCAGAAACGCACAATGTGTCATTATTTTTCAATAAAGCGATCAGATTAAAAGACGCTCATGTTTATCTTAGAGGCCGCGATCTGAGAGGAAATTGCAAATTCGCAGCTTTCCTCAATATGAATGAAAAACACATCTCTCACAGGGCTACTATTTCCTGAATCCCACGTGTCTGATGCAAGTTTTCCCCGGCCATACATTCCTAGATATCAGAGTTTATTAACAAATGTCTGTGTCTGTGAGAAGACCAGAACCATATAAAAGCAGGAGACCTCTTTTTTTTTTCTAAATGCATGGTAAATTTATGACTTGCAAATGTTAATCTTGAAAATCTGCTGACAACACGCAAAGGCTTCACAGAAGCCAATGAAGGCTGCTAACGCGGCTAACCTGCGAGGCTAGGCTAGGCTTCCCAATACCGTCTGATCCTGTCTGACCCGAGCTGATGGATGTGCATCCTCGTCAAATTTCTGCGCACGCAGACCTAACTGTTTCTGCAGCTGCTTCCTACCAAGAGCTTCGCAGCGGTTTGGCGTTGCTCGGGAGCGAGCCCGGAGCGATGCGGAGCGGCAACGTGAGCTCCGGCAGAGAAACTGCAATGGAACAATGCATCTATAAAAGAAATCGACGGGCAGCAATGAAAAAAAAAAGGGACTTTGCGGCAAAATCTGAAGCTTTCCCAAAAATATTAAAATACTCTCTAAAAAGAACGTGTGCACAGAGGTACTTTTAAAACTTTATTTCTGTATCAGGGAGCGTTCACGCTGTCGGCTCCACAACTCGTGTCTTCTGACATCTGCGAAAGGTGGGGAAAGCTGCGCGAGAAGCGCATCTGAGCGTTGAACGTCTGGGGGCTCACATCAACATCAAATCGTGATTTTTGAACAAAAAAAAAAAAAAGAACCAAAGCCAGACGGGTGGAGCTGCACGTCATGCCTCTGATTACAGAGCGGCCGTGCAATAAATAAAAAAAAAAATTTAAAAAACTCCATCAGGGCTTTCGATGCGGACGGGAACGTCAGCGATGGGGTGGTGTCGGTTTTATCCGAATGTGAGTTTCTGTGATAAAAAGCTACTTTTCTCAGTGTGAAATCCAGCCCGGTGGGTTCACCCATGCACACCTGTGGAATCCCTGCCGCTGCTCTTTTTTATTCTAGCTCCTGCACACGGCGTGAACCTCGCGTAAAGCAGAAAAACATGAAAGCGAGGCAACTTTGTGCTGGAAAACCTCAATTATTCCCACATGGAAACAGACTACTCTGCTCCTTGAGCCAAAGGTTGGACAACTTTTGCAGCGACGCGTCGTCCTTAAAGAAATTAAAGACGTGTTTATAATTAAAAGCCGCTTACAGATAATCGCCACTGCGACGTATAAGACTCACAGCCTCTTAATGGCAACCCAAGGGAAAAGGAGTGACATTGTGTTCCAGAGAGAAAAGAAAAAAAAAAATAAAAATGTGGGTATTGAATCACAAGATTGTTTCCACTCCTGAATTATTTTTATCCTTAAAAGACACAGGCTGAGCACATAGCATGAGACGCGTAGCATAAGGAGTCTTTATACAGAGACGTGCCGGACATGGACGTCAGGGTGGAGATACTACAAAAGCCCCGGGGTCTGTCTTCAGGCCCGAGGAAATTCCATTTGGTGTCATTTTCACAACCTTGGTTAAGTGGAAATATACAACTAATACTACGACAGTGAGATTACCCATTAAAATAAAAAATAAAAAAGTGCAAAGCAGAAATACCCAATCACAGCTGAATGCAAAATAAGGCGAAAACGCCGTGTCAGTGCTCTTCGAAACGCCGCATTTAAGCGATGATCATTCGCACCTCTACAGCCGTTCAGGCATAGAGATACGAGGGTGCTTCATAAACACAGATGGGCTGCATTGAAATTAAAATGAAATACAAAACTGTGTCGGTGAAACAGCTTGTGCCCGGTGTCACTTCTGAAAGGTATTCGGGAAGGGAGCTGCAGAATTTTGCATCGGATACAGTCTTTTCAAGTTTCTTTTTTTTTTTTTTATCATTAGTAACTAAACCTTGAAAACCCTGACTGTGTCACAGAGCTGAGTGACTGGATGGATGTAAACTCTGTCGGCAGTTCAGTGCTCAACCGACTCGGTAAATAAACCGAAGTTAAAAGAGTGCGCATTTACGCATGTTCCCGAGGCATCGGATGAGTCGTTCCCATAACAGGTCGGTTATTAAACAACAATTAAACGGGGGCTGTCAGATCCGATCGATCGGTGCTGAAAATAGCGGCGGACAGCTGTTCGCCTGCCCCGAGAAACCACCCGCGAGTAGGACAGCGTTTTCCCGAGCGGGGACGCGGCGGCCACCTTACTTACCCCCAACGTCTGCTCCAGAGCAGTGTGCCGGTCCTCCTTCTCCACCGTGCGCCGGCAGTCGGAGCAGACCCAGAGCGGAAGCTGGAGGGCGCTGGGCGTCTTGGCGGGCTGCGCCGTACCGTTGGGATCAGAGATACCAGCCTCTGAGGGCAGCGTGCTGTCCTTGCGCTCGCATCGACACAGAAGGCAGCGGTCGCCCGGCGTGTAGGGAGCCCGCTGGTTCAGGCCGAACGTGAACGGGGTCTGCGGTTTGTATTTTAGTGCGTGGTGGAGAGAGAAAGGGAAACGGGCGGTCAGTTTGGCACAGCGAGTGTCACATAACTGCCATGTAAAAACTCGGGATGTTTTTTTCATCTCCGAGAAAATAAGACTGCTGACGTGTTTGTGAAATGTAACGTTTTCAGGGACGGCGACGCTTGACGATAATACGCGGGATAAACGTGACAAGCAGACGGGGGAAATCTGACGTTTGATTTTCCCAGCCCCGAGCAGATATGGAGACTCACAAATTCGGGAGTATGGTGTTATCTTTTCTACTACGTATATCAATATCGAGCTTAATCATACGCTATCTGCCGTAATTCCAGCGGACACAAGCTTGACAGTGAACAACAACGGCAGCGGTGAAAACACATCTAGCGCCTAATAACAGTTAAACGTATCGAAACCTTGCAACGAGTTCCAACGTGAAACGAAGGGATGAAAATCAAACATATACAAATATGACTCTGCCTCATATATTCCCGGGATTTTGCAACAAATTGTGTTACACACAGAGACATAAACTCAGTTTAACAGCCACATAACCCGTTATGACAAAGGCCAGGGTGGTTCGTTTTATTCACCATTTGGACTGAGTTATGTTGTGTTGTCAAATGATAATAAAGGACAATGTTGCAGCCATATTGATTATATAGCAAGGTACCCATATTTCATGATCTGAAAATGTGTGCAAGTTTACGCTCCGGTGGGAGTAATTAAATGTGTTGCAATTATTGAAGGAAAAAAAAAAACTGCAATGGCACTAAAAATGAGGCTTTATATAGCAATCCATTCTGCATTTTAAGGGATATTGGAGAGTTTTTCTTTTAAAGAGCACTTTGTCGGGGTCAAGCAACGTCAGACGATGCTGTAATTTTTAACTACGGTGTTTATCGATGCGACATCGCTGTCCAAAATCAGTTGCACGGTATTTTAATATTCCCTGGGGATTCTTCCCCTTCATTATATCCCCTTGAAAAATGGGTGAATGCCAGGAGTAACTTCCGAGGTGTAAGCATTGTGAACCTGGTGTAAAGAAAAAAAAATAGTATCAAATTTTAGAAAAAATTGCTTCAAAATAGTATCTAAGTGTGTTAACTGTGTTCTGAACGAGGGGGGGGACTGCAAAGATATTATTCAACTGGCTGCCATCCCGCTTCTGGTGTATTTTCTGAACGTTATCCCGTCCATTGAGTCATCGAGTTTTAATTTCATGCTACGAGGGCGTAGCGACTGTAAATGAAGCCATCCTGAGATGTGGCTTCTATTGTCTTGTGTTCCAGTCGAAGGTGCAGTGGACGGCTGACGTGAATGTACCTGAAGGACTCCGGAGAAGTCAGCATTCACTGGTCCTTCTGTAAACTGTGGTGTAACGCTGTTGCTCACCTTAACCTGAGGGATTAAATCAATGCAGAGTTACATTCAGCTGACCGCTTGTCACTTCGCTCAGATCACAATACGCACTTGAAAAATCACAATCGGTTTCCCACAGAAAGTTTTGCGACGAGAGCTGAAAGGAGTCCGAGTCGCACTCATTGCAGTTTATAATTATCTCTGGCAACCGTGGCCGACGGACTTACTAAGTGCAGCATCACATTTCAAAACATTGCTTAGTGGAGTAGGGAGTCCGCTCTTTGTCAATATTCGGATGAAATACAGTGAAGTCCAGCAGCAGACGCGCCCGGTGGCTTTTGAATTGCAACATGGGACCGATGACTCAAATCTTTTTATGTTAATTATGCAATTGAGATTATAGATGATTGTTCAATATGCCAGAAAAATCATTAACGACCAGAGCATTTGCCACCAGCTGTAAGTGGTTGTTGCTCTTACAAACACTGAAGCTAAGTAGGTTCACCCTGATGGAGTGGAGGCAAATATGAGGCGATGCAATGTGAACTTTGTAGGATGAGGTGCAAAAACTAAACATTACAATTGAGAGAAATCGAGTGTTGGGGAAACCACATGCACCTCCAAAGCGAATTTTAAACGGATATTTATGAATCGGAAACACGATAAATAGAAGTCAAGTGCACCGTCAAAGCAATCTCCTTATGTAAACACGGAATTGTTTATTGTCAACTCAAGGTGTAACGTTGTCAAAGTGATGCTTTTACGGCACAATAAATACTATAGTGGTCATTAATTGGTCGGATCTTGCAAAGACTATCCACAATGTGCACGGACAAAACTTTACGAGGCAGTTTAGTTGGGATGTTAGCTTAATAAAAACACATCAAAGGCCCGATGGCAGGGAAGTTCCCCAACCTGTTAGCATTAGCTAGCACTAATGTTTATCTTTTTTTAGCGGCACGGCAACTATTTTGCCCGCTATTCCCTTGAATAATTGTGGTTTTGCCAGTGTGATCCAAGCGACGGATTGGCGTTTTGGTTCAAATAATGCTTAGTGGTGACTTAAGTTGCTGTCGACCACCGAAGCTAACGATGATAGTCTCATCGTTCGGACAGGACACAAGTAGCTTCATTTTTCGCCAGCTTATAACACCAAAATAAAAGCACTCCGACCTCAACCGTCCGGCTACTTTGTGCTGCTAGTCGTTCATCTGGGTTCGGAAAACATAAGAAAGAGCATGAGCCGAGCGTAGTGTCATTTATTTCAAAATAAGTTTCATAGTTTAGCTAGCTAGCTGCCTTCCTTCCTCCAGTTTCGGGCCCAGATAAGATTTGTGTCGATGATAACACTGCTAGCTGGTGCTTCTCGTTTTGACATCCACTGGCGGACGCCTTGAGTTGCTCTTACCTCTCCGTTAATGCCCGCGATGGACCCAATATTCCCGTTCCCTGAGCTACCAGGTGTTAAAAAGCTCACGACAGAGGCAGGTGTTGATGTTCCCGCACAGCCCAGGGCCGAAGCAACCCCGGCCTTGCCACCGCTGGTGTTGCAGACAGCACTGCAGCTACTGCCACCGCCCCGCTTGTTCTTCCTGCGTTTAGCCCCTCGTTTAGCATCGGTTGGACTCATTTTATCCACAACAGGAGCGAGACAACGTGCCGTCCACACTTGGCAGAGTCTCGAGTGGAATGCCAGGCGCGATCACTGAAGTATCACTACGGGATAGCGATTTAGAGACTCGCAAAACGACAGAACCTCAGTTCCATGAAAGTGCAAGCCGACTTCATAGATTCCAATATGGCCACTGACTGTACTGCCTCAGCCTGGCTTCGGTTTGCGTTGAAACGTAACTATGCGTTTCGTCTCCCGGGGGCTTCTGGGAAACCGAGTTCTTATTTTAAGGTGCAATCAAAGTGAAGGCTAGTTGTCGACCTGAGCATGAAACAGCGTGGGTGACAAACAAGAGGGTAACATTTGCCGAGATTACATGTAAAACACGTCTTCGAGTGTATATTCGTTTATATTAAAATTAGACATTAACTGCAGGCAGCGGATGCTAACAGCAGGGGGAGAGCGAAGCCAACAAATGATGCGGTACGCTCCGGATGACAAGCGAAGGGCCAGCGCTGTGAATCTGTCTTTCCGGGATTCAATGTGCAGGTCCTTTGGACTTGTCGGGAGTTCGGAGACGCCGATGACAATTTGATAGCCGATTTACTTACACTAACAGCGAGTGCAAGGACTTTTTGGGGAGACGCTTGGCGCGGAAGGATACGAAGAACTCCAGCTAACCTTAACTACCGCCACGGCTAACAGCTCACTAGCTAAAGAGTTAGCCTTAGCAGCGGACAGGTAATGTAATAGTCCGAATTCCCCGTGGTGTTTGGTTACACTCGTGGATAAGTACTAAATGTGTGCCGTTTGTCATGCCCCCACTCGAGTTTTCAAGTATTAGTGGCGTTTTGCCGCTTGTGGTCGTCCCTGGTTAGCTACGTTTAGCTAATAACACGTCAACGACTGGTGCGTTCAGGTTACCTCAAATTAGTGGACAGCTGAAAGCTAACTAAATGCAAGCTTCAGTAAAAGGCCCTTGACGTGTCCAAAACTTAACGTCCCCGCTGCCTTTTCGGCAAGTTAAATGTTTTTAAAGTTACAAATATAGCCTCGGGACGTTTTTGATAACTTTTGATTTGTGACTGCGGGTGTTGTTGATGCAACAGGTAACTTTGTTTGAACATAAGCAGCAGCTTCGTGTAAGGCGTTATGGAGACCGTGCGTTCAGTGCAAATTAGGGAAGCTATAACCTTTGAAAAAAATAGGAAAATGATATTTATATAAATCTGAAAACCTGGAAAGAAAATACATCACGTTTTTATCCAAGGCCACGATTGCTGTAATGTTTAAAATGATCAACAGTTGTCTATTTTTTCATGTCTTGTTAAACTTGCAAACTTTGACTAGGTTATTTAATTAGTATGTAGTGTGCAATATGTACCTTAACAATCGAAATTATTTTATATTTTTTTAAAGGTTTCAATTTTGTGCTGTCTTGAGCATTAGTTTCTTTTTTTTCTATGGTTTATTAAATAGTAAACTGAATTTCTTTGGGCACTTGTAGCTGCAGAAGTTTTTCAGGGTTTTATGAGTAAGTGGAGCCTTGTTTTTTAATAATTGACAGTATTTTATAGATCGAAAGATTCATGATGAGTATCAGTGGAATAGCACAGCTCTGGCTAAGTTGAGTGGGGATATTTTTTCTGTACGAGAAGCAGACATCGTCATAAACAGATTTAAGGAGTTTTTCTTTTTTTTTTTAATCTCTATATATATATGACACTGAGTTTCACATGATGCACAATATGATGCAAGGCGTGCAGTACAACATGTGCTGCATTAGGACCATTTCATAACCTCCTGTCTGTCTTTCAGGTATGTCTCAAGGTAGTCTTGAGACTGAATCGGGGAAGACCTCCCCCGAGGACCCTCAGATGGATCTTAAGGCATCTGACAAAGCAGAGGAGAGATTCAGTGAGGGCGTGGAACAGCAGGACATAGACAGTTACACGGAGGCGGATGACACGCTGTATGACATTGATATTGACAGTGCTGACGACAATTCAGAGAACAATACGAAGCATGTTCAGGAGGAAGATGAGGGCATTCAGAGGGAGAGTGTGCTAATGTGTAGGGATAATGCTGCTGCTGCTGCTGCTGCTGCTGCCCACATGGCTGCCAGCGTAGACAATGGGGGACAGGAGACAAGTCGCCATGTTGAGATACTCGAGGAAAGTGGAGAGGCTCCCAGTCAACCAGAGGTGATATTTACCTTCACTTTGAGCAATCAGTTTCCTTTCTAGCGCCTCCTTACTGTGCTCCTTTCATGCCGGTGCTTCGACCCGCTTTCAGGCTGGTGGTGGCGGTCGTAGGGGTCTCTTTCCTACGGGTTAAATGATTAGTCTGATTTGAATTGAAACGTTCTAGCTGTCGGAATCAAAAGCGCGAAACTGGGAAGAAGCCATTCGCTGATCGTGGTTCCCCTTTTCTTGCTTTAGCTGTGTTTTCTGCTTAGCAAGTGGCTTCTGAAATTTGTAGAGCCGGCGAACGTGTCGCTCTCAGTTTGCATCATTCTCGCTCATGTCAGTTATATGCTTTGTGGTAAAGCTGCCCAATTGTGTGATGGATGGAAGACACTTTGAAACAGTTGTGTAGCAAAAAAAAAAACGTATAGCAAAAGTGCAGGAAGGACTTGTGCATTGAGGCAACACAACAAGACCCCAGGAACCTCCATTCTTTATTCATTGTTTTGTCACTTGCCTCATTGTAGGATTTGGCAAAGGTCTGAAGACAAGGAGGAAATAACTGAATGAAGTAGCTCGGTGTATTTTAGTGTATACTCTTAGTAATAAAACATCCGTCTTGGTGGTAATGTTTATATATTCAGTTGTTTAGATGTTAAATATGTAGAAAACATGAGGCTTTTTTCAGTATCGAGATACCAAAATTATCAGATATGGTCACACTGCATTGAATTTAGTTCATTTGAAACCCCCTTTTCGTATCAATACGTGCTACAATGCGATATACGTAGATCAAGTTGTCCTTATTTTTGTCTCACAATATTTCCATGCAAAGTAAGTCAACGGAGTTTCGAATTCTACAGGCTGTCAGTCACGTGCCTGGATTAATGAATTGGATTTTGGACTCCTGGACGCACATTCGCAGGCATTTCCCCAACTTTTCATTGCCGCCGGGATATATGGCTCTCTTGGCACTTGATTTGCATTCAGAATTGCGTGGCAGATTCCGAGAATTGTAAACCAAATGTCTTTCCCTTCTTGAAACCCTCTTCATCCAGCTATCCCAAACACGTAATCCAGAATTTACTGGCCTTCCTGCAGGAAATAATTTCCCATTTTGGCAGCGCAAACGCACCATTGTGCAACGTGATTATGTCACGTTCCTCTGAAGTTAAGGGCAGCACGAGTCTATCCTGTAAAGGCGAGGAAGCTAAATGAACAATTAGGTCATTGTTGTTCACATCATGCTAGCTGTCTTCTCTCTCTCCCGGTTCCATGTCGAACAGCCGCTTTACCACGTCTGCTGTGACCGCCGAACATACGGTTCGTGGGTGGGGTTTTTCCGGCCGATCTTTTTTTTCCCCCCAGAGATTTAACTCACAACTTGAATCGCCGCATACATAACTACGGAACAAGGATTCATGGTTAGCATGTTACTGGACGACTGCTGCTAAACGGAAGGCTGAAAATAGCATTTCTGGTCAGCCAGTATTGTGAGAAAATGTAATTTGTTGGTTGTCTTAATGTAAAAATTTGTCTCGGGCAGTTGAACGAGTTCTCCAAGTATCTCCACCCCTACTGCATGCAGGAGTCCTGTTTCCCTTAAATATTCATGCGTTGGTCATATGACACTCGCAGTAAAAGTACTTTATGAAATCGTTTAAAACGATGGTCTAAGGGGTCACGGTTTTGCGAAATAGAGCCAGAATTTATATATTTAGACGGACATTTTTAGCTATAATCAGAATCTAGCTTTGTCGAGCTCAACCTGTCGCGGTTTTATCCCGAGGCTTATTCAGAAAGTTCTGTGAGTAAGAAGATGTGACGTCGACGCACGATTGGTTGATTCACGTTTTCCTCATTGTCTCTCTCTGGGATCCATGTATATTTTGAGGGGACGGTCACAGGTTGCGATCCTCCACATTTTGATGTAGCTTTGCGTCTTATTTCCGAATCGCCATGCATATTATTATTTTTCAAATTGCATTAAATCACCTCTGAACTGCAGAAAGACCTAATCCACACAAAGTGATAGATGAACAAATCCGAAGATGCTAGCTTTGATATAAAGTGCATATATATATATATATATGTACATATAGCTGAGCAAACCCAGAGTCTGATCCGGGTGAAATTCAAACCTTTATTCAAAAAAAAAAAAAGACCTTGGAATAAGAATTTCAGAGAATGCATTTAATCAAAATGTTTGCGAGAGCTTGTTGTCGAGGCTTTTAAACTCTTATCAAGCAACAGCTGGCTGACAGTTTTTTTTTTTTAAAGTGTCAATATATTAAAGTGAGAGGATTTCAAATGGTTAATCTGGCTGATTTCTGCATTATGTTTATTTTTAATTAGAATCTAAAGTCGACCAATTGCAATTTACCTGCGGGGATTTCTTTGTTTGAAATCAATCAGATGCCTTCGCCGGGAGGAAAAAGTGCCCAGATTTAAATGTTAATTTAGATTTCATGTTTTGACAGTGACAAAACATGAAAATCAAAATCCACAATGGTTTGTAATTCTTCGATCATCCTGTATTTGTTGAATCCAGCCGCGTCTAGTGTTAAAATTTGTTTCCTCTCTGAGTGTGATGAAGTTAATTTTCTGCTTTGGGTTTGTTGTGGAGACACGAGTGTAACCCATGCCAGTCACTGAGTTGCATAAAAACTGAATAATAACAACATAAGAGATGTCCCGCAGTAAAAAATACCCACAATCCTTTCGCCTAAACCGGTTGTCTTTTGTGATAAAACGCCATCGGCCGTGCGAGAACGTTATGGTATGTCTGCAACCTAAATGGCTCACAGCTGGCAAAGCTTTTTTTTTTTTTTTTTTTTTCCACGCCTGCAAATGTATTGAAAGTCAAATGTGACTTGATTTTGTACTATTCTACCGGACAGTTGGGTGATTTCACATTTTCCCCTGGCGCTGGGTTCTCTGCTGCGTCCCTCCAGTGTTCGGAATCAAAATAACAAAACCGTGCTCATTTGAAACATTTCCGCACCGACGTTTCTGCCGACTACCCGAATCTTAGCATCTGTTCTTGCCGTCGAACTCTGGCTTCTCGCTGTGATTCATCTCCGCAGCGTCGTCCACAAGGTGGCAGCCCGAAGCCGCCGCGTGCCTGGAATCCTCAGCCTTCCTCCCTGCGGACGACAGGAAAAAATTTAAACGGCCTGATTTAATTCCGCCGTCGTCGTTACAGGAGCGCAGGATGTCTGAGGAGTCTCAGAGAAGCTCGGCCGCTGAGATCCCGGTCACCAGCAATGGAGATCTGGATCAGAGTCCCGAGAGTGTGTTCCAGAGGGTAAGGACTCGGACCTGTCAGACGTTCTCGAGCACTCGCTTTCACTAGCCTTTACCTTAGAATTTAGAATTCATCCTCATCCACCTTCAGCTGAAAGGTTGGGTCGGGATACCGAGGGTCCACTTGATGAATACGTCACACCTGGTCAGACTAACCACCCGTCATTTGACACTCCCAGCTTGACTTTTCATCAAAACATCAAGAAAAATAATGGGTAAAAGGTGTTTTCAGATGACATTGTGATCTGCAGTTAGAGCAGGGAACGGGTGGAGGTATGCTCTGGAAAGGAGAGGAATGAAAGTTAGTCGCAGCAAGACAGAATTTGTTGAGGAAATGAGAGGAACCCGGGTGGAACGCTGAGGCTGCAGGGAGTGGAGATCAAGAAGTTAGAGGATTTAAGTACATAGGCTCAACAGTCCAGAGCAACAGAGTGTGGAAAGAGGTGAAGAATCGGGTTCAAGCAGGTTGGAATGGGTGGAGAAAAGTGTCAGGGGTACGAAGAGATAGAAGACTGTCAGCCAGAATGAAAGGAAAGGTGGAGGAGACCGTGGTGAGACCTTCAGATGCTGTATGGTTTGGTGACAGCGGGATTGAAGAAAAGACAGGAAGCAGAGCTGGAGGTCGCAGAAATGAAGATGTCAAGGTTCTCTTTGGAAGTGAGGAGGATGATGAGGATCAGGAATGAGTCCATCAGAGGAACAGCACAGATGTTTTGGAGGGAAGCCAGACTGAGATGGTAGAGTCATGTACAGAGGAGGGATAGTGAACATATTGGTAGACGGATGCTGGAATTGGAGGTTCAGAGGAAGACCAAAGAGAAGATTGATGGACGTAGTGAGAGAGGAACTGAAGTTAGTCTGTGTGAGAGAGCAGAATCCAGAGAAGAGGGTGAGATGGAGAAGATGGATTCGCTGTGGAGACCCCTGAAGGGAAAAGCCGAAAGGAAAAGAAGATAATTTTTCACAGGGGTGCAGGACATGTATGACTAAGATGGTTTGGACATGAACACAAACCAAGGTGAAGATCTGGGTAGAAGGTTGCTGAAGGTGGATCTGCCAGGCAGGAGGTCTAGAGGAAGACCAAAGAGAAGATTTATGGATGTAGTGAGAGAGGATATGAAGTTGGCATGAGAGAGGAGGATTCAGAGAATAGCTATACATGGAGAAGGTCAATTCGCTGTGGAATCGATCTTCCCTGAAGGGAAAAGCCCAAAGGAACAGGTGAAAGAAGTATTCTTCATGCTGACCTCAGGAGGCCCTCGCTCTTTTCATCTGACACCGAACTTTCACCTGTATTTATCACATTTAACTGTGTCAAATTCCAAAATTCATATACAGTGATCCCTCGCTGTAACGCGGTTTACTTTTCACGGTTTCGCTACTTCACGGATTTGCATCTTGCATTGTGTTCTGCATTCTGTCCAAAGTCACCCTGCTTCTTCTCTACCTGTACGTCAATAACGTTGCAGTTTAATATGTACACGTACGTAAAACAGCTTGCCAAATTTACATTACGTACGTGCAAATTCTCTTGCAATTTCAAGTTTCTCTAAAACCCAAAATGTTGACAAAACGCTCTGGAGTGACAAAAGCACCCGCGGAAGATGCTATCTATCACAGATAAAGTGAAACTTCTGGACATGCTAAGGGAAGGTAAAAGCTATGCGGCTGTAGGTCGGCATTACGGAATTAATGAATCTTCCGTTCGTTCTATAAAGAAGGAAGAAAAAAACATAAGGACGACAGCAGCAATGTATAATAGAGTATTTAATTGTATAATAATTGTAAAAAAAAAAAAAAGGTTTCTACTTCACAGATTTTGCCTATCACGGGTTCTTTTTGGAACGTAACCCCCGCGAAAAACAAGGTTTTACTGTATATGTTTTTGTGTTGAGCTAAATTTAGTGTATCATTACAACTCTGGGCATCAGGAAGATGCACATTTACTGTTATCTGTTCATTCGCTGCACGATTGAATTCTCCCCAGGACTCGTACCCCGGTGGACCGGTGGCCCTGAACCTCTCCGAATCCTGCGTCAACTCCGGCAACTTTGCGACAACGACCGAGGGCATCATCGAATCGGGACCGTACAAAGGTAAACTCTCTACCGCCATAACTGTGTTATTTTCACGGCGTCGCAGAAATTTGTCAGGACTGTCTTTCTTTTTTTTTTTTTTCTTTTTAAATAAATGTCTGCCTTGCATTTTACATGGTTGCTTCATGTCCCCCAGCTTCTCCGAGGTGCAGGCGTCCATCCGGGGACGGTATTAGAATTTGTAAAGCCGGAAGTCCAATTGAATTTAATGAGGATCCTCTGATCTCCACTTCGCCCGCGTCAGAAATGCAAATTCAAACATCTCCGCCGGCCAATGTTGCTATGGCTATTTCCCCCTTTTATTCACGCTGATGGCTTTTGTTTGAGCAGAGCCACCGAAGAAACACGGGAACATAAGATCCGCGAGAAAAATCTCAGCGCACCTCTGCAGGCGCGAGTCATAATTCTGAATATCTCCCAGGGTCGACAAGCCTGCCCGCGTCCCCCGTGGCACCGGTAGCTCCCAGCTCAGCTGTCGCTTGCCGCCTGGCGCGCTCATCCAGTGCTAGTCAGGCTGAGAAAGGTACCCGCAGTGATACAAGTAACCAGATAATACAGAGCTGTCAACACTAAACCATGACCTCCTGTGCCTTTCTTGGTTTCCGTCCGCCGCCCGCCATCCAGAACCAAACCCCTCCTCTTCTATCCCGACTCACAGACCTGTTTTATCGGCTCACCGCTCTTCGCAAATCTGGGCTTATCGGAGGTCCTTCTCTGCTGCCGGGTGATTTCTCCGCCCAGGCTTAGATCTCCAGATCTCTCCGCCTCTTGATGCTTCTGCGTTTGTCTGGCTTAGGAACTCCGAGGGCTTTTCTGTTTCATGCCGGGTGTTTTTTTTTTTCCTTGCTCGCAACATTTGTCATCATCCATAGACTCTTGACGGAGCTCTGAAACTGAAAGAGGGTTTCGGACGAGTTGGAAATGAAAGTCCGTCCATCGGCGCGTTTGTTGACGGTGAATCAAATCTGAAGGTCAGAAATAAGAGATACGTAAAACAGAAATGTCTACGCACATGACGGGCGTGGTCCTGTTGTGAGACCCCCATCGAATTAAAATAATAGAAAAGTATCTGATATCCTTCCCTCTGTTATTCTTCTGCTAATCGAAAATTGAGCCAAGATGTGAAAGTGACACAAACCTGGTTCTGGTTTTGTTGCCGTAACTCAAATTTGTATAAAAGAACTGCAAAATGGTAACCGCACCCTTAAATGAATTAATCAATGTGAATTAATTAAAAATTCATTTCGTTCCTTTAGTTACATTTTTAACTAAAATTAAAAAAAGGGAGATAGTTTTTAGTGTAGTAACAGCAGAAACATAGCAGTAGAATTTGCATTTAGAGAAACGCAATTTAGTAAACTAAAAGAATGAACTGAAGCCATTAGATGCAAGAGCTGTAATTTCCAGACTATTGAGCGCACCTGAATATAAGCCGCACCAGCAAAAAATAAATATACATATGTTTACATATATAGGCCACATTTGTCAATAAGCCTCAGGTGTCCACGTTGTCACATGAGATATTTACACAGAAATTTTTTTTAATGTGTTTTTTTTTTTTTTTTTTTTTTTTCCAAACAGTGCCTGTAACACGGTTGATGAAAAAGATTAATCATAAATAACACAAGGTAGAGTCCATCCATCCTTTTTCTCCGGCTGATCTCTATCTTGGTCTTCCTCCTGCGAATTTCACCGTCATTTCATTGGTCCAATATGACGAGACTAAATGTTTATTGGCGTGAAGTTCGTTGGACCCCAAAAAAATCCATAAATCAGCCGCTTAAACAATTCACAGCTTATAGTCAGGTAATTACGGCGATCAAAAGAAGAGATTTATTGTTTTTTTAATTTATGTATTTTGCAGGCCTCATTGCCTGAAGCTTGTTGTGCCAAAGCACAGGGTGATGGTGCACGATGGAGGGGCGGGTATGAATCCATAGTCTGCTTCACGCCAAACTGCTTTCCCAAAGGGGCCACACAAAAATGGAAAATCAAACAGGACCTACAAAGGAGCCTTGCGGCACACCAGGGCTAACGTGCGCTACGGTGACTGTAAATTGTCTTTTTGCGGGTAACAACAGAATCGGCGTCGGTCGAGCTAAAAGGACATGATCTGTAATTTTGTCTCAAATGACTTAAACTGCACCGTCAAGGATCCATTTTCTTTTAACAGCTAGTAAACTTGCTAAAATCTCTCCTTTCCAGCTCGATCTGGGTCGACTCGTCCTGTAACCTTCAACCGATCGCCGTCGGTTTCTTTCGCCTCGGTGGAGCGGTTCAAAAAGCATCTTTTCTGCATTTCCCCTCCATTCCACTTGGAGCTCCTTCCATCTCTTTGAATGTGACCGCTAGGAAATGACTAATGGTATTTTAATGTTGGTTTTTTTTTTTTTTCTTTCCTTAGCTTAGCTTAGCGTTTGTCCTGTACTGAAGCTTTTGTGTCGAGAATCTCATCGCACCTCTTGCTAACCATTACCCTTGGATTGTCCCTCCCTAATTATCGAGCCAGCCTTCCTGTCAATCGAAAATAACTCAATCGCTAAGTGAATGACTTTTAATTGTCCAGGCGCTATGAAAGCACAGCCAAAGAGCGGAGCGTTGGTCCTTTCAGACGACTTAAAGAACCCTGCCATGGAAAAACTGGACCTAGTGAGAAAGTGGAGCATCAACACTTATAAAGTAATCCTCTCTGTCCTTGATTTATTTTTATGTCCCTCCTCTACTTTGCTACCTCTGAGCCTTCAGTTTCACCCTCACCTCCTCCCCAAACCACCCACAATAACATTTTCTGTCTTGATTTTCACAATCATGCTCTTGTGCAGCTAAACTCAGCCTCGGTATTTGAAAAGAAAAAAAATAATTCACGTAAATCCCAGCATTGTTTTTAAGTGCGCCGTCGTCCGCAGTGCACCAGGCAGATTCTGTCGGAGAAGCTGGGTCGGGGCTCCAGAACCGTGGACTTGGAGCTGGAGGCCCAGATCGAGGTCCTCCGCGACAACAAGAGGAAGTACCAGAACGTGATCCGGCTGGCCCAGACGCTGGCCGCCCAGCTGTCGCAGATGATGCAGACGCAGAGGCAGCTGGGCGACGCCTTCGCCGACCTCAGCCTCAAATCTCCCGAGCTTCACGTGAGTCCTCCACTGAATCCGTGACAAGATAGAAATTGGAATTTTTAGAAAATTGCGGGCGTAGCGGTCAGCATTTCTGTCTCGCAGCAAGGATTTGCATGTGGAGCCTCTACGTTCTCCCCGTGTCTGCCGGGGGGTTCCTCCAGGTTCCTCCCACGGTCCAAAAACATGCAGGAGGTTCATCTGAGACCCCGAAGCAGGGCTACACACACTTTTTCAGCATGTGAGCTACTTATGAAATGTCCGAGTCATAATGATCTACCTACTGTAAAAACGCAAAACACATTTATTGAGAATTCTTTATATGTATAATATAGGTTGGTGTACCTTGCATAACTGCATGAATCCATTTTTCACGATACAATTTATTTGTCATGATGACGTGCACTGAATGGAATCAGCCAGGGAGGCACAGTGCGGACAGCAGCTGCTGCTAGCCAGCTTCAAGCACACTTCCAAATGATAAGAATAAAAATAAGAACAACTTTATTTAACCCGAAGGAAGGAAATGGTTGTGTCAGAGTTACAAGAAAAATATAACAATGATAAATAGTAGTAGAAAATTGTATTTAAAAGATAATTATAATAATAATGATAAGAACAAGAACAACTTTATTTATCCCAAACGAAGGAAATTGTTGTGCCAGAGTTACAAGAAAAATATAACAATAATAATTAATAGTAGAAAATTTTATTAATTTTTTTTTACCGTAATAATAATAAGAATACGAATAAAAACAACTTTATTTGAAGCAATTGTTATGCCAGAGTTTCAAGTAAAGCATAACAATAATAAATAATAGTGGGAAATTGTATAAACAGCATATAAAAAAAAAAGGGGGGGAGCGGAGAATAAGAAATTCAAATATAACTACGAAGTGTCAAAGTAACAAGTCAAGGCTATAAAGTGTCTTAAGGTCTTAAGTACAAAGATTTTGAGATTCCCTGCGGCTGAAGGGAGAGGAATTAAAAAGTAAAAAAAAATTAAAAGAAATACAAATTAACTATAAAAGTGTGGTAGTTTTGTATGAACAGTCCGAAAATGCCGCTCCACGTTTCCCTTCTTGGGTAAAGTGATGGCGGAGTGGCTGATGAGGCAAACAAATTCGACAATGACAGTAAAATTTAAGTTATCCCACTACTTGCAGAAGTTTTTGGCTTCTCACTTGGTCCTGCTCCCCCACTCATTTTAATACCATTTCTTAAGTTTAAAAGGAATAAGTGGGAGGATAACCAGGTAACTCAACAGCTTGCTAGAGCTTTGCAGCTGATGTACACGCATGCGTGGTGTTTGTTGATTCATTTTTATTCTTGTTATTGCTGTCGTCACTCTATTTATATTGTCGTTTAGCTCTGGTTGTCTATTTTTCACCCTTCCTGTTACATTAAGTTGTCTGTTGTCGCTGTTGATGCTCTCCCTGCTGCCTATAATATTTATATTCATTTTTATTTTATATTATTTTCTGTTCTATTTTATTTTTTCTTTTATTTCTGACATTATAACTGTTACGCTGCAGTGACAAAGGATCGTCCCCTGTGGGGATCAATAAAGTTCATCTTATCTTAACCATGTGTCAGGAAAAGGTCAGGGGTCAGACTGGGCTGCCCTGTACGTCAATTAAGTGACAAATCACGCGATCTACCCGCGCTACCTTTTGCTATCGAGCGGCAGATCGCAATCAACTGCCAGTGAAAGCGAGGATAGCTGGATAAGCGGTGTCAAAGTTACAGAGAGTGCATGTACAACCGTGCATTTGGTTTGTGTTGGTTAATTAAAACAACCCGTTGTTGGCGTGACGTCCAAGAATCTGCTGCTTAACCTTCTGAAAATGATGTGATTTGTGCCACGAATGCAACGTTTCTCTGACACCATGCGAAACTTTGCTCCCCAGGAGGAGTTTGGCTACAACGCTGACACCCAAAAACTTTTGTCCAAAAATGGGGAGACGCTGTTGGGCGCCATCAACTTCTTCATCTCCAGCGTGAACACGCTGGTGGAGAAAACCATCGAGGACACCATGATTAACATCAAACAGTATGAAATCGCCAGGTAACCCGCGAAGAAGATTCAATCCCGTCATGTTTGGTCCCGGTTATCTCCACGTGCGCCGCCCTGATCGCGTGTCGTTGCGTGCAACCCGGCCAGGGTGGAATACGATGCCTACCGCACGGATTTGGAGGAGCTGAATTTGGGGCCGCGCGACGCTACAACCATGCCGAAGATCGAGCAATCCCAGCAGCAGTTCCAGCTCCACCGCGAGAAGTACGAGCAGATGCGAAACGACGTCTCCGTCAAGCTGAAGTTCCTGGAGGAGAACAAGGTTTGTTGGACGCTGGTTTTCTGGGTTGCCGTGCTGGATGAGCTTTTAGAATTTCATTTAAATAATCAGGGGGTGAAAAGGAGGTAAACAGGAAAATTATAAAAATCTTTATGTGGAATGAAATGTTCCTCTGAAAAAAAAATACATGATGAATTAATATTAAAAAAAAAAAAAAAATGATGAAATTACATCCTAAAAATATTGTTGAGTTAAAAGAGAAAATCTTGTCACTGTGGTAAAATTAGCCTGTAGAATATATTAGAAAATTGATAGGTAGCATGTACAGGACGGACTCAGAAAATTAGAATATTGTGATAAAGTTCTTTATCTTCTGTAATGCAGTTAAAAAAACAAAAATTACTTTTTCATGATATTCTAATATTTTGAGATAGGATTTTTGAGTTTTCTTAAAATGTAAGCCATAATCCGCAACATTAAAATAATAAAAGGCTTGAAATATTTCAGCTCATTTGTAATGAATCCAGAATGTCTGACATTTTTGTTTTTGTAAAAAGAACTTTATCACAATATTCTAATTTTCTGAGACAGTCCTGTATAATGTTTATGATGCTTTTAGCTATTCTGGTAATTAAATCTTTTTAATTTTGCCCGTTTTTTTTCTTTTTTGCTATCATTTATGTGTGTTTTATCGAAATAAGAAAAGATAGTTTCAACCATGTCATTAGAGTTTTTTTCATCAACACATTCTCTTTGGTTTCAAATTTTGAAGCAAAAAATACATCGCAAAGCTACTTTTCCGAAAAAAAATGCGTGCGCCGGCCGCACGAACACAAAGGTTTGATTTCAGTCAGGAGGCCGCAAAATATTGTTCCAAGGGCCGCGAGTCCGAGACCCCTGATTTAAATAATTCAAACCGTGTTTATTCCACCCCGTTGAGATGATCAGGGATACGTTTTTAATGAATTTCCCCAACAAACCAACAAAGAGCACGCGTTATCTTACATCTACCAGCGGCCCGGGGATCCGTGTTGGATGCGAAGAGCGACATGATGTATCTCCGGATTGAATCTCTTTGCCGTCCCGAACAGGTGAAGGTGTTGCACAACCAGCTGATCCTGTTCCACAACGCCATCGCCGCCTACTACGCCGGGAACCAACAGCAGCTGGAACAGACACTCAAGCAGTTCCACATCAAGTTGAAAATGCCAGGTGGGGACAGTCCATCCTGGCTGGAAGAGCACTAATCACTCCTCCTCCCCCCTGCAGAGCTAAGCTGGGAGCCGTTTCGGACGAGAAACGTCCAAATCATACCGAAATTTATAATTTGTCGCAATCCCTCTTCCTCTTGTCACTGCCTTTCTACCTTTGAGAATTCTTAATCCTCCATCATGAGAAAGAAAAACACACAATCTGTCTGAAATCTTTTTTTTTTTTTTTTTTTTTTCCAATTCTACACAAGTAACAGGAAATGCACTTTTTTTACGCCGTCCGGTCAATCTACCGGACAGGAGTTGCTGCGGTAAACTTATTTGGAAACTGTAAATTGCCTTTTTTTTTTTTTTTGTACTCCAGCGTATGAATGTTGTATCCCGGCGCCGTGGGATTCAAAACCACTGCCGTTTTCCTCCCGTTCTTTACAATCGCGTCCGCCGTTGATCCGGATTCCGGGAACGAGACGCCCGGTCGGCTTCCTCACCGGCGGACTTCTCTGTAACATTCCAGACGGTTCAGGATTTAAACCGAGAACCAGGAAATCATTCTCTCCCGACATTTCTGAAACTGACCGATTCACCTTTTCTATATCCCGGGTAGAAGTCGCAGATGCAAATTAGAGCGTCAGTCACAGACGATTAGCTCCAAAACATTGCCCAAATGTGTAACGGCTGTTTACGTCAGCCGCCGATATGGTCGTGGACTCTGGAGGAAGCGCGAGGCCCGACTGATGCTGCTTCAAGGGTCGACACCAGCGATGTTTGGAAACGGGATATCGGATCAGCGAGAACCCTCGTTCTCATCGTGTACGTCTCCGTCGCGATTTGCATTCACGCGGCAAGTTGCGGGTCGAGCTCTCGAACGCCGTCGGATCTTTTTTTTTCCTCCCAGAAATGCCGCCTTTCACCAAATTTTCGATTGCATTCCACAGTGGGAACGTCCCTTTCCGCACAAGGCGAACAGCGCGGCTTTTGTAAATAAGTATCCTCGCGCAACGTGCGTCATCCGAGTGTAAACAATCAAGCTAGCGCTAACGTCGGCTCAACGCGGGCTCGCCTGCAGCCACCGGTTGATGGAAATACAAACCCGGCAATCCGGGGGTTTAAATTAACACGTCTCGGTTTTGGCCGGTTAGAAAACTTAACAGCTTTTGATCGTGTTCTTAACCTGATGATTGACTCCTTGCGCCTTTTGGGACCGATCATGTAGATTTGACCAGCTCAGGTGAATCTCAAAGGCATTGATTTCAAGCGGCATCAGTCCGGCTCCGTTCAAAAACACGGTTTCTTCACGGGTTCCCCGATTTTTGCGAACGTTCACGCCGTCAAAAGTTCGATCCTCTCCCATTAAACGACTGGCCTTGTGTGATTAAATGTGCCTTGATTTATTCTTTTGTTTCTTTTTTTATTTTCCTCCCTTCCCCTCTGTCATACCTCGTCTTTCTTTTTTTTGCGACGCATTCAGACCAAAATCGTCTAAATGCACGTATGAATTAAAAAAAAAAAAAAAGAAATCACCTTCAGGCATTTTTCTTAAAGATATTTATGCAAACTTGTGCGTTTCCACAGACAAAACACAGCAGGCAGATTCGCACGGACCAAAATACGATGAACTTGAAAAAAAAATTTTTTTTTGTAAATTTTGAGAGACCAGCATCTTCTGATCGAGCTGCTAACAGATTCCTCCGTCGGGCTTTGAGAAGTATATTTTATCAAATGGGGCGTTTGAGACACTGGTATTTATATCCAGTACTGGAGTCGCAGCCGGTAGTTTCTTAATGCTAAATATAGTATGTATGAATCTTGAGCAACCTCCAGTTTTTTCTTGGGATAGATGGATATATATTTGTAATTCCCCCTGTTTTACCTGTAGTTTTCTGAATACCCGCGGAATGACCTGCAGCGGCGGATCCACTACTTTGTAAAAATGCAACCCTAAACAGACTTCGTGTCGAGAAAAAAAAAAAGATCCTGAATGTTCTGGAACTTCTTTTCTTTTTTTTCGGGCGGGGGAATAAATGTCTTTCCTTTCCAGCGAGTTTCCTGGATTTTTTTTTTTTTTTCACGGCGGTATGAACAGTCACCAGCAGGGGCCAACAAACAAAAGGGAGGCAGTTTGATTTAGGAGTGTGTGTGTGTGTGTGTGTTACCAAGGGTTACTGAGAGAACATCAATGATGAGGCAAAAACAAAGCAGCCATGTGTGTTTTCAGGCCACAACCTAGACTTTAGTCATGGCAGAAATACTATAGTGGGAAAATACTGACTTGAAAATGATATTCAAGATGGATGAACTAAGAATAATCGTGAGATAGAGTACATTTATTTGAATAAAAGGTGAATAAAAAGAAGATTATATACATGCATTATAATACTGGACTGAGAATTCAAATAATCACTGCAAATATTTTTCTTCTAGAATCAAGTAATCAATGACATAATTTGATATTTATCGTTATACAGGTGCAAGAGGGATCTTTTTATATATGAATAAAAGAAACAACCATTCACTCTGTCATTTAACGAGTCATATAGAAAAATAAAACCTTTCACCCTCTCATTAGGTCATATAGAGACATACAACCGTTCACTATCGCCTGTTTTATAAATATTCACTCCATGTAGACATACAACCATTCACTCATTCATTCAGATGTCACCTGGAGACAACCAGACATTCATCCTCTCATTCACGAGCCCCAGTGCAGCCCTGAAAAGAATCACACTTTTACAAAACCAGAAGTACTGAGAAACACCAAAAGGAACAGTTTTATGTACTTCTGATGATGATGCTGTTTGGTTTGGAGACACTGGTGTTGAGAGAAAAGACAGGAAGCAGAGCAGGAGATTGCTGAGATGAAGATGCTTTGGTTCTCTTTTGGAGTGACCAGGACGGATAGGATTAGGAATGACTCTATCAGAGGGACGGCACATGTCAGATGTTTTGGAGAGACGGCCAGAGAAGCCAGACTGAGGATGGAGAGGGTGGATTTGCTGTGGAAACTCCTGAAGGGAAAAGCCCAAAGGTAAAGAAGAATTTGTCCCAGGGGTGCAGGACTTGTATGACCGAGACAAAGTGATGACTGAGATGTTTTGGACATGAACACTCCTCTGTTCCCGTCCAAACCATGGAGAAGATCTGGGTAGAAGGTTGCTGAAGTTGCAGCTGCCAGGCAGGAGGTCTAGAGGAAGACCAAAGAGAAGATTTATGAAGATTTAGTTAGAGATGAGGATAAAGAGAATAGGGTTAGATGGAGAAGGTTGATTTGCTGTGGCGACCCCTGAAGTGAAACGCCCAAAGTACTTGCAGCACTTTATATTCAAGATTCAACGCTTTAAAAACGTGAAATTCCTACTTTGCTGTCCGCAGTGCATTTGGATATGCATTGATGAGGAATAATGCTAGTAAACATTTTATAAATATTATAAATATGAACAGCGGCAGTGCAATAAGAAATATGAGCACGGCTTGACGTGCAACTCACAAAGTGCAAACAGAAGGATGGGTGTAGTTTGAATGAGCAGTGTTTACATCTGCAGATGTGTAGTGCAAAAAGATAAGATAAGATAAGATAAACCTTATTTTTCTCTATAGGGGAAATTCTTTCGCCTCAGCAGCGCAACAGTTATAGTGTCAAAATAAATATGAATATAAGTATAATTAGACAGTTAGAAGACAGAAAATAGCAAATACATCCACGAATGAATAAACAGCAGTGAAAATAACAACAGCAACAACATCAGGGTGAAAAATAGACAACTAGAATTAAATGAATATATAAATAGAATGACAATAGAAATGACAAGAATAAAAATAAATTAACAAAAAATAGGCAGAATGCGTTAGAATATATCCCATTTTAGGAGATTCTATAATCCCATTCATTACAGACGAGATTATTGAAGTTGCGCCACATTGCCTCGTCAACGCGCAATCGCGCACATGGAACGGGAGCGCGCCTCCCCCTGCGACGGGAGCGCGCTTCCTCCCCACCTGGACCAATCGTGTGGGAGGGCGCTCCCGCCTCTCCCGCCTCTCCCGCCGCTCCCGCAGCTCCCGCAGCTCCCGCCCGCCTCAGAGTGCGCGTCTGCCCGCTGCGGCTCGGCCACGGCTCCCCTGCCCAGCGGACCCTCCGGGGACGGAGCGGATTACGCGCCCCGGCCAGCCTCCTCATCCCCCGGTAAGTCAGCACCGGACGGGACGCCGCATCACGCCGCCTGTGTGTGTGCATATGTGTGTGTGACGTGCAATGCGTTAACGAAGCACCGGAACTCAGCTGTGCGGAGTCACCAGGAGTTTGCGTGATATTTCCCCATGTTTCCCTTCCACCGGGCCCTCCTTCCCGTCCCTTCCTCCCCCCCGCCGCGGAGCTCCGGCTCCGGCTGCGGGTCGGTTACATCACCGGGACGGGGCCGGGGCGGCCGGAGGCCCGGCGCCGTTGCCCAGAGACACGCCGGCGGTGTAAACACAGGCCTGGGGGGGGGGGGGCGGAACAACGCGGGGTGTCAAGGAGCCTAAACGCACCAGCAGTCCGTATTGATCAGTCATATCGATCGATGATTGGAAGTTTACATTGAAAATTCATGGAGACTTTGCATAGAAAAGTGCAAAGTGGAAAAATAAAGAAATATGGTAAATAATCCTCTCACATCCCATGATTATAGCACTTCCTTTGCACGTTTCCCTTATATTATTTCCACTTTCATGATGCTTCCATTCATCCTCCTGGTGATGTTCACCCATCCACTCGTTGCCACGCCAACCTGGGGTCATGTTTTGCTCAAGGGCACTTCGGCGCGGCACCTCCTCCAATACCGTCCCCTCGGAGCCCCCTCATTTGGATTTAACAGAACTCTAATGATGATATTTAGTCAAAGAATCGGCTGATATTCTTCAGTTGGGGATGTTGGCAATGTATCACACACGATCTATGACGTCGCGTGAAAATCCATTTCTTAATCCCCTTAAATATGAGATTATTTGTCAAGAGAGCACACATGAATGATGCCAGCACACAAAACTATTTACAAGATAATGCAATATATAAAGGGGGGGTGCCGGACAGTGGCCGCGTAAATAACGCTTTAGGAGTAGGAGTTGTGTACCGGGGAAAACATGGTTGAAATAGAAATAATTATTCACTCCCTCATTCTAATGAGGAGACGTGCAGCCGTTCACCCTCTCATTCACGTCATAGAAACATACGACCATTTAATCTCCTGTTCAAATGTCATATCGACACACAAGCCTTCACCCTTTCATTCATTTCCCATATAGAGACTAATGGAGAAATTTATACCATTCATTCCCTCATTTTAATATAGAGACATACAAGCATTCACATCTTATACACTGCTCAAAAAAATAAAGGGAACACTTAAAAAACACATCCTAGATCTAAATGAATGAAATATTCTTATGAAATACTTTGCTCTTTACACAGTTGAATGTGCTGACAACAAAATCACACAAAAATGATCCATGGAAATCAATTGTATCAACCCATGGAGGTCTGGATTAGGAATCACACTCCAAATTAAAGTGTAAAAACAAACTCCAGGCTGATCCAACTTTGATGTAATGTCCTTAAAACAAGTCCAAATGAATCTGTGTTGCTTCCTGAGTGTACACTATGATTTCACACAAGTGTGATTGACTTGGAGTTACATTGTGTTGTTCAAGTGTTCCCTTTATTTTTTTGAGCAGTATATAAAGACACAACTCACCCTCTCATTCACTCCTTAAATAGACGTAAATTTAAAGACATACAAACCTTCGCCCTCTCATTCACACCTCATCGAGAAATCCCTTCCATCGGAGCCTCGATGGAAGGGATTCCTCGTCTGGTTTCTTTACGACCGTCAGAGAATCTCCCGAATTATTTGCGAAAGGCAAATATCGGAACAGCGGTAGCTTAAAATACCCGCCTTTCACCATGCTAAGCGGCTAAACTGGGAGCGATAGCGCAGCAGACCAGTGCCTGGCTGCAGTGCGGGACCCCGAGCCGCCGCCGCTCGCCGCCCGCCGCCCTTCGGCCTTTTTTGTCCCCGGCTCCTTGGCCCCCGGGGGCCTTTGTACGCTCCTCTCCTCCCCGAGATGAATTAGAGGGCAATCCATTCAAGTGTTGGGAACAATGTCCCACGGCGGAGGGGAAAAAAAAAAGGAGATTCTTCCCCGGGTCGGGTCAAGGGAGAGGGAAGTGTCGCTCCCTCCTCCCCGGTTGCTGTGGAGGCTGAGAGTTACATGGAAAACTCAATTCTCTGACGTCATCCCGTGGAGGAAGACATCGGGGGGGGGGGGGTTGATTTATTGGTGCTGCCAGCTCCGGGCAGCCGGGCGTCCGATGGCCCGAGCGGAGGTAAAAGGTCCAGGAAAGAAAGGCCAGAATGGTGGAAGCGTCTTCCGAAGCGTGTTTTGCTCTTCTATCGGTTTTACCCTCCTCCTCGATCTGTTGTGGAAAGGCACTTTCTGAAGTTGATGCTGTGATCCGTCGGGGTTTAATCCCTCTCTAGATCAGGAGTGTCAAACATCAGCATCGTGGATGCATAAACAGTATAAACGTAATGTAAAATAAATGTAACTACTCCTTAATGTTGAATAACTCATTCAAATCCAATCCCATTTCTGTGACTTGGCCAATATTTCTTTTATTTCGGTTGTGGGACCTCATAATAATTTTAAATGTTGATTTTCTCACTCCGTTTTTTGTATCGTGATTTTTTTTTTTTTTTAGATTTCAAGGATAAAATTTGCTCGAATCGCATTTTGTATCTTAAAAAATGCGTATATAAGGTGATTCGTATCTTGAATGGCCACTCCGTTTCTCTATATGACTTGTGTAAGAGGCAGTGAATGGTTGAATGTCTCCAAATGATATGTTAATGAGCGGGACATTTAGGGATAATTTGTATTTCTCAAGTCCACTTGTTGAAAATGGCATTGATGTGGATTCACTGCGATCTAATGGCGGGACGCCGTCACTTGGTGGGTAACGTGACCGACATGAATTGTGGGAAATGTAGTTTCTGGTCCACGCAATCAGACCTTTTAAGATGTTTTTGAAGGCCACAGAAAATCAGGACTCCCTTGAAAAAGAGGATTTTAATCTCAATGGGACTTTCCTGGTTAAATAAAGGAGAAATAAAAATGACGTGGCGGGCCACATTTGGCCCGCGGGCCTTGAGTTTGACTCTAGATCATGATCACACACATACCTGCACTGTGGACTCTCACAGGACTCACGGTGGGTCGCTAAAGCTACATAAAGCTACAGAAGGGCAATAGAAGGTCTTGATAATGAACTAAGTCTTGTACATTGTCTTCAATCCTTATCAACACTGTGCAACATAAACTGTAACTTGCTAGCGTGCTAACATTAGCCCCTTCGGCACTGTCTGAAATTTTCAGGTACGAGGCTGTTTTTCCGTGAACCTCAGTTGCTAGAAGCATTTTATCTCCTACCCCTTACATGCTTCACCTATGTCACCAAACATGCTAACATTAGCCCCTTTGGGCACTGTTGGAACTTTTTCAAATTCCTATAACTTTTTTTGCATGCATTTGGACAGCAGTGGGAACCAGGGAGCATGGACCTCAGTTCCTGGAGCAATTGTAGCTCCGACTAGAAGGCAGGGTTTTTGACGGTTCCACAGGAAGTCGTATGAATTGAGTGCTCAGTGATTGGTGGAACTCCTAAGCCACACCCAGATACCAAATACTTTTAGCGGGGAACCATTTTTTGTCACTGCTCAGATGTTTTCTTGCATCAGAATCGACAGAACCAGCAAGAAACGGAGCTACGAAGAGGTCCAATCTCTTCTGGCCTGCTGTGTCACATACGGGTTTCCAGAGCTGGCAGAGGAACATCTACATTTTGGCCACAATAAGTCCAGAGTTAGCTAAAGGCTAACGGGCTTCTTTACACGGCGAAGCATTTCAGGGAGAAGATCATACATGTTTCTTGTTCCCGCCATGCAGAACATGAATCCATGATGACCATGTCAACTTCATCTTCTTCTTCACTGGTTTGTTTTCAATTGTGGAGCTTGAGGTCCCTGATGCTTGTGTGGCTCCTACCTGCCTGTAAGAATGCTAAGCTAAAACGTTCCCTCGGAGGAGGCTGGTTCCTGGAACCAAATTAAAGCTGGACAATCGCTAGAACTTTTAGCAACTTTTAGCGCCGTCCAAGTCCACCTTGAATGCTGATGACGCTTCAAGATCCTCTTTCCCGTCCTTAATTCTGTGTCCAGATTCATTCCAGAGAATGACAGTCTCACTCAATTCACACAGGAAATGAAAAAGTCCCGTACAGTCGTGTGTGTGTGACACACACATACGAGCGCAGTAGCCTGACGAGTTGCCAGGAGTGCACATGGGCGCCGCCAGCACATTCTCAACTCGATACAATTACAGTGAATTAAATGAATCGTCCGTCTGGAAACGAGGAGACGGTGCCAAACGAGGCCGACGTGGATCGCTCTTCATGTCGCCCGGTGTTTAACTGCCCCTGATTGCGTTTTTTGAAATCCAATCCTTTGTGTAAGTCACTCAAGTCAATGGTGTTCTTCATGCTTGATAGCATTTGCTAACCGTGCTAACCGTTCGCTCTGACTCGTGCTTCTGTCTACTTTGGGGTTTTCAGGTTTGACCTCAGTAACAGCCCCTTTGGCACTGAAGGAACTTTTCGTGATTCCTTGAACCTTTTCAGGAATTAGGCCACTTTTCCGTGCGGCTTCGGAACCAGGAACCATGGACCTTACTTGCTAGAAGCTACATGCTTCAGTGACCTTGCTATCAGCCCCTTTGGTACTGTTGGAACTATTTCCAATTTCTCGTACCTTTTCAGGAACTAGGCCTCGTTTTTCATGCATCCGGAGAGCAGAAGAACCCGGGACTGTGGACCTTGGTAAACGGAACCATGTTCGCTCCTAGGGTCTTCTTACGGCTCTGTAGGAACTCGTATGACATTGTCGATTGGTGGAACTCTCAAGCCACGCCCATTGCAGGACATTTATAGCAGATTGCGGTATGAAGATACATGTCCTGGACTCTTGGGTCATACCGGTCCCTACTGTGATCCCTTACTAAGAACCTTCTTCTTCTTCTTCTTCTTCTTTTCCTTTGGGCTTTTCCCTTCAGTGGACGCCACAGCAAATCCAACCCTTTGGTCTTCTCTTCGGTCTTCCTCTAGACCTCCAGTTCCAGCAACCGTCTACCAGTATATTCACTATCCCTCCGCTGTACATGACCCAACCATCTCTTCTCTCCAAAACATCTAACAGGTCCCTCTGATGGACTCATTCCTGACCCTGTCCATCCTGGTCACTCCCAAAGAGAACCTCAACATCTTCATCTCAGCAACCTCCAGCTGTGCCTCCTGACTTTTCATCATTAGGTCCCTTACTGAAATTGGAGTTAGACACTTCTTGGAACTGTGCCTTCAGAACATTTCTGTCCAAAAGCGTCTCACAACTAATGATTATCTTCGAAGAGATTCTGTACATGGGTTTCGGACAAACCTGTCCATATGTTTTGTGTATTATCACCAAAACAAGCTTCGTCATTTTGCTCTTTATCAAGGGACTTCCGGCCTTTCAGCAACACGAGAAACCGGTTTTGACACCGGAGGCGACCGTACGAGCCGCCTGTCCGAACAGAGCTTTCCACTAAGTCCCGATGAAACCATGGAGGCAAAGACCCGGTCTTTATTCCCCAAGCAGCTACAAGGCATCTCTAATAACAGCTCCCTGGTAACTGATGTTTGGTGGGTTTACCGACGTTGCCGGTTGAGTCCGTAATGCGATCCTGGCTCACGTGTCGCCTGTAACTACTGTTTTGCAGGCGACGGTGCGTCTTAATCAAGGCCGGCTTTTCCCCCCGTGGGTAAACACGGCAGGAAAACATGTTTGCCTTCTCCCGTGTTTCCCTGCCGTCGTCCCCGTGGCGATCGGCGGCAAACACCTGCGACGACGGTAACGAACGAACCTACCGGCGTTTTATCCTCGCGTGCCAAACGTCGGGTTGCGGCGAGGGTTTTCGCCCCGCGGCTACTTTTGACTCGAATTGCCGAAGCGACAATTGTGCGGCCTCGGGCCAGACACCGATCGGACGCGAACAAAAGCGAGAAGCATGAGAATGTCCGGATCCCTTTTTTTTGATCCGGAGCTTCGCAGACGGTGTCGCCTGTCGCATCTGGACCCGCCGTCGTGCCGCTACCGAGCCCAGCGGCTTCGGTTTCACCCGGCCCTTATCTATCCTCGTATCGCCGTTGTATTTTTCATGCTTGCGGGTCGTCGCAGCGCCTCGTTTTTTTTTTTTTTTTTTTCGGGATCGTGTTATCAGTGAAGAAAAGAATGGCTCATTTATTCGCTCCATCTAACCCAAACAAATTCCATCTACTACAAGATCCCTGCATTCTTTCCAGAAGATTATTTCCCTGTTCAACCCTGGGTAAAACACGACGCTGATTTTATCAAACCCACACATTTGGTTTTTGGTTTTTATTTTATCAACTTGTTCAAATCGACGGCAATGCAGATCCCCCCCCCCGATTAGTTTGTTTCCCATTTTTTTCCACGCATTGATCAATTTAGTGTCACAAAAAAAAAATCCCAGTGTGCCAGAGATCAGAATGAGAATACTTTCTTGATCCCCTAAGCGGAAATTGCTTTTTCATTGAAAGCAGCTCTTGCTCACAGAATAAAGTGGAGAAGAATCAAAATAGAATTCTATATAAAAATAAAGAATAAAAATAGCAAAAAAAAAAAAAGAACAGATAAGATCAAAATGAATAAAAACAAAAGTTAAAGGCATGTAAAAATACATCAAAATATATGCAACCTATATACATGTGTATTACACGTGCTAATTTTGTGTATAAGTTGGGGTTGCTATTCAGTAAAACATTTATTGCACAGAAGACAATGGATCTATTGCATCAAAATAGAATTCTATATAAAAATAAAGAATAAAAATAGCAAAAAAAAAAAAAAAGATAAGTAAAGATTAAAATGAATAAAAACAAAAGTTAAAGGCATGTAAAAATACATCAAAATATATGTAATGTATATACATGTGTATTTTCAAGTACATGTATATGATTACACGTGCTAATTTTGTGTATAAGTTGGGGTTGCTATTCAGTAAAACATTTATTGCACAGAAGACAATGGATCTATTGCACATACGGAGAATTATTGCACATTAAGATTAAGATAAGATTAAGATTGGAGTCGGCAATGGGCGGCATTGTGTTCTAATAACAGGCTAAAAGGATTAATCTGATTATTCTGTTTGCTAAAAAAAAAAAAAAAGCAGTGGTTTCAGGGTGGCCGGGGCTCAGCCGCCGGAACGCCGACCCTCTAATTACAAGGTTGTGGGTTCGGTTCCCTGCACCCCGACCTTTGGCTCCAGATGGTCGGCTGTGATTGGGCGAGAGGCAAGGGTCAATCACAGGGCTACGAGACATACGACCTTTCACCCTCTAATGTAAACATGTTATCAAGACATACAACCATTCACCCTCTCATTCATACGTCAATGAGTGGAGACACGCAAGCATTCACAAGTCAATCGTACAATCATTAGCATGCATGGAATCTTTAATCTGTTGCGTCAAACTCAAGGCCCGCGGGCCAAATTTGGCCCGTCACGTTATTTTCCGTGGCCCGCGAAAGCGTCTTAACCCTTGTGTTGTCTTGCGGGTCAAAAGTGGCCCACTACCATGTTTAGCTGTAGAGAAAACACCTCAACCTATTTTTTTCCCAACTTGAAATTTTATGACTTTTCCTAAAGAGACTCCATAATTAGAGAAAGTGATACTTCTTTTTTTGTTTATGTTTCCATGTGGGCTGTACACCACTAGGGTACAAAGGGTCATTTTTGACCCGTAGGACAAGGGGCGTAAACACAATGTTAAGATCGCATGAGGGTTAAAAAGGTCTGATTGTCTTAATTAAAATAAATAAGTCAAATGCGTGCATTGATCAGAAACTACATTTCCCGCAATTTATGCCGGTCATGTTACCCGCCATTCGATAGGGGTGAGTCCACATCAATGCCATTTTCAACTAGTGGAATTGAGAAATACAAATTATCCCTAAATGTCCAGGAAGAGAAACGTCAATGCAGATTGAAGGCTGTTTCAAGAAAGATGGGAAGGCCGACACATGTTTGTACGTCGAGGAGAAAAACCAGTGCGTCTTTTGCGTTACACTTTATAGCCTTGAATTGTTACTTTGACACTTTATAGTTTTTTTTGTATTTCTTATTCTCCCCCTTTTTTTATACTGTTCATATAATTTCCTACTATTATTTATTATTGTTATGTTTTACTTGAAACTCTGGCATAACATTTTCCTTTGGGATAAATAACGTTATTCTTATTCTTACGAGGCAGCGTCAGTTATCACCAAGCACGGAGCTAAGTATGCTAAAGTTAGCATTCCAGAAAAACAACAAATTGATATAACAGGATATTTTTCTCAATTCACTTGGATAGTTTGATGATTGCTCGATGGAGTAATGGAGCAATTGGTAAACATCATTTTCTTACATCTATGCAAATGCATATGTAACATTTAGGATTTGAATGAGTTATTTAACATTAAGGAGTAGATACATTTATTTTACATGCCATTCCCCACAGTCCCACGAAGCCGGGACTCGAAGGGCCGAAGGGGCCGGACGGAGCGCCATCAAACAGTCATTGACGGATCAGGCGGGATCTCGTCCGCCCGCTCTGCGAACCGGCAGCGTTGATCTCTCAAATCTGACAACATAGTTTCAGACACCCTCTGTTATTAGCGGGTTTCTGCTGAGCTGCAGCTGAAGCGCGACATTCACAATCTCAGACTCGGCAGGTTTTTGCTGCGCTAAATAGACTGGACGTTTTATTTAAACGATCAATATTCATCCACGGTGCACCGTCGCCCCGGTAGCTGTGGATTTACGACCCCTCCTGAACATCTAGAGGTGGTTCTGAAACCTCGTGCCTTGAGCTTTTAATTCCAGCACGTCCGGCGCCGTCGATTAATTCTCACACCGTCAACAGAAAGCGATGCCCGGCGGGCGACTGGACGGCGAAAGGATTTCCCGTTGGCCGCTCTTTTCGCTCGATCAGGGCTTCTCGAACGTCCGAGGGCCCGACCTCGGAAACAAGGTGCCAGAAACCGGACAGACGGGTGTCGATATGGACGAATATCAGACGCACACTTACAAACAAGCCGACTGAACAAGACAGTGGTGAGACCAGCGATGATGTTTGGACTAGAAACTGTTCCAATGACCAAAAGACAGCAGGCAGAACTAGAGGTTGCAGAGATGAAGATGTTGATGTTCTCTTTGGGAGCGACCAGGATGGAGAGGATCAGGAATGAGTCTATCAGAGGGACGGCACATGATAGATGTTTTGGAGAGAAGGTCAGAGAAGCCAGACTGAGATGGTTGGGTCATGGACAGAGGAGGGATAGTGAATATATTGGTGGACGGATGCTGGAGTTGGAGGTCTAGAAGATGCACGGTCATCGTGAGAGAAGATATGGAGTTAGTTGGTGTGAGAGAGGAGGATCCAGAGAATGGGGTTAGATGGAGAAGGTGGATTGGCTGTGGAGACCCCTAAAGGGAAAAGCCCAAAGGAAAAGAAGAATTTATCACAGAGGTGCAGGACATGTATGACCGAGACAAAGTGTTGACTGAGATGGTTTGGACACGAACACTCCTCTGTTCATGTCTAAAGGTAGAATGTTGCTGAAGGTTGCCAGGCAGGAGGTCCAGAGGAAGACCAAAGAGAAGATTTATGGACGTAGTGAGAGAGGATACGAAGGTAGTTGGTGTGAGAGAGGAGGATACAGAGAATAGGGGTAGATGGAGAAAGTTAACTCGCTGTGGTGACCCCTGAAGGAGGAGGAGGAGGAGGAAGAAGAAGAGGAAGAAGAAGAAGAAGAAGAAGAAGAAGAAAAAGAAAAAGAAAAAGAAAAAGAAGAAGAAGAAGAAGAAGAAGAAGAAGAAGAAGAAGACGACAACAGTGGAGTACAATAGAGATACTTTATTGATCTGGCAGCAGACACATAATACACAATGCACATATCAAACATATTGCACACATTTGCATACATACGAACAGGCACTTAGCAGAGAAAATAAGATATATGTAAATAAAATACTAATAATCCTATGAGGTAGGAAAACTGTCCTGATAAGGTGCCTTGCAGTAAAAAAAAAGAACATTAATTCATATACATACCGCTTATCCTGCAACATGCCACCATTCACCCCGTCATTCACACGCGAGGACAGTTAAGCGTCGTAACGCTAAATAGTTCAAACTTCGTGCATAGGTTTGGACGTGGGAGGAACCCGGAGAACCCTGAGGAACCCCATGTAGACACGGGGAGAACATGGAGACTCCACACAGGAAGGCCTCCCTTTAGGAATCCAACATGGGACCCTCTGGCTGCTAGGCTAAGGTGCTAACTGCTAAATTTAAACCGGAAGATGGATCTTCACGAGTCTCGTATTATTTCATATCGTATTATAGCAGCGAGGGGCCGATGGTTGACCTGACCAGCCTGAGGTGAAGTTCAACTGAGGTGGCTTCTGGCAACCACGCTTTGGAAAGCTGCATAATTGATCTTTCATTAATTCAAATGTCAAATCTGGAGGAAAAGCAGGGATTTAGACAGAAATGTGGGTTTGTGGGTTATGTTGTTCAGTCTGAGGAAGGAAAAAAGTACAAAATGGGATTTTTGTGGTGTTCAAAGATGTGATTACAGAAAGAAATATATTTCATGAAAAAAAAAAGGGAAATGAAAAAATGCACAAAAATTCAAAATAAAATGTACTAAAATTTGCAAAAAAAAAAAAATGCACAAAAATTCAAAATAAAATGACTAAAATTGACAAACAAATGCACAGGAATTCTAAATAAAATGTACTAAAATTGACAAAAAAAATGACATAAAAAAACAGGAATCAACTGTCTAAAAGTGAGCCAGGTCATGATTTTCAATACTAATACAAAAATCGAAATAGTTCAATTGTTTTTATTCTATTCACCATAAATCTTAAAATCTTTCCCTGGTTATTAACATAATCAAACAAATACCGTGTTGCTAGGAAAACTTTGCAGAACCTCTTCTGGCGACGTGTTATAGAACTGCTGATGGGATTTAGGGAGCCTGAGGAGCGGCGCGCTGTACCCTGGCCTCATGAGGAATTCAGTCCTCGCTCGAGACAAATAACACCAGGCCATAATCTCCCCCCGGAACCCGATTGTGCAGGTTTAAGAGTGAGGAAACTGCCGAGGACTGTTTGAGCCGCGTTCATTTGGAGCGTAATTCAAGTGGATTGGATTAGAGATGGTTGAGTTGAACAGCCGGAGGGGCAGCGGCACCGGCAGCAGCATCCGGGCCGGCCTGATTGACGCTAAACCGGGTATGGGGAAAACTACGGCCCGCGGGCCACAAACGGCCCGTTTGGCTTTTTAATCCGGCCCTCTGAATGTTCAATTTTAACGCAATCGAACCTCATGTACTGTATTTTTTGCGCTTAAAATCCTTACATTTCTCAAAAATCGGCCCCGCGCCTTATAATCCGGTGCTCCTTAAGTATGAATTCTTGTTGTGCTTACTGACCTCCAACCAATTTTATGTGGTACCCTGCCATCAAACATCTGTCAAAATGTTCTAGCGCGGCTTTGGTAAGCGACCAAGCCCACCATGTCGTATTAAAGTGGTTCCTTGGTTAAACATGGGTGGGAACGCCAGAGAAACAGGACAAACCGGGACCCGTCCTGGATAATCCTTCCCACCTCCTGCACGACGAGGTGTAGCTGACGTGTTCATCCCGACCCGGTGCAGAACCGAAGGTTTCAGACGCTCCTTCGCGTCCACGGCCATCGGACTTTATAACAGCAGTCTGGACGGCATACAAGTCCGTCTGACCTGAGGTGCATCTCTGCTGCTTCTGCAACCTCACTACCCTTCGCCTTTCACGAACTCTGCTGTCTCTCTTAGCATTGCTAGTCCAAGCGCGCACACATCCTGCCTATTTTTGTTGATTTATTTTATTCAGTGCTATTTATTTTTGTTACTCTATTTATATTGTTTAGTTTTCACCCTCTCTGTTCCTTGGTGTTGTAGTTGTCTGTTGTCTCCTTATCTGCTGTATATCTATTTGTGTTTTTTTATTTTTTTTTATCTTGCTGTCTCCTGTCTTCTGCCTTTCTTTTCATATTTATATCAATATTTATTTCCTTTTTTTGGCATTATAACGTACATTGCTGTGACAAAGGAATTTCCCCTATGGGGATCAATAAAGTTGATCTTATAACTCATTATGTAGTGCTGGAAAGCAACGTTGTTCCAACGTCACATTAACTTCAGGTGTCCGCTATCGCCGGCAACCATAAACCAGAGAATAGTACATAGCACGCTTGGCACTTTTTGTAATCGAAAAAACATTTGGACCCCCCAAAATGGCACCTTACGAAGCAGAAGGTTGAAGGCTGTCGGTCTCGCAGTAGATGATGGGAACAGAGCTGCCGCCAAAGAATTCAACATGAATGAATTAATGGTACGGATGTGGAGGAAGCAAGCAGATAAACTGCGCCATGTAAACAAAACCAGTTTCCCAAACTGACTGTTTTGTTTGGCTTTATATACCATATGTTTTATTATGCGCCTTATGGATGAAAATTCACTTTGCCCTTTGAAACCTTTTGTGAAAATGAGCAGATCAAGAAAAACGGAGAGAGTACAGTGAGCGGAGAGTGTTTAAAAAAGTCAGATCGACGGCCGTGTGTCTGATACGGCCAGAAACTGTTGCGGTTTTCAATAATTACAACTATCAGCAATCGTTTGCCACGAAGCATGCTAACTATGCTAGTGAGCAGTCAACGCAAGAACGGGAGACCGCGGCTCAGAGGTTCACGGCTAATATACAGACTCAGCTACATTTTTTCACCGGCAAACCACGATTCAAGAGTCGATTACCGAGGCAAGTTTTATGCTCGCGTTCAAATTAGCCATTAGCCGTGTTTCCAAACCTCCGGAGGACGGCACAAAAGACGCTGACGTCGTTTGGCTCGACCTACATATGTGAACAGACATTCAGCATCACGGGCAAAACCCGTCAGAGATCCAAGTTAAGCGACCGACACCTCGGATCCATCATGAGAATAACCCCAACAAAACTAACCCCAGACTTGTATGCTCTGGCAAAAAACACCGTATGTGAATTTGTGTTATGAAATCAATGTATCTGGAAAACAATTTATCCAATGAGCTTTGCATATTCTTGCTTTGCTAAAAGACCAAATCCTTTCAAGTAATGGCTTTTTCATGTACTTCTGTTCATAAAAATCCATAATGCTGCCTTAATGTTATACAGAATTTTGGAGGATTCCGTGATGGTTCGTCCCACGGCGGGTTTCGTGTTGTTTGCCCTTCGAGAAAAGTTCTCAAAAGCCCCTTTTGCACTGTAGGAACTTGTTCTGGGCTGTTTCTTGCATTCGGACAGCTGAGGAACCAGGAACCGTGGAGCTCATATCCTAGGAACGTTTAGCTCCTACTCCGAGGCAGGGTCGCTTTATGGTTCCACAAGAAGTCCTAGGTGCTTGATGATAACCAGATACTTCTTGTGGACTGCGGAGCACCACTTTTAAAAAAGCGATCGGGGTCAATGGTTGGATGTTATGTTGTGTAGCTTTGCGTCAAAGGGGTTTGCGGAGCTGGCAGAGGAACAGCAACATTTTGTCCAAATGGAGTCCGGAGATAGCTAACGGCTAGTGGGGTTCTTCACAAGGCGAAGCAGTGCAGGGAGAAGATCGAAACGCCTCGACGCTCTGACAGTGCATGGTTCTTGTTCTCGCCAATCAGAACATGAATCCATGTTCCCCATGTCGTCTTCATCGTCTTCTTCACCGCTTTCCTATGTATTGTGGAGCTTGAGGTGCGCGTCCTAGACGCTTGTGTGGTCCTTCACCGCCTGTGGGAGTGCAGGAAGGAGATACAAACACCTCAACCATCTTTCAGCCCATGGTTATTATTTCATGAACGCTGTGGCGGCTTCCGCCTCCATGCTGTTCGTGTCGTCTTCCGCTTCTTCTTTTTCGGCGGTTTGTTTACCTTACTGTGGCCCCTTACTGCCTTCCAGGAGTATGCTAAGCTAAAAGGCTCCCCCCTTTGGAGGGGAAGTTCCGGACAGTTCTCAGAACTTGTCCGTTCCAAATTGGCCGTCCAGATCCCGAAGTTACAATGACGTGTGCGGCCGAGGCAGGTCGTACCGGATTTCAAATGGAATATACAGTTATACAACTCTGACGGGTTGAGTCTCAGAAAATATTTGATAAATCCCAGATTTCCCGGATAAAGGGTCTCTTTGTCCTTGGCGGTCGTTACGCAAGCGGCATTGGAGGCGTTAAAATGGCCGTCAACGGAGCGGACCTTCCGCGAAACGATTCCTAACGAGGCCTTCGGACGGTTCTGACCTGTGTTTTGAAGGTGGTAAGAGGGATGAATGGGAAGCATGTCCTGATTTTAGGTTGTTTTGTGCAGATTTTGGACCCTTCTGGTCGGATAATGTCGGCTTGTTGTCTTCTATCAGCCGGATTAAGCCCGAATCGGCGCTAGCCGGTTGGTCTCACGTCGCTGGAGGAACTCTTCATCGTCCTGACGTGTTTAGACACACCGATGGCTGACGTTGTAGCCCCCCCCTAACTTGTGGAATTTGTTTTGAATTGAGTTAAAAATGAAAAAAAAAAAAAAAAAAAAAAGCTAGGCCGGTAGAATCCCATCACGTCCTGCCCTGTCGGCCCCGTTTGGACAAGCGGAGGTCGAGGTGGTCAGAGGGATCAGAAACAAACGGGTCCGACAAGCGACGTCCCACCGAGCTTTAGGCGAAACGGCCCTCCGCTAACGAGCGTTCCCATGGCGACGACGATGGAGCGCGATCGGCTAAATCCCCTGTGAACGCGCCTCTTTGCCCCCACGGTGTGAGCGAAATGCCCCGGCCCCGCGGGAGCCCGCTGACCCTCAGGAAATTGAACCTGAAGTTAGCAACAGGGGATTATTTTAGCGGGCGGCGGTGCTTTGACCCTCAGCAGAACACGCTTGGGACTCCGGACGGGACTTTTATTTGTTTTGGACGCCGTGACTCGCCCGGATTCTTGTCGACGGCTTATAAAAAGAAGTTTTAAAAGGGGAAGAACCGCAGGATCGTAATCGTGACGCGTTAGCGTCATTTTATTTGCCCTCGGGCTGATAATGAAACCATTTTAAAGGAAAAATGTGAAATAAATCAATCAGAGCTGTTCTTTAATTGCAGTTTCCGTTATTTATTTTCAAAAGAGGCATGAAAGTATGCACCGTAATTTCCAATTGAGTGCGCCTGATAAGTATATAATAAGGCACATCGACTAAAAACATACGTGTACATGTATAGGCCGTGCTTGTCTATAAGTTGCAGGCATCCACGTTGTAACATGAGATATTTACACAGAAAGATTTTACACAGAAACTTTTTTTTAAACTCAATTCTTTTGAGGAAAAGTTTTTTTCTGTATTTTTTTTTTTGTCTTTTTTTTTTCATTTTTTTTTTTTTTTTGTAATTGTCCCTCTATTTATATTTATATTCATATTTATTGACACTTATAACCGTTACGCTGCTGTGACCAAAGAATTTCCCCTATGGGGATCAATAAAGTTTATCTTAAATATATACCGGTAACATCCACAAATATCTACTGGTTACTGTTGATGAAAAATATTAACAATAAATAAGAAAAGGAAAAGTCCATCCATCCATTTTCTATCCCAGTGTTGTCCTACTCCAGCCGATCGCCATCTTCTTTACAAAGTCGTCGTCTTTTTACGGTCTTTTTACGGCGAGAAGCTCCTTCGCCAAAAAAATTATAAATCAGTTGCATCGTTGTTCAAGCCGCAGTGAAAAAGTAGCGCCTTGTCATCTGGAAATCAGGGTAAAATAATCCCTAGATAAACTAGAATTACTAGGAAAGCACTACTAGTAATACTATATCTCCTGGATGTAGCTAATCGGAGTTTGAAGCCTGAGAATCCACCGGCGAGAGGTGGAACACTCCCTCCTTCATCTGGATAACGTACGGTCTCCAATCAACCTTTTCTTCAACCAATTTGTTTTTTTTGTTTTTGTTTTGTTTAGAAGTTTATTAGGACAGTGTACAAATACATTAAGCACAGAGGCAGAGATGTTTGTAGCGGATTATAGCTCATAGCTAATTTCCATCTGTAGTCCTGGACAATACAAATATAAAACTGTATAGAATAGACAATATATATAGAATATACAGATAGGCAATAAAATAACTATACAATATATAAACAGGCAATAAAATGTGTATTTTGCAAGTTGAACGTGCTATTGTTGTGATATTGTTACTTAGGTCATCTGATGGCAAAATACCCGTCTGGCATTGTTAGTGTGAGCATGTTTGGTGCTGCAGAATCCAATTTTTAACGGTAAAGGTGTAAAGGTGTGAAAATCAGTAATGTTCTTAATATTGTCTGGAAGCCCATTCCATTCTTTTATGGCTTTACAGGAAAAGGCAGTCAATTCTATTGATTTTTATATTTATCTGCATTTTGTGAATATGTCCGTACGGTGTCCCCGACTGTCGAGCGAAGCGCCTCAAATGAAATCCGCCGTTTTTATTTTTTACCAAACTTGTGTTTGGGAAACCATGGGAGGAACCTCACGGAGGTTCCACACCCAGCGGGAATCCAAAACGCCAGAAATCCAGAAAAAAAACCCCAATCGTTTGGATCAAACCGGCCTCAGATACAAAGATCTGCTTCTTCTGCTGCAGATCTTCGCTTGAACTTTGACCTTTGCAACCCTGACTAATAGCAGAGGGTGCGGCTGATGGGAGGGCCGCCGCCTCAGGCTGGGCGGCAGGTGGATGCAGGATCTGAAAGGGGGTCTTCCTGTTCCCTCGCCGCCCTCGGGCCTCGTCCGGATCCTGTTACCGACGGGTGGATCTCCTCAAACAACAGCTCCACCGGTGGACCTTTAGAATTCCAGAAACCCCCCGGTTGGATCGCCTTTCTGCGTGGAGTCGGAAAAAACATCCGCCGCCCAGCTGGCGATGGGTGCAGGATCAAAAAATATCCCCAAAAGTGCTCCAAAAATAAAGATTATTCTACATATATTACATTAAAACGCTTGAGGTTTTTGAGCAAACTCTTCCTCAGATGTTTACCAGAGAAATGTGGTTACAAACACGTGATCGGCTTTTAAAGGTAATGATTGTGTGATTGATTTGATTGATTCCCTCATGTTTAATATATGACGTCATATTAATATTTCAACATAATAACATTTTAGTTTCCCTATTTGTGCATATGGGGGAAAAAGTATCCATTTCGAAAAGTGGTGAAGATAATGTTATAATAAAATGTTAATGTTAACAAGGGGTGTGAAAAAAAAGGAATCAATCACTTGATCATTAGGTAAAATATTGATCCCCATAAGGGAAATTCTTTGAAAATTCCCTTTAAAAATGGTAATATATTTGTTTCTAAGCATCTGAGGAAGAGCCCATGTTTGCGTTATGACATTTTTAAAGGGAATTTTTAAAGAATTAATTATTTTAATATTAAAATATACCTGTACATGTGTGAAATATATCCATTTCTAGGGTCTGGTCTCGAAAAATGGTGAAGATAATGTTATAATGTTAATGTGATATATCAAACAAGATGTGTGGAAAAAAAAAGACAAAATAGGAGATAATCAATCAAATGATTATTAGATAATATAAGATATATTTTTTGGATTTCCATAGGGGAAATTCTTAAAAAATTCCCTTTAAAAATGTCATGACGTTCGACGTTTTAAGCAAAAATACACTCTTCCTCAGATGCTTACCAGAGACATTTGACAAATATGTTACTTTGGCGCCATTTTTAAAGGGATTTTTTTAAAGAATTTCTCTTATGGGAATCAATAAATCATATCTTATCTAATAATCATGTGATCAATATGTCATATTAACATTTTAACATCAAAACATTATCCACACCATTTTTCGAGACCAGATCCTAGAAATGGATACTTTTTCCCAGATGTACAGATATGGAAACTAATGTTATAATATTACAATGTTAATATGATATATCAAACAAGAGGTGCAAAAAAAAAGGGAGGGAATCAAATCACATGATCATTCCCTTTAAAATGGCGCCACATTAACACATATCTCTGGTTATCATCTGAGGAAAAGCGTATTTTGCTCAAAACGTCATGCAAGAATACGTTTTTTGTACTAAATGTAGAATAAATTATCTTCAAATAAATATAACTAAAAGTGATCTCATGCCACATTTGAGTTTGACACATTGGCCCTCGATCAGACCTGGGTACTAGATATTCGATCCATTTTGCTTTTTTATCCGGCCTGTTTTGTTCGAATATTTCAATAAACATTTTCAATCAATATTCATATATATATATGTATGTATTCAATTTTGTAAGTGTTTAAGTATTTAAATTTTTTGGCATTTTATTTTAACGTTAAAATAATGAATGATCATATAAATGTAGCGACATTATTTTGTATGTAATCATCCAGACAAAATTAAAAAAAAAGAATATATATATATATACATATATTCTTTTAAAAAAAATTCTTAAAAAAAAAATATATATGTAAATATATATGTATATATGTAAAATATATATATATATATTTTTTTTTAACGTTAAATTAAAATGCCAAAAAATTTAAATACTTAAATTGCAATTTTAATTTTGCTCAATTATTGTGATATGTTGTTGACACAACTGTGGGACAACAGATGCAAATTAGCCCATGGCTTCAATCTGTAAATGGTGTGTTTACATGCATGTCTCATGTGTGTTCATTAACATGCACTGTCCAAAATAAACAAATTCTAAAAAATAATTAAAAAAAAAAGATAAGAAATGTGTCCCGCTTCTGCCCTGGATGAAAAACAAACATCTTTTTCGTCTGGCAAACCGAGACGACCCGAACGCCTTGGTATCCTCCGCGGCCACGTCCCGACCCGGACGTTGACGGGGGTCGGATGTTCTCGCCGTCTTCTGAATTAGACATGAGCGTCGGCGGCGTCCTGACTAAGCAACATGAGGCCATTTGTGACGTCGGCGTTTTCAATTAGTAAAGATAGGCGGGTATCAGGTGGACAAAACTGCCGACTAATGGAAGCTCATCAGTGATGACGCGGGAAGTCTTTCCTGTGGTGAGGAGATTGTACCAAAACCCATTTATGGGATTCACATGGATAAAACACAACCTGCTGCTTCTATTTTCTTGATTTCTGCTCCACCTTCGCCATGTCGCCGATTTCTTACGCAATCCCGCCGCAACCTCAGCCGTCGTCTTTGTGGAAACGGAGGGCGTATCGGGTGGCCGCCGGCAACAAGGGATAGCCCGTCCTGAAACAGAAGCAGCTTCCCTCCCGACTCGGAGTTGACCCGGCGGCTGACGGAAGGGGACGAGGGTGTCGCCTCCTTCCCCATTGTCATTTGGCAGCCTATCACTAACCACCGCTGAGGTATTCTCTTTGCTGTTTCTGGCGTTTGTTCATTTATTTAATATGTAAAGGTCCTGCTCAGACGGGTAAATGGGTTCCTGATGCTTTTCACAAGACTTGTATGCTTCGCTATGATGGGTGAATGGCTGAGAAGTGGTCCCTTAAGATCTGAATTTATTGTCATCTTAATATTTTTTCCTTTTTTCTAATTTTATTTAATTCTTTCCAAAAGTGGGTCCGTATGTTTGAATTTAAAATTTTAATTTTCTAATTTTATCTTTAATTTTATTTTTTTTTAAATTTTAAATTAATTTTCCCCATTTAAAATAACAGAATACAGATTAATTTTGTTATGACACCCCCCAACTCACAAAATAAGGATATTAATAAAAAAAAAGCCTGGAAAAAAAGGACAAAGACGATGTAAGGAACATCCGGAATAAAAATCATGGTTATTGTAAAATATAGTGTTGTATTATGAATCCTGCAGACACTGAGCCAAAAAAGTATACTTACAATTCAAGATTCAAGACTCCAAGCATTTAGTGTCATATGTACCGTTTGGAAACGTTTTTCCCCACACAATTAGATTCTTACTTTGCTGTCAACAGCGCATTTACAATGAACTTAACATGACAGTAAACCTTTAATGAATACTTTAATGATTACTTTAAATTAACTTAATTAGCTTGAATTTTTAGTTCTGCAATTGCTCCATGCTGAAAAACTTCAGGAAGATCCAAATCCAGTTTTAGCGCAGGACTACGTCTGAACGCCAGGCTCAGCGAGGTCGTCCGAGGGAAGGAATGTGTCGGGGCGACCTTACACAAGAGTAAACAATCTGCGCTTTTACGGCATCTGGCGATTCCAGAGCGCTTGATGCCGAGGTTCACGGCTGGTGAGGCACCGGATCCTGCAGCCGAGGAGTCGCAAGAAGAATCCCTGGAAACAGCAGCGCCCCCTACCGTGAGGCAGCGGCACTGCGTGCCTCACTTAGTGGCTTAGCAGACGTTTTCTGATCGCTCAGCACAAGAAACTAGCAAAATCATCTAGCAAAGGTGTTTAAACAATTTAATAGAGACGGCATTCCGGTCTTAGTGCAGAACATGCCGGCAGTCAGCTGTCAACGCGCAATCTACGTTGAGGCTCGACAGTCGCCGGCCTCACCGCACGTCACTTCTCAGTATTTGAACAGTAAATGTGAAAATCCAGACATTTTGAATAAAAAACTCTAAAAGTGTTGAGGTTAAATTGAACAATACCTTAATATTGCAAATCACTGATAAATAGAACCATTTAATCCTTTTTTTTATTTGACATATTTTCCGATACAAGACTGCCAGGTGAGGCACGGCCTCTCCTGCCTCCCCTGCCTGCATCTCACTGACTTTTTCCTACTGGATTTAATCATCGGCATTCTGGAGCAGGAACTTCCTATTAGCCGTATTAGCTCCGGATTTGGATGGATGTGTTTCCTGGACACCGGAGACTCATCGGAGACTCTACATTGTCCAGACGTTAGCCTGCAGCACCCCATAGCCACCCTAAGTGCAAAATGAGCGGTAAAGTATTTGCGGATCTACTGACCATTTATTCAACGTCAAAATCCACATAACCAGGACTCCGTAACATGATTTTGTTCCGGTCGGGTTTTGACGGGTCTCCGGTTAATCTCATTAATCCTTCCGGTGACGATCCTTTGCTTATTTGTTCCCATCGACCCTCTAATTAGCCGGTTGAAGCCAAGGGTTGTTTGGGGTCACGTCACCTTAACGCACGCCTTTGTTACATCGACGTGTTTGGCGTCAAACGCGCCGCCGCCTGAACGTTCTGCAACTCTGTCTCCGTCCTCCCCTGTGAGAACTGTTTGAGAATGATAGTGATATCGTGTAACGGAAGCTAATCTCGGCGTGTCGTGTCTCCGACGGTTTTACACCTCACAGCCCGACTTCAAAGGCCCTCGCAAAACAGAAAAAATTGGATTTGCCATTTCCCTCATTGGACTGGGTACCCCTTCCCTTTTGATCTGTCGCACCCCTTAATTTCCCCTAATTTCTGATTGTCCATGACATCATGCATGACTACCCCGGCGTAATCCCGTCCTGTTGTTTTTTTTCTCCGCAGCTCCATGGCCGTCACCGCCCCCCGGGAGGCTACCTTTCAAAGGCTCTCCTCGGCCGGATGGACGACCGGCCGAGTGACGGAGACGGGATGCGTTTAGAGGACACGAGCGCAAGGGGCGACTGACTTCCTCCCCCTTCGGCCTTCGAAGGGACACGCTTGACAGAGCAGATCGACTCGCCCGAAAGAATCAGTTATTGGGAAATACTTTTGAAGAAGAGCGGAGTACCGATAGGATTCAGTTCAGCTGGGAGGTCGTACGCTGACGTTGACTTTCCCCCCCCCTGCGATGCTTGTTATGAGTTGTCCATCTTCGCCCAATGAGCCGGAGAGCTGCAGCAGCGAGGGGAGCGGCTGCACCTCTTCTTCCGTCCCCACCTCCGATCCGTCCTCTATGTCCGGACACACTCGCGCCGCGTCGCCGCCGTCCCGCGAAGAAACCAAACGGGACGCTCCCCCTCCTCCCCCGCTGCCGCCGCCGCCTCCCGGCGCTCCCCCGCCGCCGCCGCCCCCGGTGACCGGCAACACCACCAACCACAACGTGAGGAAGAAGCGCCGCGTGCGCAGCTTCTTCTGGAAACCCATCCCGGAGGAGAAGGTCCGGGGGAAGTCCAACATCTGGACGCTGGCGGTGCGGCAGCAGCAGTTCCAGATCGACGTGCGCTCCGTGGAGGAGCTGTTTGGGCAGCAGGAGGAGGCGGCGGCGGGCGTACGAGGGGGGACGCCGGCGACTGGAACCACCGCTCGGGTCTCCAGAACCCGGTCCTTCAAAGAGAGCGGCAAAGACGAGGTGAGTAGTTCTCGTCTGGCGGTTTGGACGCGAAGGACTATAGTAACCGCCAAATGACCTCCATATCTGGCGTAGCACCAACCGTAATCACCTGAATATCAGGTCTACATTCTGCTATCGTGCTTGCTAGCTTCATTTCTGCAAAGATACAGGACTAGCAGGCGGGGTTAAGTGCTGATGGGAATTGAAAGTCCCCGAATTAAACCTGGAACACAACCACGCGCCGCCGGCTGAATCAGGAGATCCCTGCTGGGACCAGTTAGATAACCGCGTTAAAATTACAGGTCCTCTTCGGCTTTTAGGACCACGATTGTGACTCACAACGCGAACAAAAGCAAGGTTGCATCACGATGGGCGTCTGGCAAGCATCTGAACATGCGAGGGGTAAAGTAACACCGAGGCGAGGCGTGAAACCCTTGCGTGTTTTCACCATCAGCCCGCTAAAGCTGCAGCCTTTTGATGGCGCTCAAATGTCAAAACAAAGTTGCTAAAAAGCCAGGATAAGCCAGGACTTTTTTCACGTAAACAACAATGCGGCTAACATATGGACTTTTTTGGGTGGGGGACGCTAACGAGCTTCACGCCGCTAAAACGTTTATCCTCGTCACATCGAACCGATGACATGACCGGGAAATTCTGAGTTTTTTCAACTCCAACACCGAAGAAGACGACTTTGACGGTTTTAGTGCGCAGGAGGAAGACCGAGGTAGCGATTTGCTAGCCGGTGCGGCTTATATTGAGGTGGCGCTCAATAGTCCGGAAATTATAATACCTTTTGTCCATTTTTGGTAGTTGTTTGGCAACGTGTTCATCAGAACACGTTGATTGACACGTCACCCTGCCAAGCAAACCAGAATCCACAAGTTTAATTATTTTCCAAACTGAAGGCGATAGACTCCAACAATATTTTTTATCCCCACAAAACTAGCATTTCGTCCAGAGGTCCGTGACCTTTCGGCTCGAGCCCCTAACACCATTTTCGCGCCCGCTTCGAGGCAGGATCTTCTAACGGTTCCATAGGAACTCATGGAACGTGATGATTGGTGGACCTCAGAAGCCGCACCCATTACCAGATGCTTCTTGCAGACCTTTGGGTGCCATATTTTAAAACTATTTTGATCCCTGCTCAGATGTTTTCTTGCAACAAAATGGACAGAAGCAGTGAGAAATGGAGCGAGGAAGAGGTCCAAGCTCTTCTTCTGGCCTGCAACGCCACAGAGGGGTTTCCAGGCCTCGCAGAGGAACATCTACATTTAGGCGGGAATAAGTCCGGAGTTAGCTAACGGCTAACAAGGAGGCAGCGCAAGGAGAAAATAGAAAGACTTCAACTATCTGATAGTCCGTGATTATTATTCTGGGGCAGCTTGCACCTCCAAGGTGTCATCTTTCTCATCTCCTACTTCTTCAGTGGTTCTTCTTCTAGGCTACTTCCTGGAACCAAATTTGAGTTGGACAATTTTGGTAACCCGTGATCAGAGAACTCTTCTGTCCAAAAGCTGCTCTAGTTTGGACCCCTGCCTGGAGATGGCCATCGGGACACTCTTTTTGTTACCTCACCGTTGAAGACGATGTAATCTGCAGTAGATCAGACAGGCGCTCCTCAGGAGTCGCACAGTTCCTAGACCTTTTCTGTCCAAAAAACAACTGGAGCGGCCAATCGAACCGATTCAAGCTAATAAACCTCAATGTTTCTTTATTTAACCCGCAAATCAGATGTTTAGGCGGATGTCAAACTCCTGTTGTTGAGGCTTGCAGATGTACATTCTGTACCGCTGCATTGTTAGCAACGTAGGCGTGAAGCACACGTGTAGCCGCGGTGGAATTTCAGAGTCCCAAAGGGTGAGACGGTGTAAACGGTGTCGAGGGACTTGAATATGACACAAGCAATCACCGGGAGTGTTTGAGAGAGAGCCTGAACCCGGTCCATTGTCCGTCTCCTGTTTCTGTGCCAAGCCATTAAAATGTGATGCGTCAGTGTCGGCGTTTTTCGATTTCTGTCTTCCAGATCAGCATCCTCGATTCCAAGAGGGGGATGAACGTGGGCATTTTCCTCAAGCAGTTCAAGAAGTAAGTCCCCCCCGGCCTGTTTCGCCGCCTCAGGGAAGAGCGGCTTACGTAAAGCCCTGGGGAGCACCAACAAGCATACAAGTCACGTTAAAAGACGGCCGCACACGAGGCTTTTAACTTGAGAGATTCGTCGAAGAGCCTGGGAGAAATCTAAATGTCAAGTCAGGTTTTATTTATACGGCGCCAAATCACAACCCGTCTGTCTGAAGACGCTTTCCACGCACAGCAGGTGTGGACCACGCTCTTTGAGATGATCTGGAGAAACCCAACATCCCCATGCCATCCAGCAAGATGGAGACTGAGGGGTTACTAATACCAGTTGCGCTAAAAATGACATGCTAAGAGCTGCAATGATACAATAATAGCTTTTTATCAAAAAAATATAAATGGGGGATCCATACCGAACTGCTTCGATAGCTCAAGAAACGCCTTCTGGGAAGCTGCAACAGGAGAGCCCATGGACTCTAGAGAAGATATGAGGTTCCTCTCATTCACCGATGAAGGAACGTGAGTGCAGACAGTAGGACGAGTACCAGGAAGCAAAGTGAGCCTATAGCAGCATAGCTAGGCGCTAGGCTAGTGCTAACCACGGTGATTTGAAGTTGGTTCCACAAAGAACCTCCCCTCCCTCAGATCTTTAGTTTTACAAAGACAAGGGACAGAATCTGCGTCTGTTTCCTCCGGTGTAAATTAACCAGATCTAGAAATCCCAGTACCCTTTTTTGAACCGACCGTGTGTGTCACATACGGTTGCAGAGCGAAGGACGGGAATAAAGTGTGTGAGGTGTCCGTTTACATGCCGGCTGTATTTGCATGGCTCCCCACAATTTCAATGACATTTGACTGTAAGATCTGAGCTGCACTCATCGCTCTGCGTTTCATCATGGGCTTGTCGTGCTATTCCATAAGCACACATTTTCCACGTAATCTTTGCCCCGGACCAATCACAGGGCCACCTTTTGAGACATACAAGTATTCACCCTCTCTTCTTAGTCATCCAGGTGATGAATTCTTGCCGAAATCTTCTTGTCTTGGTGACTGGACTTGAATTTCTTCACTTGAAGACGTTTCAGAGGTTTCTTCACTTCTAATTCAAAGTTCTGTGGATCAACTCTTCCATTTACACAACAAGCCACCCTAACTTAGACCCGCTCAAAACCCTGGCAGTGATATTTGGGACCTTCCCAGAGGTCAGGGGTCGGCAACCCATGTGGCTCTTTCATCTTTACACTGCGGCTCCGAGTGGCTTGGGAAAGTCGATTATAAATATTTAATTGAAGTGTATTTCATTTGTGTCAGTTCCTTTTTTTAACTTTTAGTTCTAAGTTGGAAGATTATTGTGATCTTGAAATATTAAATGAAATTATTATTTTTCGCCGCTCAAAACAACGTCACGCTGGCGGAAGCCAGTAAAGTCCCGATTTGCAGATGCTGTGCGCAGAAGTTCACGAGCAGAAGTCTCATAAACCTGGTAAAATAAATATTTATGAAGATATTTTGCAAATATTTATTTTTTATTGTTTACTGACACAGTGATTTTTTTCCCAATTTATTTTTAAAATTCAGGTCAAGGCTCCGCTACACGCTCTGAAAGCCCAAAGCTCAAAATGAGTTCATTTCATAAATAAAATTTAATTTTCTTAGAAGTAACACACTATACGCTTGTTTATACAAAGTGTGAAGTGAATAAAAAGCAATTTATACAGTTGTACCTTTATTTTAGACGTCAAAAAGTAATTGCGGCTCCCAGTGTTTTCTTTTCCGAGGAAACCGGGTCCAAATGTCTCTTTGGGTGTTACGGGTTGCCGACCCCTGGTTTAGGTCATTAGAACTGAAGAAGCTTCTGGGATGAAGCGTCTTCAAGTGAAGAAATTCAAGTCCAGCTGCCAAGACAAGAAGATTTTGACAAGTATTCCCCCTCTTGTTCCCACATTTGGACAATGCAGGGTCTCCAGTCAACTTCCTGCATGTGTTTGGACATGGAGAACATGGAGAAAAGCGTCCCGTGTCTGAACTTGATTCCTAAACGTTGGCCCTTCTATAAACGGATAAACTCCAACATCATCTGGACTTATAAAAACAAGAACGGAACAAAAGCGCTTTTTCTAAACATTTCAAAAACTTCATTCAAAAAAAAAAAAAAAAAAAAAAAAAATCGACTCTTCCAGGTCCAACCGCTCTATTGTGGACGAAATACGACGAGGAGAGGGGAAGATCTACGGGGCGGAGCTGCTGAAAGACCTGCTGAAGCTGCTGCCGGATTCAGAGGAGGTTCGTGTTGATTCTAACAAAATATGAGTGAATGAGCCAAAGGCAGGAGCTTAGCATGAAAGACAACAACTCGCTGAGCTTCCTCCTCCTCCGTCCTCACAGATCAAGAAACTTCAGGCGTATAAAGGAGATCCCGACAAGCTGGCGCTTGTTGACTCCTTTATGTACCTTCTGATCCAGGTGCCGCGGTGAGTGGGTTCCAGTTGCAATAAAAGAAGAATTGGTACATTTTGTGCTTTCTAAGTACCGTCATACTACTATTGTGCACTCCTTACCTCACTTGTTACTAAGACACTTATCACTTGTTTACTAAGACACTTTATAGTTTCACTGAGACACTTTATAGTTTATTGTTTATTTTTATTTCTAATTCTGCCTTTTCTTTTTATTATTTATTACTGTTATATTTTCTGTAACTCTGGCACAACAATTTCCTTCGGGATTAATAAAGTTATTCTTATCTTATCTTATTTCCGGACTTTTGAGCGCACCTGAATGTAACCTAGACTGGCTAAATATAAACAAATAAATCTATGTGTAGGCCTCACAGAGACATTTACACAGAAACTTTTTTTTTTTAATTTTAATTAACATACCGATAACATCCACAAATATGTTCTGGGGAAAAAAACAAAACAATATAAATTAGCCACGTCGTCATTTCAGCCGCAGTGTTCAAAGCATGTGGAAAAAGTAGCGGCTAATAGTCTGGAAATTACGGTACTCTAACCGCCATTTGGAAATAAAAGCATTGTACTAGTATGTATTCTTTTTGCAGGGATAGCACGCAGAATCCTGTGTACTGCAGTGAACCTCAACTCAATGATTATTAGAATTTTTAAGCTTTAACATGGCTAATGAGTTGAAACACTAGAAAATGGGCAAAAATGGGGTCAAAGTAAAAACTGGTAAAGGAATGATCCGTCCAGAAGGACCAAGAACTTGAGCTGGAACTTAGCGGTCACAAGTATTGACCCCAAGGGAGCAGGAAATAAGAAGATTGACCGTGAAACTCAGATGAAGTCCTTTATCCTGTGGGATCTATTGACTCCCCTGCTCTGCGTCCCACCAGGTTCGAGGTTCGCATCGAGGCCATGGTCCTCCGAGAAGAGTTCTCCCCGTCTTGCGCCGTGATGAGCCGCGAGATTGACGTCGTCCGGGTCGCCACCAAAGGTAGACAAAGACTAAACCTCAATTATTTGTGCCTGAAAAGTCACATTCTTGGTGCAAACCCAGTGTATTGATGTACTCAATAAGAGCAGAATTAGCATTTGTCATTAGCGTAGCTGGGGAATAACACAAGTGCAGTCAGGCAGGCAAACTGTAAGACCTTGTGACAAACCTGCACATCCTTTGAGCCTCTTCTTGGCTGAGTCACCCTGTCCTGCCTCCCTACCTTTTTTTTTTTCCTCCCCTCACCTCTTTAATACCGTGAACTTTTCTCCGCATTGCAGGCCCATTGGTCAAACGGAGTAGAAACTCCTCCGGTGCCTTTTAATTTAAAGCTGTCTGCAGAATTTAACATTTGCCCTCACATGTGGAGAACGGGAATCGGGAACTTCATGCAAACCGTTAGTTTTAAACACCATTGAAACAGTGTTTTTTGTCTCCGATTGAGCTGATATTGATCCCGTCCTTTAGAGCTGATGAGCTGTGAGGAGCTCCATGCCATATTGCATCTGGTGCTGCAGGCCGGGAACATCATGAACGCGGTGAGTGTGCAAGTCACCGCCAACACGGACCTTCCTTCTGCAAATCAGCGATATGTCAATCTGGTGGGGACGCCCCTTCCTTGTTTGCTCCCACCTCAGAAGGCTTCTGCTTGATACTTGATACATGCAAATCGTCCAAATGTACCAGCGGTAGCTTGAAAAACCCTTAAGGCGAACCTAAAAATTGGGATACATTGGAGACTCTTGCGTTGCACGGACCACCATTTGTCCTTTAAGTATCGGCTAATTCGGCCTTCATGGGAGTGCATACTTTGCTTCGCCCGTTTGCCCAACGAGGCTCAGTCGGTGGAGCTGGGGTTTGTCCAAATCGGAAGCTCGGCAATTGGATCCCCTGCTCTTCCCATGAGCATACTGAAGCGTCCGTGGGTAAGACACCAATCCCTAAATTGCTCCAGATGGCTTGGTTAGCGCCTAGCGTGGCAGCACTTCTGCCGGGTGTGAATGGATGAACGCTATCGAGTGTAAAGCACTTTGAAACCATGTGACGGAGTTTTTATTTCCCTTCAGAATGCAGTATGTGCGAATAAATACACAGAGTTTTATGACCGTCGACAACACGCCGAGTGCTCCCATCCGTTGTCGTCTTCCTGTTTCCACTCACGGTCCGTTCCTCCTCCAGGGAGGCTACGCCGGCAACGCCGTTGGCTTCAAGCTGTCGTCCCTCCTCTCGCTGGCCGACACCAAGGCCAACAAACCCGGGATGAACCTGCTACACTTTGTCGCCATGGTGAGCCAAAGTGTCAACAACGACACATCGACACTTGGACGTCATCCGTTATCCTAAGACACGTGTTCTGTCTAGAGTTAGATAGAGGCCATTGCAAAGTGTCCTTGTATAAAATAAAAGGCTATTTACTTTTGACAGGGAAGTAGTATGATAAATCGGCCTCGGTAAACACTGCCAGGCGATAAGGGGCAGGTAAACAGCAGATGGTAGCTGGAATCGGGATAGCCTCTGCAATCGGACAAGGTGTTACGCAACCAGACAAATAATAATCGTCTTCAGTCACCATGTGTCTCCATGTAGGAGGCGAAGAAAAAAGACGAGGAACTGCTGAAGTTTCCGGAAAAGCTCAAGGATGTCCAGAGTGCCGCCAGGTAAGACGAGCGCTCGTTGCGTGGAAAGTGCCGTCGAATCGTTTTGGTTGTTTTTCATCAGCCGGCTTCTTCAACAACAGTCCAGGACAATGAAGGAAAGAATCAGAAGTTTGCAGATGACATTGTGATCTGTAGTGAGAGCAGGGAACAGGTAGAGGGACATCTAGAGAGGTGGCGGTATGCTCTGGAAACGAGAGGAATAAGGTTCGCCGAAGAGCAACCCAAGTGGTGAAGCTACAGGGAGTGGAGATGAAGAAGTTGGAGAATTGAAGTACTTAAGTACAGAGCTCTACCTGTGGAGAAGAAGTCAAGAACGGGTGGAGAAAGTATTCAAGGAAAGGTCTAGAAGACGAAGGTGAGAGCAGCCATGTTGTCTGGTTTACACTGAGAAGAAGACAGGAGGCAGAGATGAAGATGTGGAGGTTCCTCCCCAGAGGACCAGGAGGGAGTCCTTCAGAGGGACGGCACGCTAGATGTCCTGGAGATAAAGTTTGGACATTGACAGAAGACGGGTGGTGAAGATCTGGATAGAAGGAGGCTGAGGTTGGGAAACCAGAGGGTTATGGTCGGAGGGAAAGAGGACAGCAAAGTTAGTCGGTGTGAGAGGAGAGGGTTAGATGGAGGCAGATGATCCACACCTGGAAGGAACGTTATGAATAATGTTGGGAATTTCAAAACATTTAAAGCAGAATGTTGCTGTTTTGGTCCTGACCCGTTCACAGACGGGAGTGGGAGTGAGAAGTCGACCCAAGTTCCATCCCGACACTTTGACATGGAAGTTCACAAACACATGACATCTGCGCGAAGAGCGGCGCTCTGACAGTCCTGTCGAGAAAGCGTCGACTCGCCGGCGGCGTCGGACTCTGTCGGTTTCACAAGGTCATCTTTGCGTGCCGTCAGTGCAGTGCCTGCACAGCAGGGCACAGATATTTCCTCCCTCCCTCCCTTAGACGTGAACATAATCACTTACCGCAGTGCTGTCTTCGCCTTTTTTGGATTAGTCTGACAGCAGAAGCGGCGACAGGGTTGTCAAATGCGAAGCAGGGTAATGAATAAATGTCTTCATGCTGTAATTGTAGAGTCTCAGTGGAGAACATTGAAGTGGAGTTCTCCTCCCTGTATGTCCGGATCAAATCCCTGGAGGAGAAGGTACAAGGAGATCCGGAGCTGCTCCGTCAGCTGGAGCCCTTCCTGCAGGTGGGGTGGCGGTGGTTTCGTAACACGTTACATATACAGTCCATGCATTAATGATGACGTCGGCGCTTCTATCTTGAGTGGTGACTGTCCGATGACCCGTCTCAGAGTTCGGCTCAGACCCTGCAGGAGGTGAAGAGACGCAGGCTGGATCTGCGCAAGGAAGGGAACGCCCTCATAGATTTCTTCTGCGAAGACAAGGACACCTTCAAGTTGGACGAGTGCTTCCGCATCTTTCAAGACTTTTGCAACAAGTTCAACAAAGCCGTGAAGGTTAATGTGCTTAAAAGGCTCATTCGGTCCACTGCCGATTATCAGATGTCAAATTTACACGGATCTCCTCCTCCCTTTTTGTCTCAGGACAACGCAGACCGTGAGCTGAAGGAAGCTGCGAGGCAGCGCCGGCTGAGGGAGCTGGAGGAAAAACGCTTTGCGTGGTCCGGCGCCGACCAGAACGGGTGTTTTGGCCGGAGCAGCAGCGAGAATGATGTGGAGATGCTCACTAAGGAGGGCCTTCTGGATTTCCTCCAGCAGAGGTCCCAAAGTCCAAACAGCCCGCTGGGACGCTCCGCAAGCGCCCGCCGCCACCGTCACACCATGACCTCCGTAGCCGACAGGGAACTCCAAGGGTACCTCGAGCTTTTTGGCGGGAGTGGGAACCCCGCGGACTATTCAAAGTTTAACAGCCTCCCACGCTTGGGTCGCCCCCCGCAGCGTAAGACCACCCCCTGGATCTTAGCCCAGGACAACAACCGGGAGCTCGGGTGTGACAGGCAAGTGACATCTCCACATGCAGAAACTGAACCCATCAGCCCTCTAGCCAGGTTCTCTTCTTCTGGACTGTGCGCTGCCGACGACAGGTACAACAACAATAACTTCTCCTCTGTGTCAGAAGGCAGCGGTCTGCCGCGGCCTTTTTGCGTCTTTCAGAAGTCGAACGCAGCGATATCTGGCCACATGAATGTCAGTGTGGAGAAGCACACTTTAGTTCCGGGTCCTCAAACCTTTGACCTACCCAGTCCAAACAATAACACTAACCACATGCACTTTGTACGCCTGGGAGATGTCGTGCTGACCGATTTGGAAAAAGAGAGGAGACCGTCGCCTGGTAAGATTCCAGACAGCCTTCCAGGAGATAAAGCTTTGGAAAGAAGGGCAGATCCCAAGGCTGCGTGGCAGGCGAAAATAGATTCCCCGACACAGACCGAGGGCTATCCTGAGAAAGAGGAGGAGGAGCCCAGCACGTTTTCGTCAACAACCTGCGACACCACGCTCCCATTGGACCCCTCCGTACCTGGCAAGAAGCCGGTGTTTTACATACTAGACTACACTGAAACAGACTGCTCCATCACCTTGGACTACTCCGAAGTCGAGAGCTCATCTCTGACGAAAGACGGAAATCATCTCCGATTGAGCGACGGCAGCAAAGATCAGGGGAGCCAACAAGACCCCAGTTCGCTCTCCTCTAATTTGGGGTCAATGTCGCCCCACGACGAGTCAGTTTCGACCAACGATCTCTCCGTGCCAAGATCTGTCGACACGACGTGTGAGACTCAGCCCGCCGCCGCAGAAGCGTGGGAAACCGAAAGCAGCGATACTGCGGAGGGACGACAAGACGTCGGAAAAGATGTGCGGCGAAGCAGCGTAAACCTCGCGCACAAGAACGGCAAAGCCCTCAAATCGGCCAGGAGCGGCGGCGGATGCGGAGTGCGAACGTTGACCAGCAGCGAGAGCCAGGGGATGCGGAAGGTTGTGCCCATCAACAAGACCAACAGGACGAGTAGCAGAAAGCGTGCGGAGAGGGTGTCGGCGCCAGATGCGGGAGAGTTGCGTCGGCCCCTTCGTGACCAGAGCATACCGGCCAGAGGGCGGAGCGAGAGGACCGCAAGACCTCCCCGACACTCTAGCTTGCCACCAGAGGAGTCCAAAGCCCAGAGGGGGAGCGGTATCTCCAAATGGGTACGTGATTCGACCTCGAGGGAGGCCTCCATTCAGAAGCCGAGCGCCAAACCTCTGCGGAACATCCCCAAGCCACCTCCTGAGGAGAAGATGTGCCGCTCCACCTTGAGAGCACTGGCTCAGGGAGGCCCCGCCTCCGAAGGCACCGCACCAACACTCTGCGCCAAGAGCACCTCCGACATTCCAAGCTTCGCCCGCAACACCGTGGCCTCGTCTTCCAGGACCAGGAAGGAGCAGGGTCCGCCTTCTGTCCCCTCGACCCCGTCTCGCAGCGCCTCGTTCTTGGCTCGTCAGATCACCGCCAAGCAGAGCAGGTTATCGCCCGCGGTTCACGCCGGTGAGGAGCGACTGCAGGGGACCGGCCTGCGACGGGTACAAAGCATGAAGGCCGCCGGCCGCGGCGCCCACCGCAGCGAGACTCCGCCTCCAGCGCGGGAGGACGCTCGCAAGACAAGCTGCTATTCAGAGAAGTCCGTCCAGTCTCGCGATCCGACCACATCCGGCCGGAGCACCAAGCCCAGCTGGAAGTAGAAGCACGACGGGCTCAACGTGTCACCATCTGCCCGCCCCGTAACACAACTGTAGACCATGCAAAAGACAGGAAACGGCCGAAGCTAAAGCTATCTCGCCAACTTTGTATCAGGGTCATGTATTGCAAAGAGCAAGAAGCAATGAACATCTCCATGCGTTTCTGTTTTGTTCGTACGAAGACGTTCCCGTCTTTTCTGTTCTGGTCTAAGCTTACATTGCCGGTTTTAGCAAGTGACTCCAGGCCCTTTCACGGGAAGAGCCCCTCCACTCTCATTGTCCCAATCAAAGTGGAGTAAAATGAAGCAAAGACAAACCAGCGGTATGCTCCGCGCTGATCCCGTACTGTTGACGTGGCTAGAATCGAAGTTTTGAAAACTATTTCCCATCGCAATCACCGACGGCCTCCGAAGGAGTGGCCCGACTTCCAGGCGACCCTGGAGTTTCTGCGCCCGAAAACCCCCACAAGTATCATCTGGTGCCTGCGGTGACGTCGATGCACGCTACTGACCATACAATGCTGCTACTCGGCCTACACCTTGGTGTCATCTTCAGTGTCCTTTTCTTTCAGGGTTAGGAGATGCCTTGCTCGCCTCGCTGCCTTCACAAGTCCCGCTATCGCGTCCCACTTCCTTTGCGTCATACCTCAGAAAAAGAGCAGTGGCCTTTTTGACCAGGAGAAACCTGTCTGTTTGATTTGCCTCTGCATGATCAATCAAGATGATATAGACAATATCTCTTTAAAATCATGGCCTTTTTTTTTTTTTTTTTTTTTACAAACCGCTCCTATATTATTATCAGATTATATAAAGTGTCGGATTCGTGCTCTGGTGTAAACAAACCATGGTACCTCTCGTACCATGCGTAGCCTGTAGATGACTTAGAACTCCTCCATACTGTCATGGAGAAGACGTGCATGTAGGAGATGTTCCATAGTCAATTCCGGTCTCGCCGCCGCCAAAGAAAACCGTTAAACGGGCGAAAAGCCCATCGCGCTCGGCGCCATCGATTTCGCGGGGCTTCCCGGCTCCCGCCCGCCGCTTGTTTTCGAGTCACACGAAACTCAAAATGTCATTTTAACTCCAAGAACTGCTAAGTATTAAAATCACTGCAGCCGATTGTGAATTAATTGTAGTTACGTCACTCCCTTAGCAGAGCCTGATGCGTCTCTAAGGTGATTTACTTGGATGTTTCAAATGCGACTCGACTCTCGTAGCACTTTAAAATATCAGTCGGAGGAAACGGTTCGATCAGATTTGCGATAGAAATAAATAAGAAAGAGTTAAATCACAAAAAGCGCATGGATGTAAATTGTTATTATGACATCATCTATTATGACATCCTCCGTGCTTTAACACCGGTTAAAATTAAACAACTAAAATCTGTGACTTGAAAAAGGGCGAGGGGTGAGAGGAGCCGCCACACACACACACACACACACACACACACACACACACACACACACACACACACATTGCAATCCATTGCCTTAAAGCTCAATGTAGCGGCGTCGCCAGTAGAAGGAGTAGAACCCGCTCCATCCCACCGACACCCGATCTCCACCCGAGACGGGTTTGCTTTTGTAAATATGTAAAGACATAGTATTTTTCAGACTATCGATATGTTTATATAGCGTTACGAATGAAACGTTTTATTTTGAAATGGTTCCCAGCTCACTTCCCTTTCCCCCCGTCATGCAAATCAAGCCTTCGTTGAGGTAGAACTTGGATTTTCCCTGAAGACGATGATGAAGTAGCACCTGATTCAAGATATTTATGATTATTTTTTTCCTCAATCACTGTGTAAGATTCACTGTGAGGAACAGAAGTGGCTCCAAAGTTCTTTTCTTCTCCGTCCTCCCAAAGAGGAACCTCCTCATCTTCATCTCCGCTGCCTCCGATCTTCTCCTCGGTGTCCTTCACCTCCGTCTTCCCTTTTTCTCCTTCACCACCACCTGCTTGCACACATTTCTCCACCCTTATCTTCCAAAAAAAGGCGTAATATAACTTAAAATGTAAATCCCGATTGTTTTTTTTTTCACGTTCTCTGGATCACACTTTGCAAATCTCTGTATTTTCTCAAAATCTTGTTGCTGCATGCAACAAAAAAAAAAAAAAAAATTCTTTTTTATTTTTTATTATTTTCCCGTGTCAAACAGGACCTTCCTTGTGTATAAATCCATCCAATAAACCAATTACCGCCTCCGAATCTGTCAGACGTGTGTTGAGCGTGAATCGCCGGTGCGAGGTCGGTCAATCTCAACATTTATTCAGCCGCGGATCGGCCGTCACGTGGACGGAACGTGCACGAGCACGAGCTCGGCCTTGCTCCTTTTGTGTCCGACCATCCCTTCCCCCGCCAACCGCCAAACGCCCCCGAACGCTGACGTCTTGTAACGGCCCGGCGGACGCAACAATGGTTGCCCTTTACGTTCTTTATCTGTCCGGTGCGGAATTTGCATACTTGTCCTTTTCACCACTTCCTTGTCGCAAAAGCGGTCGCCGTGGCAACGGTGTCCAAACATCAATTGGAGCGGCCGCTTAAGAGCCCTGAAAAGCAGGGAGGCCCTTTTGTCAAGGTTTATTATGCATTAAATTACCCCGTGTCGCGTTACAGACGTGCAAAATGCAACAAAGAACACAGAATATATATTAGTAAGTGAGCGCTGTAAGGTACTTCTTATTTCCATGTCTTCTTTTATTATTGCACAAGGGTGCACGTGCTTTTTTAACATGAAAGCTACTTATAAAATATCCAAATCGAAATGATCCTCCAACTATAAAAATGCAAAATATTTTTTTTATATATTATTATTATATATTTTATTATTTATTATACATTATATATATTTATTATATTATTATATTTATATATATATATATTATATATATTTCAAATTCAAATATTTTTAATTTTGTGCTATATACACTGCTCAAAAAAATAAAGGGAAAACTAAAATAAATAATGAAATATTCTTATTAAATATTTTACATCGTTGAACAAAATCACACCAAAATGATCAATGGAAATCAAATGTATGAACCCGCGGAGGTCTGGAATACAAAATGAAAGTAGAAAAACACGCAACAGGCTGAATATCTTTTAAAACAAGTCCAAATGAATCCATATTGCTTTCAGTTTGATTTCACACAAGTGCGATTGAGTTTCATCGTGTTGTTTAATTGTTCCCTTTATTTTTCGGAGCCATAAATGTTAGCGTACCTTGCATAACTGCACAAATCCATTTTGCACAATACCATTTTTTGGCTTCTTACTCGGTCCAACTCACCCCTTTAATACCCTTTCTTAAATTTAAAATGAATAAATTGGGGGATAATTAGGTCACTAGTTAGCGTTGTGCAGCCGTTGTACGTGGTGACCCATGTGTGAGAAAAGGTCAGATGTCAAACCGGCTGCCCTGAACGTCAATTAAGTGAGAAATTTCAAATACTAAGCTGACATCTATTTATTTGCGATCGACCGGTAGATCACGATCGTCGTTTTGGGCGCACCTGATCTAAAAAAAAATCCAAACGCTGTGTCCAAAATCGACGATACGGTCGTTTTTTATTCGCCGACGGAAGTAAATCAAGTCGGAATGAATACATTTAAGGGGTATTTGGCAACAATACACTCTATATCACGTTTCTCCATCCGGAAGACGCTACTTGTCTGACCGCGTTGTGCCAAGTGTGAAGTTTGATGCGGGGGGGGGATTATGGTGCGGGTTGTTTTTCAGGTTCCAGTGGTTTGCAGTGAAAGGAACTCTGAAAGCTTCAGCATACAAGACATTTTGGACAATTCCGTGCTCCCAACTTGGCGGGAACGGTTTGGACCAGAGCGCGAAGCAAAACCGAAGACATGGACGACAGAGTCCGTCGTGGGTGAGCTTGACCGGCCTGCTTAGAATCCTAATCTAGACCCGACAGATCACCTTTGGGGTGATTTCGAGCGGAGTCTTCTCGTCCAACATCAGTGTGTGACCTCACAAATGCGCTTCCGGAAGAACGATCCAAAATTCTCATAAATACACTCCTGGACCGCCTTCCCAGAAGAGATGAAGCTGTTCTAGCTGCAGAGGGTGAACCCACATCATATTGAACCCTATGGATAAGGTTAGTATAAGATAAGATAAGATAAGATAAGAACAACTTTATTTATCCCGAAGGAAATTGTTGTGCCAGAGTTTCAAGCAAAAATATAACAATAGTAGATAATAGTAGGAAGGAGGGAGAATAAGAAATACAATAAAATATAAATTGTCAAGGTTAAGGCTATCAAGTGTTTTAAGGTTTTAAGTACAAAAATTTGAAGATTCCCTGCGGCTGAGGGTGTGCGAGTTGAAGGGAATATTTTTGGCCGTATAGTTTAAATCAGGTGTGTCCAATACGTCGATGGTGAAGGTAGTGTGTGTCGATCGCATTGTATTAAAACGTAGATGTCAGCTTTCATCCTCACTATGAAATTTGTCATTTCGTGCACATAACGGCGCGTTCTAGCAAGCTAGCCAGTTAGCCAACAATTTATGTCTTCTAAACTTATGGGTATAAAAATGAGTGGGAGAGCCGGATCGAGTAAAAAGACTAAAATATATCACTTCCATACGGAACGGGAAGTGGACTTTTGTTTACGGTCATTTTCAAAGTGCGTTCGCCTCATCTGCCGGTCTGCCGTCGCTATACCGAAAAATGGAAATGCGGAGCGGCATTTTCAAACCGTTCATAACAAGTACGACACCGACTTCCCTCCGAAAAGTGAACCGAGAAGGAGAAATGTGAAGGAACTAAAATCCCAGCTGTCGGGACTGCAGTTATTTTTCTCCCAGCTAACTTCAACTATGCTGCTTCATCTATTCAAGTCATCAGAGTAAGATATTTATCAAAAAAGTACTCTGTTGTTGTGTGCCATAAGGGTTCATGCAAGATCCCCAAACATCTGTTTTGTTAAGTTTACTCAGTAGATTAATCAATAAATATATATTCAGCATTTTTAGTGGAGGTTGATCATTTTCACCTGGTCATTTGCAAAGTAGTTTAAAGAGACTTTTATTCAATATTCAGCCACTAGAGGGCAGCAGAGCGCACTCATCTCCTCAGCGTGCACAGGATTCCTCACTTTGTGCCTCTAGATCAAAAAAATCGTGGCAACATTTTCAGGAAATTTTCCAAATAATTTCTCAAGCGTGCATAAAACACCTGCACTTTTTTTTTCTTTTCTTTTTTTTTTAAAGTCAGGTCGCAGATAATGATGATGTGAAATTGCAATTTAATGTGAGAAGGCGTCTTGCTCTTAAAAAATCGAAACGAAAGCAGCGGGAAAACGACACAAAAACCTGCGTCACCGGTGACTAAAATAAATGTTTGCACGTGCACACCTAGAAAAGGAGAAAAAAAATCACATTTAAGAAGCCGCCGAAATCTGATTTAACGTCTTTTCAAAACGACGGGGGGGGGTCGGCACGCCATCGTAGGAGGCGTGAGAGCGTGCACGAGAAGGCAAACGGCTCGTGACCCGGCACGTTTATCAGTAGATCAAAGATGCGGCGGCCATGTGCGAGGGATTACGCCTCCTCTCAATCCCTCCTTATCCCGCGGCTCAAGCTAACACCCGAAGAGCCCCCGGCCTTACTTTCACTCTGCCGGACCTCCACCATGTTCCCGGTTCTTCTGCTCCAGCCGGGACTTGGAGGACGCCGACGTTCCGGGTCGACTCGCAGCAAACATCTCAGACGAAAGTGAGTGTTTTTTTTTTTTTTTTTTAACTCATCGCTAACAGTTGCATTTGTACAAAAAAAAAAAAAACATGCGTGGATGGAAAGAAAACACAAATAGTGGGTTTTGGTGTTTCCCAGCTGGTTGACCTTTAGCTGCAGGTCTGTGCTGTGTGAGGCCAACCAGCATCCACACACACACACACACACACACATTTCAAGTGAAAGTACAACATTCCCACCGTGACATTTGACTTTTCAAAGAACATCTCGACCACTCGCCGCGACTCTACTACAGCCGCGGGGGATTATCCAGCAGGGCTCAATGGGGGACCGCCGAGATTAGCATCTAGATTAGCATCTAGGAAGTCGAGCAGCGTAAAGATGATTCTGTTGCGATAGTTTAGTGCAGCGGTCGGTGCAACCATAAAAGCCAAATATTTCATTTTGAGCCATTCAGTATTTTTAATGTATAATAAATTAAATTTGTCTTTTAATGCGACCTCTGGTGCCGCTTTATGTTTGACCGTTTCATCGATGTCATTTTATCATAGCGTATGACTTAAACCGCAGATATATGATACAGTATTATGAAGAAATATCACAAGTATTTTAAAATCAGTTCCAAACTGATTTTTTTCTTTTTCAACTCAAAATATATATACAGGATGGTCTCAGAAAATTAAAATATTGTGATAAAGTTCTTTATCTTCTGTAATGACATTAAAAAAACAAAAATGTCATTCATTCTGGATTTGTTACAAATCAGCTGAAATATTGCAAGACTTTTATTTTTTTAGTATTGCTGATTAAGAATAAGAATAAGAATAAAAGCAACTTTATTTATCCCAAAGGGAATTGTTGTGCCCGAGTTTCGAATAAAACATAAAAATAATAAATAATATTAGGAAATTGTATAAACAATAAAATAAATAAATAGGTACATAAGTTAATAAGTCAATAAATAAATAAATAAATAAATAAATAAATAAATAAATAAATAAATAAATAAGTGAATAAATAAATAAATTGATTTATTGATTGATTAATTAATTAAAAAGGGGGGGAGGATAAGAAATACAAATAAAACTATAAAATGTCAAAATCAAGGCTATAAAGTGGCTTACATTTTATTATGTAAGCTTATTATGGCTTACATCTTAAAAAAAACTCAAAAATCCTTTCTCAAAATATTAGAATGTCATGAAAAAGTTTTTTTTTTTTTTTCAATTGCATTACAGAAGAGAAAGAACTTTATCACAATATTCTAATTTTCTGAGACAGTCCTGTATATATATCCTGTATATATATTTTGAGTTGAAAAAGAAAAAAAATCAGTTTGGAACTGATTTTAAAATACTTGTGATATTTCTTCATAATACTGTGTCATTTTAAAGTAAACAGAAATTAGTTTTGAAGATAAATTTCACAGGTTGCCTGTCCGGGTCATCATGAAGGTGAAGAAATTAATTTTATCTGATAGCCAACTAGTTTATCCGCGTCGACCCTCGTAACGGAAAAAGATGGCGAAAAGAAAAAATGACGATCATTTGAATTTGGATCTGCGGTTTAACTCATATGCTATGATAAAATGACATCAATGAAACGGTCAAACATAAAGCGGCGCTTCGACCAAATCCATGCGGCACCAGAGGTCGCATTAAAAGACATATTTAATTTATTAGACGTTAAAAATACTGAATGGCTCCAGATGAAATATTTGGCTCTCCTGGTCAAAAAGGTTCCCGACCCCTGGTTTGGCGTGTCGGTGAAGTTCATCTGATGCCCTCTGCACGTCCACCTGACCTCCACGTCCTCCGTCCGTCTTCAGATCGAGCCCGACGTCCTGAAGGAGCCCGAACGTCGCAGAGACACGCCGGCGATACGGCGCCGACATGGGGTGAGGAGGGCGAGTCGGGTTTCCAGGTGGAACCCAGACACGGGTCGTCATCTGGTCAGCAAACCTTTGTTATTGTTTAAACGTGCAAAGGCCCTGAAGGGTGTGTGTGTGTGTGTGTGTGTGTGTGTGTGAATATAATGCAGTGTAAAGCACTCTAAAAGTTGAGACCATAATAATTGTCATTCTACAAACATCATAATAATTAATCAAAATAATTGCAGTGGTAGTAAACTCGTTATAATGATGGCTATAATAATAATAATAATAATCGTCATTTTATTAAAAATAATAAGTTGAGACCACATCAACAATAATCATTGTAATACTACTACTAATAATAAAAATAATTGCAATGATAGAACAACTCATTATAATGATGTTATAATAACGTATTATTACATTATAAATAAAAGTTGAGATCATATCAACAATAATTAGTGTACTACTAGTAACACTATAATAATTAATAATGAAAAATAATTACAATGATAATACAACAAATTTTAATGATGGCCATAATAATAATTTAATATTCCATTATAAAAAATAAAAATTGAGATCTTATCAACAATAATAATTGTAATACTACTACTATTAATAATATTGAAAAATAACTACAATGATAGTACAAGAAATTTTGATGATGGCCATAATAATAATTTAATATTCCATTATGAATAATATAAATTAAGATCTTATCAACAATAATAATTGTAATAATACTACTATTAATAATATTGAAAAAAACTACAATTATAATACAACAATTTTTAATGATGGCCATAATAATAATTTAATATTCCATTATGAATAATATAAATTAAGATCTTATCAACAATAATAATTGTAATACTACTACTATTGATAATATTGAAAAATAACTACAATGATAGTACAACAAATTTTAATGATGGCCATAATGATAATTTAATATTCCATGATAAATAAGATAAATTGAGACCATATCATGAATAATAATTGTAATACAGCTAGCACTATAATAATTAATAATAGTTACAATAAATAATTGCAACGATAGTACAACTAATTATAATGATGGGTTTAATAATAATTTATCCCATTCTGAACAATAAAATAAATAATAATGCAATGTTTTCTTTAATTTAATTTTCACGGTTTATTTTAATGAAACATGATTAATTTATTGCCTTTATTCCAAGCGATTCCACTATTGTGTTTGTTTTAACCACCGTTGTCATTGTGCTGGAATGAAGGAATGAACACGTATCGCTTTCACTGAGGGCGTGATTGTGTAGTGCATGCTAAGCAGGTGCCCTTTGACTGCGACACACACACACACACACACACACACACACACAAAATACCTCTCATACTGCCTTTCAGTCCATCTCACAAAATCATGAATGGAAAAGAGATGCAAATAACTTGTTTCTGTTTTTTTCTTTTCTCTTTTTCTTTCTTTTCTTTTCTATTTTAATTCTGAAAGGAGCCTTTCATGGGCTGCTGCATAATTCTGGTCACCATGGTGACCGCTTCCCGTATGGAGGGAGGGGTTTTATTTGCTTCCAAGACCAGGGTTTGAACCAGAGCTGGAGTGAAGTTCATTCAGAAAACAGTAATAACAACAACAAAAACAATAATAATATTACTGACAATAACGGTAATAAAATCATAATAAATAATAATATTAATAGTACCATATCAATAATACGATTAATAAAATAATAATAATAATAATATAACAATAATACTATACAATAATAAAGTAAGGATAAATAATGAGAACAATAATAATAATAATAATAATGATACTATAGCAATAATACTAACAATAACAGTAATAAAAATATACTACTACTACTACTACTAATAATAATAATAATAATAGCGATAATATAATAGTATTATAGCAATAATGATAATAATGATATAATACTTCTACAACAATATAATGTAATAATTATTAATAGAATATAATAGGGGAAGAGAGTTGGTGTGCGAGGATGCAGAGGAGAGCGTTAGATGGAGGCTGGAAGAAGCAGCAAGAAGAAAAAAAAGATTTTTCATGAAAAGGACATAATGGCATCTTAAGAAGCCGGTATCTTTGCAGCAGTGGCGTGACTAACTTCCTTTTGAATGATACTGACAATTTTAAAAGTTTTTTTTTATTCCAGAGTCTTTTGTTTTATAAAACCGAAATCAATTGGTGATCTTTTTTTGTAAATTTCATCAAAAACTATGTTACTTTGTTGTAAACACCTCCTTGTTTTCTTTTATTTATCTTATCAATTTTACCCTACATTGCTTTAAGTGGGACAGTGGTATCTGCCTCACATACGCCCCCTTCAGGTGAGGCACGGTACTGCCTGCCTCACCCCATGACTTTTCTCTACGGTTTATTTTCATATCAGTGAGAATAATTGTATCACACACTTGGGCTAAAGACATTATGCAGCCTGTAGAAAGGGATGGTGTGTACAATAATAATATAATACATTTTTTGACAAACATTCTGTTGGCGACATACTGAGAAATTAGAAACAACATGCAGTTGGTGAGGGACTGCGCGTGCACTCTGCTGACACACCTTGGCTTGTATTTGATCAGGAAATCCATGAATTCAGCAATTTGTTCTGGAAAATATTTAAAACATGGTTGGAATCATAAAGAAAAATGTTAATATTTATCTTGTGTTATCCTTTTTTTTTTTTTAATGATGCTAGGTGAGGCTCTGCCTCTCCTGCCTCCCCTGACCACACGTCACTGCTGCCAAATTTCAACCTTGTCCAATCACACAACCCCGGAATCCTGAAGAACGTCTTAATATTGTTTCCCAGTTTTGAAAACCGGTCGAAGTACCCACGCGTTTGCAGCTGGAAAAACAAGTGAAAAAAGTGAGGCGTCCCAAAGGTTGAAGGCAAATGTAATCAGTTGGCTTCTTTATTTCTTAAGGGGTTGATTGTTGCGGCCCAGAGAACCAGCACTGATGGGTTCCTGACTGGTGACAACAATAGCTGAGAGGGGAAAACACAAATAATGAATGAACACTGAGGTTATTTTTACCCTCGGATGCAATATTGATGCCCCCCTTTCCGTGGGGGTTGGGATGGGGGGTGGATGGGGGTGGGGTTGGAGGGTTGGGGTGGGCTGGGGGGGGGGGGGGTCCACGTTGCCTTTGGTTCCCATCCACTGGCCTGTGACAGCGGGCTGGGGAGGAGCGGATGCGGCGCTGCATCCAGAGCGCACGGCGGCTGCAAACGCATGAAGCTAAGACACGCAGGTTAGAAGGCGGGAAGCCCGGATGAGACGCATCTCTTCCGGTCGTGATGCATCTTCAGGTGTCCTTTCCAAATCGGCGTTAGGTGAGTTAACTTCCTCTCCAGCGAGGACCGGACGGCTCGTAGTTTTCCCCTCGTCCGCGCCGCCGCGCTGCGCCTTGAACGGCTGCATTCATGCGTAAATCGGCGAATTTTCAACGAAATTCACAAAATCAGTGCCGTCAGTCTGCCTTCCTCCCGTGGGAATGTGAATCCACGAGTGTGTGGAACATTCCCGCCGTCATTTTACCCGCTGCCAACTGAAGCAGGGTCGCCACGCGTTACATCTTCTTAAATCAGTGAAAAAGTCAACGGAGTTCTGTACGTGTAGTAAGACGCGTTGGTTGCAAATAGATTTTTTTTTAATCATGTAAATATTGACTCATTTAGCTCCAGTCAGGGGGAAACCATGTTTGTTCCGAGCATGTTATAGTTGAATTATTGATGCATTCTGATGAATCCCGTGAACCTGATGCTCCAGGCGTTGCACAAACGTGGGCTTCTAGAAAGTCCAGGACATAGAAGGTCAAGCGGTTTCTCTCCTGTTGCTGTTTTTGATCCGGTTTGTTCCTAAAAGTGTCCTAAAAAAAGTGTCCTAAAAGTGTCCTAAAAGTCCTAAAGTCCTAAAAGTGAACGTTGCATTTATCGATAAGGTGTGAATCAATGGGTGAATCTTGATATGTCGAGTAAATGGTTAATGTCTCCCTTTCACATGTGAATGAGCGAGTGAATGGTTGTACATCTCTATATGAGGCCCTGTGATTGGTCCAGGGTGAACCCCTGCAGCCCTCCTTGGACTCCCATTGGAGGATTAGAATACAGATGAATGAATGAATTTGCTCCATGTGGCAGCCGTGGTGGATTTTCAGGTGACCGTTGTCGCAATTTTTTGATAAAATCACTTTGAGAACTTTGGCCCCGAACCTGCCGATCGTACCTGCACTCCCACGGTTTCCTAAAGAAGGATCCTCATCGGTGTTTCCAAACCTTTTTTGAGCAACTGCACATATTTTACCCGAGAAAAATCACCCAAATACATATTTGGTCGAACACTAAGCTGATCTTCTCGCAGGAACTGAGGAGAACTCCTTCATTCTCTCTTTTTATTTTAGTCTTTATTACAATCATGGTTTGTTATGGTGAAATGGAGCATTTGCCAGAATGTGGAACTCCTTCGCAGCTAAAAACTGTCCAAAGCTTAGCTTTAGACCACAACCTTCAGATCCTGCAAAGCCATATCTTTTCCAACCTCTGGTAAAAGAGAATCCAAATATTTATCCATGGCGTATCACTTGCCGCTGTCTCACTGGAAGCGTCGCTAATTCTTCTGCTGTTTGAGCAGCAGGTCAATCAACAGCTTCATTCACCACCTGTTGCCTTCTAGCGGAAGAGCATTTTATCGTCCCGCCTGTCGCTGCACGCGTGGAAAAGACATACAAAATCATTTTTGGATGATTTGGGATCCGTGTTTCTGCACCACCAGGAAGCAGCAGATGGTTTCCAGGAGTTCTCTGTTATCGATAATCCCGGGCGGAGACTGGCATTTTTCCCATAACCGCAGTTCCAGTATGATTAAGTAATGATTTTTCGCCCCGCGCACGTGACCGAAGGCCCCCGGAGGCCTCGCGCTTTTTATCAATTGATTGCTCATTGATTCCCAATGGACGCCGGCCAGGTAGTAACAGTCCCACGTGTCTGCGGAGCTTCTCGGATCAACCAGGCGATGGTGGATTCTCGTCTAAATCTTCTTGTCTCGGCAAACGGACTTGAATTTCTTCACTTGAAGACGTTTCCGAGGCTTCTTCAGTTCCGATGAGCTGTGGGGAGTTTCTGAATAGAACGACCAGGGTTGTGGTACACTGCGGCTCCGAGTGGCTTGGGAAAATAAATGATAAATGTTTAATTGAAGTGTATTTCATTTGTATTAATTCCTTTTTTTTTTTAACTTTTAGTTCTAAGTTGGAAGATTATTTTGATCTTGAAATATTAAAATAAAATTATATTTATTATTTTTCGCCGCTCAAAATTACGTCACACTCGCGGAAGCCGGTGCGACATGAACATTATTGAATTTAGAAGCGGCCCTTTTTGGTGCTTTCGTTTTATGAAACGCTTTGAACTGTGACAAATGGAGTTGGAAATACATTGTTTGAACGAAGGCGGCGGAAATAACGGTAAGAGCTACCGGTACGTAGGGTACTGTATTGTGAATGCACTAACTTGTTTTGGGAGTTGTCAGAACATTGGTTTATATTCTTTTAATGATCTTTGACTGACTGACATGTCTGACGGTTTTGTTGACATTCCCTTTAGCGCAGCTTCATCTAGTGGATTCTTAACGCAACCCAAGCCACTACTGTAGCTTCTATTCTATGCACCTTTTAATGTGGTGCGCCTTACATATGAAAACAGCTTTAAACTAGGCCATTCGTTGAAGGTGAGCCTTATAATCCGACGCGCCTTATAGTGCAGAAATGCACGCATGCTTGGGAAATTGTTTTGCAGCAAGACATACAAGGACAAGACAAGCTAGAAATAAAAATACGAGTAAGTGTAAAAATGTAAAAAAAGAATAAAATTAAAAATGAAGTGATTCCATGACCAAGGCTTCGGGCCGCTGTAAATGTGAGCACGGGCCGCATTCTGTCCGCAGGCCGGATATTGGATATGTTTGCTTTAAACAGACGCTATTTAGCAGTCGCTGTTCAAACTTTAAAAAAAAAAAAAGCAGGAAGCTTCTCTTCCTCCTGCGTCTCTGCTTTCTTTTTAACAACGCAGTTGTTGAATTCCTAACAAAACACATGCATCCGTGTTTTTTCATGTGGCTGATCAGGTGGCTTGTTGAGCTGCCTTCTGACTCAGTGGCTTGTAGTGACGCCGCAAACCAGCTCAGCGTGTACAATAGTTTATTTTTAATTTCCTGGTCTCGGCTGACTTCTCAGATGTTTCTGGGCTCTTCCTTCTCGCTCAGTAAGCTGATATGCAAATCAATTTGATGGCGGCTTTGTTTCATTTTAAAGTAGCCACTGTCCCTCGCCCTCCCTATCTTCTTCTTTTGGGCTTTTCCCTTTAGGGGGTTCCACAGCGAATCAACCTCTTCCATTTAACCCTTCTCACTGTATCCTCCTCTCTCACGACATCCATAAATCTTCTCTTTGGTCTTCCTTTAGACCTCCTGCCTAGCAACTCCACCTTCAGCAACCTTCTACCCAGATCTTCACAGTGGAGTGTTCATATCCAACCCATCTCAGTCATCACTTTGTCTCGGTCATACATGTCCTGCACCCCTGTGACAAATTCTTCTTTTCCTTTGGGCTTTTCCCTTCAGAGGGGTCTCCACAGCAAATCAACCTTCTCCATCTAACCCAGTTCTCTGGATCCTCCTCTCTCACACCAACTACCTTCATATCCTCTCTCACCACATCCATAAATCTCCCCGTTTTGGTCTTCCTTTAAACCTCCTGCCTGACAGCTCCACCTTTGGCAACCTTCTACAGAGATCTTCACCGTGGCGTGTTCACGTCCAAACCATCTCAGTCATTACTTTGTCTTGGTCATACATGTCCTGCACCCTTGTGACCAATTCTCCTTATCCTTTGGGCTTTTCCCTTCAGGGGTCTTGCTGTGACTAACCTTCATTCTTCTCCTTACCAGAGCATACCTCCACCTCTCAACCTGTTCCCTGCTCTCACTACAGACCACAATATCCCTCCCCCTCCCCGTACATACAGAATATTATATTATTTACGTCATATGACATTATATGCAGGGCAGATGGAAAACAATGGAACTGATGGTTTCCATCTTCTATAATATAAGTAATGGGGTTTAGGTGAAGTGGGGATGGACGTCTGGGGGCAAACACGCATTCATGTAATTACCGTCCAATGAGATTAGAGCTTTCAGGAGATGAGGAAGCTCCCCAGACAGCTGCACTCCTGAATGCAAAATGATCCACTGCAAGATAGAAATGACTCTAATAGCAATGTAGAAGCTTACGAAGTGTGTGTGTGCGTTCGTGTGTGTGTGTGTGTGTGTGTGTGTTGGAACTCCAGCAAAAGTGTGTTCTTGTCCCTGGAGTCTTACCTGCTCCGCCCAAGATAACCCACTGGAGTTTAAGGGAAGTTCTGCAGAATGAAGTAATGATGAAGACCAGAAGGCACCTCTGGTTGCTAGGATACCAGGCCACAGGTGTCTGCTGATGGTGAAGGTTGAAGCTTGATGGATGGATGGATGACAGCAAGATGGATGGATGGATGAAGGGATGATGAGTGGATGAATGGTGGATGGAAAGATGATTGTTTGAGGGTCGCTGGACAACGTATTGTTGTGTTTGCATGCACACACACACACACACACACACACACACACACACACACACACACACACACCAGTCACAGGACACAAACACCAACCCCTGACAGGCATCAACTAAAAAAAAAGAAAATACACAACTTGACAAAGTAAAGGGAGCGAGTGCAGCTCAGACGCTTGAAGGAGTGAGCGACCGGTTGCACCCCTCTGTGTGAAGGAGTGAGTGACCGGTTGCACCCCTCTGTGTTAAAGAGTGAGCGACCGGTTGCACCCCTCTGTGATAAAGAGTGAGCGACCGGTTGCACCCCTCTGTGTGACCGGTTGCACCCCTCTGTGTTAAAGAGTGAGCGACCGGTTGCACCCCTCTGTGTGAAGGAGTGAGCGACCGGTTGCACCCCTCTGTGTTAAAGAGTGAGCGACCGGTTGCACCCCTCTGTGTGAAGGAGTGAAGCAGTAAAGGAGTGATCTCTAACCGATCCACGTAAAATAACCATTACATTGACGATCTGATGTACTCAGCAATTCGGGTTCCCAGGCGGCTGTTTTTCAAGTCGCCTGTTTTCACAATCGTCCCGTTAAACATGTTTTGCTGCTTCAACTTGTTTGCCTGCGGGTGAAGTTGCTTCACGACGTTGTCATTCGATTTTTATGTTTTTATAAAACCCAAACCCGTAGCGAGTTGCATCCTCCTCCGCTCCCTTCCTGTTGTTGTTGTCGTTGTTTTTGGAGGATCTGCAGGCTGGACGTCAACCACCCGATTGTTGCGGTTGGAACTTCCTCTGCTTGAACTCCAGCAGGAAAAAAGGATTTATTATATTTTTGCCTCCACTGGAGGTTTAACGTTTCTATCGAAACGAGGTTAAAGAGCATTTTCCACCCGCCTCAAACCTCCGACCTCATTGGTCCTCCTCCACCAGCGGGCCCTCCCACCAGAGTGGCTCCCTGTCAGTCTGTTTGGATTATTGTAACAGCAGCTCAGGCCCCACACACACACACACACACACACACACACACACTCCCCCTCTTTCCCCACTGTATCGGAGATAACGGGGGATTAGGTGACGCTTTTTTCCGCCCCTGCAGAGAAAAGAGGACAACCATGGAGTGGAAGTAAGTGTGGTTTCTACTCTGGGGAGGAAAGGGTTAAATGTGGGTGTTCAGAACAGCTGGAAGAAGCCAAGGGAGCTGCTTTTGCAGGGTTTTCTCCAAGATAGTGCGATGTCTCAGTGTGGAAAGCTTACAATTAAACCCTGGAGTGACTCCAGGTGACAGGAAATGCAGGTTTTCCGCTGCCGGAAGAACTCGGTGCTTTACCCGCCCCTGACTCGCGGTTGAAGACGCTTTTTATGATTTTTAAAAGCAGCTGAAAGTCGCCGTGGGCTCGGGGTAAAGCCGCGTGCAAAGCCGCTGAGGTTGCATCACGACGCCGGTTACTGTTTAATTTGCAGACGACAAACACCGGCTCCTCTGCGGACCTTCCGGAGGATGATGAGCCGTCGTTGTGAAACTGGCCGTGACAGATGTGCGGCCTGGACATTTTTATTTTGAGCCTCCGTCCCGTTTGCGTTGGCACATTTAAGTGAGTTTAATTTAAGGCCGTTCCTTTCAGCCGGCAAGTCTTATCTCACCTCCACAGTGGTGCGCGGTCGGCAGATAAAGGAAAAGAAAAAAAAAAAAACTGCTGCCGTCACTCAAAAGCATTCGGCAGAAACAGTTTTGGGGAAAAACTGGCTTTTGGAAAACGTTAAAAATAATTACAACAGTAATGATAAAAAAATAAAATATAATAAATCAGAAAAAATATAATAAAAATAAAAATAAATAAATAACATGGACAGTCTGAAATGCAAAAAAATAAATAAAAAAATAAAAATGAAAAAATATAATAAAAATAGATAAATTAAATAATGCAGACTTTTTATTTTATTGATCTAATTTATTTATGATTATTGTCGGCAGAAAATGGAAAAGAAAAAAAAAACTGCTAAACTGCTGCCGTCACTCAAAAGCATTCGGCAGAAACAGTTTTGGGGAAAAACTGGCTTTTGGAAAACGTTAAAAATAATTACAACAATAATGATAAAGAAATAAAATATAATAAATCAGAAAAAATATAATAAAAATACAAATAAATAAATAACATGAAAAGTCTGAAATGCAAAAAAATAAATAAAAAATAAAAATGAAAAAGTATAATAAAAATAGATAAATTAGATAATGCAGACTTTTTATTTTATTGATCTAATTTATTTATGATTATTGTCGGCAGATAAAGGAAAAGAAAAAAAAACAAACTGCTGCCGTCACTCAAAAGCATTCGGCAGAAACAGTTTTGGGGAAAAACTGGCTCTTGGAAAACGTTAAAAATAATTACAACAATAATGATAAAGAAATAAAATATAATAAATCAGAAAAAATATAATAAAAACAAAAATAAATAAATAACATGAAAAGTCTGAAATGCAAAAAAATAAATAAAAAAATAAAAATGAAAAAGTATAATAAAAATAGATAAATTAGATAATGCAGACTTTTTATTTTATTGATCTAATTTATTTATGATTATTGTCGGCAGATAAAGGAAAAAAAAAAAAAAACTGCTAAACTGCTGCCGTCACTCAAAAGCATTCGGCAGAAACAGTTTTGGGGAAAAACTGGCTTTTGGAAAACGTTAAAAATAATTACAACAATAATGATAAAGAAATAAAATATAATAAATCAGAAAAAAATATAATAAAAATAAAAATAAATAAAAAACATGAAAAGTCTGAAATGCAAAAAAATAAATAAAAAAATAAAAATGAAAAAATATAATAAAAATAGATAAATTAAATAATGCAGACTTTTTATTTTATTGATCTAATTTATTTATGATTATTGTCGGCAGATAAAGGAAAAGAAAAAAAACAAACTGCTGCCGTCACTCAAAAGCATTCGGCAGAACGTGTGACGGGGAGAATCTTGGGGAAAACTGGCTTTTGGAAAACACTAATAATAATAATAATAATAATAATAATAATAATAATAAAACAAAATATATAAATCATAAAAAAATAATGAAAATAAATAAATAAATAAATAAATACATAAATACATAAATAAATGAAATGAAAAGTCTGAAATGCAAAAAAATAAATTAAAAAAATTAAATAAATAAAATGTAAACTCTGCACTGCAGATATTTTATTTTGTCATTATTATAATATTTGGGGAGAGGGGGAACTGGCTTTTGGAAAACACCAAAAATAATAATGAGAAAAAAATAAAAATGAAAAATTATAATAAAAATAAATTAATTAAATAATGCAGACTTTTTATTTTATTGATTTAATTTATTTATTAACAATGATTTATTTAAATTTTAATCTCTGATATTAGCATTTGGATGCTGCTGCCCCATGTATCCCCCAATCGGGACAAACAAAGTTGTTGTTTTTTTCCGATCCTGAAAGTATTCGACAGCCGTCTGGAGGAGCAAAGATCAGACCAGGGGGTTTAAACGGGACGCCGTTCGCTCGGTCGCTAATCTCCCATCATCCCGCACCCACTGGATCCTGTAGATTAGCACCAGTCTCATTTTATAATTCCAGGGCTTCTGTCATCATTACCACTCAGGGCATGACCTCATTTCACGCCCCTGTAAAGCAGTTTTCTGGATGTAAGAGCGGTGATGCAGGCGCGAGAAGGTCCCCGCTTGGATCGTCCTCGCAAGTGAACCTTTCTGGAAAAACGCTAAACCGCTAACTGCTCAAGTCAGGGGTGTTAAACTCCAGGCCGACAGTCACGTTTCATCCAGCTCGCAAAGCTAAAAGATACCAGCTGTCAAGGGTGTAGTAATTAATATAAGAAAAAACTTTATCGATCCCTATCGGGGAAATTCTTTTGTCACAGCAGCATAGGTTTTGTATCAATAAATATGAAAATAGATTTACTGCTACTTTCATTTTCTGATTCCAGACCTCCATGGGTTCATTTAATTTCCATTGATCATTTTTTGTTTGATTTTTGCAGTCGGCACATTCAACGATGTAAAGAATAAAGTATTTAATCAGAATATTTCATTCATTCAGATCCAGGATGTGTCATTTTAGGGATTTTTTTTGTTTTGAAGACAATTAAAGGATGGCAAAAGACATCCACAAATAAATAGACAGCAGAGAGAACAATAACAACAACAACATCAGGGATAAGAACGGACAACAGAAGGGAAAAAAAAAACCCAGCGAGGGTGAAAATAGACGACCAAAACAGGGATCGGAACATAAACAGCGACAAAAGCGAACTGGCTGAGACCAAGAAGGATAAAAATAGAGAACGGAGTTCGTATGTAGACAATATGCCATGATTTTACCCGTGATTTTCACATATGTCATGAGTTTACCCGTCCAACCCACATGAGAAGAGATTTTCCTCCATGTGGCCCCTGAGCTGAAATAAGTCTGACACCCCTGAGTTCAATGCAGAGAAGGATTGATTTATAGTACAAATTAAATGAATTGATCCAAAAAACATGCAGGGGGTTGATTGGAGACCCGAATCGCAGAAGATATCCGACTCCCGGCGGAGGATAAGCATTGCAAGGCGGAAAGACGATGACGTCGGCCCCCGCGATTGACCTCTGACCCTTGCGTTGTCTGTGCAGGTTCTCAGTCCAGCTCATACCAACTCATTCTGGACTTGGATTTCTTGATTTAAAGACGTGTCAGCCTTCATCTCCGAAGCGTCTTCAGTCGACCTGCGGGGAATTTAAGCGAATCATTTATCAGCGTTGGCAGTCGGAACTGCTCTGATCCAGGAAATCAATCGGGGTTATTTTGCTCTCCTTCATTTTTGGCGGTCGACTCCGTCTCTCTGCTAAATGTGCTAATTTGAAACCCTAACGAACCAGTTGTCACGGTGTTTTCACGGATAGGGCGTCCGCCGCAAATTTGCCCCCGAGATAAAAAGTCCGTTTACAATTTAGTTATACTTGCACGCCTCAGATTTGGCCTCGACTGGACTTCAGACCCGACGTGCCGGCGAGTTTGGAAACCTTACAAACGGCACGTTTGCGTTGTTATTTCACGCCTTCTAGTGACGCAATCCTCAGAGCGGCCACTTTAAAAGTCTGTCATTTTTATATTTATATCCGTAATTGAGGAGCAGCATGCGTTTGTCAAGCGATTGCGCAGCAGTCGGGCCTTTTGGGGTTTCTTACATCGCTTTGACCGGCACTAGAGGACATCGCTGACGTAATTCGAGTCACCGTTTTGTGTTTTTTCGGCGGAGGAGTTTCATTTTTCTCCAGGGAAGGCGTCGCCGCGATGATCAGAAGCCGGGTCATTCCAGGTCATCGGCTGGTGAATCCGCTCGCAACTGCTCAATCGGGTTCGTTGAATGAAATGTCTGTTAGCGGTTAGCTGTTAGCCGCTAACCGCTAAGTCAGGAAGTCCCTGGTTGGATTCCTACAGGGGTTCATTGTACAGACATGTGAATGAAAGTGAGAATATTGTTTGTATCTATATGACATATAAGTGAGAGGGTGAATGCTTTTTGGTCTCTATAAGATATTTGAATGAGAGGGTGAATCATTTTACGTCTCCATATGACTTGTGACCGAGAGGGTGAATGTCTTACCTCTTTCGAAGTGCGTCTCTATATAACGTCTGTATGGGTGAGTGAATGGGTGAACGTCTCCATTTGACATGTGAATGAGGGAGTGAATAGTTTTTTTGTCTATATCCAGTTCCGATAATGAATAAATGAATGATTTAAAGGGACCTTTTTCAGACAGCGGTGCTGAGACGCAGAACGGCTTTTGTCGTTTTTGACATTTACCGAAGCGGGACTCCTGAGGATACCCTCAGGAAGTGGTGTTTACATGCAAAGGATCTAATTAAGCGTCCGGCAGGCGACGGATTTGTCTGATACGACCGACCAGCTGCTGAATCCAAATGTGACGGAGCTCCCCGGAGCAGACCGGGAGCTTCCAGGGAGGACGGAGCGCGTGATGCCACTGATTTCCCGATGCGAATCGACGCGTTACCGCCCGTCTCAGTGCAGCTGCAGCAGGTTGCAGTAATAGGTGCGTGCTGGAATGGGAATCCACCAGATCGCTTCCAGATACGACACGTTTTCTCACAAAACCGGGTTTCGTAAGATGAACAGATGAGGCTCCTTCTCCCCACGGTGAAAGGTCAGTCGGCTGAAACGAAAAGGTCGCCGTCATCTGACATCACCTTTTTTCCGCTCAGCCGTCGAGACGAACGCGGTTCGCCTGCTCGGAATGCGTGGATAATGTTATTTTGCATTCCCGCCGCCGGACGTGGGACCCCCTCCTCTCGGTTTTCTGCTCCGACGGTGAGTCAGCACTCACTTTTACTGAAAACACTGCGTTCGGCTTTGCCTCTTATTGGCTGCAGAGAGGGCCCGGATCATCTGTGTGTGTGTGTGTGTGTGTGTGTGTGTGTCCCTTATCCCCCTCCACATTTGTTAGATCACCGCCTGTCAGCCAATGCTTGCTCGCTTTCCCCCGGACACACACACACACACACACACACACACAGGCTGCACTGCAGTGAGCCAGCACTTCTACTCGTGCAGAGGGAGGAGGGCGAACGGTGGACCGAGCGGCGAATGCAAGTAATGGGAGGACAGGAAGTGGAGCGCCCCTCCTCAACTTCACTCACGTGTGTGTGTGTGTGTGTTTGAAAACAGACAGAGCCACGCTCTCTCTTTCTCACACACACACACACACAGATCCGGCGTTTTGCCTCATCACCTGCTACCTGGAGGAGGGGAGTGTCTTCCGGTGATCCGACGTCGGAGGACGCCTGTTGATCGACCCATACATGCGGCGCCGTGAGTACGATGACACGCGTGTGCGCCCCGGTTTTCGATAGCGGACGCTTTAAATATGTGTTATTTTCATTTCCATCCGCTTCTCTGGGACGACGACCTCTCGCGGGAATTATTCCGCCTTGCTGGCGCAGATCCGATTATGTAAGATCGGAGAGTTTGCGCGGCTGCTCGCGACCTTGTGCTCCGTCAGCACCGGTGGAAGGAAGAGGAGGAGGAGGAGGAGGGTGTGTTGTGTTGTCCTGTTGTGTCTGTCTGCGGGATTTAGGAATATGACATTCATAATCGGTGCTAAATGTGACGTCCGCTAATCTGATTTGCGCTGCTGGAAACAGCCCGAGGGTCTGGAGGCGTCTGCGCCGGCAGGTTAATCCCGGGTATCGGCTCCCTGCGCGTTTTCTACCAATAACTACCTTCGTGGTTTGGGGGAGTCACGGTCGCGGGAGATGTTTCAACTTTTTCCTACGTTTTGGATAAAAATAGGAGATAAAGATGGAGAAGATCTAGGTTGGAGCTGCCAGAGAGGAGGTTTTATGGATGGAGGGGAAGAGGAGAGGAAGTTTCAGCAAGAAGTGATGTGAGTACAGGCTGGAGGTACAAAATTGTTCCCCAGACGAGGCTCCTGAACATGAGATGAGCCCAAAAACGGCTCCCGGTGCCGGGCTTGCTCAGCTCCAGGAGGGGCTCCGGAGCTCCGGGGCGACTCCCGCGGAAACCCAAGCCCGAAACGGTCCTTCATCCCTGGGTTAAGCCACCCTCGGCGGGAGGGAGGGGGAGTTCCAGGCCGGGACGCCGCGGCAACAGTGTTTAGCGGCGTCTGAATATCTTAATCTTACCTTTTCCGTATTTTTCAGCCGATTTTTTTTTTTTTTTCTGCAGAATTGCATCGCATTCAGGGCCTCCGAACGTGCTTCTGCTTCGCTCAGGAGAATTAAATATGGACCGTCTGCATTCACTCAAATGTATTCCTGAAGATTTCTGCATTCTTACAGGGGTTGTATTTGCTGCAAGCGTGCACGCAGGTAGATCTAGCAACACATGCATAGACATATCAGCCGTCGCTGCGGGGTTTCGGGATTTTTCCCGCAGCTAGAATTCACTTTAGCGGCGCAGATGTTTGAACATCCTGGACATGTAAGCAGGTTGGCTTTGCTGAAATCCTAATTTTTCGAGTCCCGTCTCCGGCGGCGCGACGAAAAACAAAAAAGGGAGGTCGAGTCGAAATAGGAAAGAGAGCGAGTCGGGTCCCGGAGGGGTTTCCTCCTGGCAGCAGAGCCGGCCTGGTTCTGAGCCTGTCGTGAATATGGTGGGACAATAAAAGCTCTGACACACTTTCCTTGTTATAGGGAAAAAAAAAAAAAGAAATGGTCAGGCTGAGCACTCGCAACTTTAGAATCGACTATTCATCGCGGACCAGCCGGCGCAGGGAAAAATAAAAGACGGCACGCCCGCGGTGTTTACGGCTTCATGTCCGAGGAACAAAACAGGATATTGTGTCAGACGGACGGCCCGGTCTCTCTCTCTAACTTCCTGTTTGGCCTGCGGCTAATTCAGATGGATATAAATAGATTTAATCTTGAACTCTCTGAATATCATCAGGCAAAACAATCGATGGCAGCCGTGACCCTCGGCTCCTCCTGCTTGCATGCCGAGGAGACTCGGGCGAGACGGTTAGCGCCTTTCATGCTACGCTACGGGTTTGCGTGAATGGGTGATCCAATGTCATTCGCTCATTATATAGACGTGACCTTTCACTCCCTCATTCACACCTCGTATAAAAACATTGACCGTATTTTCACGACTATAAGGCGCACGTAAAAGTCTTAGATTTTCTTCAAAGTTTGAGGCGCGCCCTATAGTGCAGTGCGCCCTGTGTGTGTTGTTGTGAGGCGGACATAGTAGAGAACACCATGAGGACGTTAAAGGGAGGTGTTTTGTTCGAGCTTTCGCAAAAGCCGACATCATTTCTGAGGAACCGCGCGGCACGGAAAGCGACTCTGACGGTGAAGAAAGTGAACCCCACATGTTTGGTGGAGATTTAGCGCAGTTGTTCAAATCAGAAACAGAGGATGACGACTTCCATGGGTTCGATTGATGGCAATCAGTGATGAAAAAATGTGAATACCAAACTCAGTTTAGCTCCCGCTCTGTTTTTAAATACACACACTTGTACGCTTGTGTGTGTGTTGTTGTTGTAAGGCGGACGTAGTAGAGGACACCATGAGAACGTTAAAGGGGGAAGTGTGGGCGTGGATTGTATATAAAACCCGCGTCTTATAATCAGGTGCGCCTTATGTGTTGGTTAAATACAGTAATGGCACACATAACTGAGACTGTGCCTTTTAGTGCGACGCGCCTTATGGTCGTGAAAATACGGTATACAATTCATTCACACATCATATAGTGACATGCAACTATTCACTCATTTATTTACACTTGGTATAAATATATGCAACCTTTCACTCACTCATTCACACATCATATAGTGACATGCAACTACTCAGCCGTGCACATATATGCTAACTTTAGACTGTTCATTCTCTCGATCACATCATATGGTGACATACAACCATTCATTTAAAAAAAACTCAACCGCTTACTGTAAATTGTAATAATTTAAATGGTAATAATTAATCTGTATATATGTTCATAACTGTGCAATATTTTATAACAGCTAAATGTACAGCATTTTTTCATAGCCTCGTGCACTCCTTATCTTTCATTTGTTACTTAAGACACTTAATAGTTTATTTGTCTGTCTTATTCTCCCTTTTTGTCTTATTTTTTACCGTTTATACAACTTTCTACTATTATTTATTATTGTTATATTTTTCTTGCAACTCTGGCACAACAATTTCCTTCAGGATATATAAAGTTGTTCTCACTCTTATTCTCATTTACACGTCACAACGATTCGTATGGTCATAAACATATATGTAGACATGCATCCATTCACTTATTCCCATATATCACTCATTGGTATAAATACATGCAACCATTCATTCACTCATTCACGCACGTGTACTTACAGCCATTCACACGCCCGGCTAATGTCGGACACTGCAGCCCCTTAAGGTTTGTCAATCACTTCCATGTCGTGACAGACGAAGAAGAAAAAGGAGGATGAGGATGGAGCTTTTTAGCGGGTGTCGGTGTGTGTTCCCGACGCTCAGCTGCAGATGCGTGCTGAATGTCGTCGAACTGATACTTGTCATTCTGCAGAGCCTCTACCTTGTGCCGATCGGCAGTTATTTGCAATTTTATTCATATTCCACCCAACCGACAGTCTTTAATGAGTCGATGTGCGATATCTGCAATCCTCTTACTCAGCACATGCAGGCTTGTCCAATTTTTTCCCTTTTTTCATCTATTTTTTTATCCTTGCTGTTGTTGTCATTTTTTGTCTCTCCTATTATATATTTATATTCATTTTGTTGGTCTCTTCTATTTCATATTTATATTCATTCTTATATCTCCTATTTTTCACTTATATTCATATTTATGTCTCTTCTATTTTATATTTATATCTCCTATTTTATATCTTTATTAATTTTGTCTCTTCTATTTTGTATTTATATACATATTTATGCCTCCTATTTTTTATTTACATGCATATTTATGTCTATGCTATTTCATATTTACATTCATTTTTTGCTCTCTTCTATTTTATATTTATTTTCATATTTATATCTCCTATTTTACATTTATATTCATATTTATGTCTCTTCTATTTTATATTTATATCTCCTATTTAATATTTATATTTATTTTTGCCTCTTCTTTTTTATATTTACATACATATTTATGCCTCCTTTTTTATATTTATATGCATATATATGTCTCTTCTATTTTATATTTATATCTCCTATTTTATATTTATATTCATTTTTTTCTCTTCTATTTTATATTTATATCTCCTATTTTATATTTATATTCATTTTTTTCTCTTCTATTTTATATTTATATACATATTTTTGGCTCCTATTTTATATTTATACATATATTTATATCTCCTATTTTACATTTATATTCATATTTATGTCTCTTCTATTTTATATTTATATCTCCAATTTTACATTAATACGCATATCTATGTTGCTTCCTTTTTCATATTTATATTCATATTTTGGTCTCTTCTATTTTATATTAATATGCATATTTATGCCTCCTATTCCATATTTATGCGCGTATTTATGTCTCTTCTATTTTATATTCAAATTCATTTTGTTGGTCTCTTCTATTTTATATTTATATTAATATTCATATTTGTGTCTCCTATTTTATTTTTATATTCATATTTATGTCGCTTCTTTTCTATATTAATATTCATATTTTGATCTCTTCTATTTTATATTATATTCATATTCATATTTATATCTCCTATTTTACATTTATATTCATATTTATGTCTCTTCTATTTTATATTTATATCTTCTATTCAAGATTTATATTGATTTTTTTCTCTTCTATTTTATATTTATATGCATATTTATGCCTCCTATTTTATATTTATACGCGTATTTATGTCTCTTCTATTATACATTTATATTAATATTTGTGTCTCCTGTTTTATATTCATAGTCATATTTTGTTTTTTTTCCATTTTATATTTATATGCATATATATGTCTCTTCTATTGTATATTCATATTCATATTCTTGATATGTTATTGTTGCGCTGCTGTGACAACACATGTCCCCTTTGGGGACCAATAAAGTATCTTATCTTATCTTATCTCATCTTATCTTATCTTATCTGGATCTGCAGGGTGCAGTGTGCAGGACGGGCAGACGCCCATGTCAGAGTATTAGGATGGCCAGTGAAGGCTCCACCATCCCCAGCCCGGTGGTCCGTCAGATCGACAAGCAGTTCCTGATCTGCAGCATATGTCTGGACCGCTACGAGAACCCCAAAGTGCTGCCCTGCTTGCACACCTTCTGTGAAAGGTGAACGTCCGCAAAAAGCGCCGTCGGATGAGAAAACGTGTCACTTATGTTGCAGGAATGGCATAAAAATATTTGCACGCGCGGTGAAAAATGTAGCGTATTATCCCCTCCTCACAATGTGTGTGTGCCGCTGATACTGCAAGTTGGCCTCCTCACCTGTGGGCCTTTTATTGGGGAAACAAAAGTGCAGAGCAGGATCCGTCTCTCTGGTTGCTTCTGGGGCGTTGCTGCGCTGCCAGATGGAACAATGCAACGCCGACGGTCGGTCTCTGTGGAGTCACGTCACTTCTAGTTGTTTGCACGTGCATTTAATGCGTATAAATAACCGATTTTTTTTTATTCATTCATTATCTACACCATTCACCTTCTCATATCCACCACATACAGCTGTTCATTCACCCGTTCACGCGCCGTAATGATGCAAAAACCATTTCATTTGCATCCAATGCAATTTGGTTTCCGGGAAAATTATTCCACAGTTTGCAAACTGTCTGTTCATAGAAAAGATTAATGTTGGACACCAATCCTTGCGTTGGTGCAGTATTTCTGGATCTGAGAAAAGCATTTGACGCTGTAAATCATGAAATTCTTCTGTCTAAATTAATCCGTTGTAATTTTTCCTTGGATGCAATTCAGTGGATAAAATCATATTTAGAATTTGTCAAATCAGCATATCTAAATGTCCCTGTTGGTCTGACTCAGAGGTCAATACTTGGCCCACTGTTATTTTCCATGTATGTTAATGACTTGCCAAATTCATGCGTTGATGTTGAATTTCAAATGTATGCAGATGATGCTGTCATATTCACTAGTGCACAAAAAAAAAACATCAAGACGCTGCTTCTGCTCTCACATTAGCTTTGGTTCCAGTGAATGAGTGGTTTTACCAATCTTATCGACTACTAAACACAACTCAAACTGTTTGTATGATGTTCACAAAGCAACCTTTGGACATCAAACATTCAGGTGTATTTTGAAGTCTGAATTCAAATACCTTGGAGTGACTCTTGATTCCACAATGTCTTTCAAGAGCCACATTAAAAGAATATCTAATAAAGCGATATTCAATCTGAACAATTTTAACCCTTGTGTTGTGATGCGGGTCAAAAGTGACCCACTACCTTGTTTAGCTGTAGAAAAAACACCTTAACCTCTTTTTTTCCAACTTGAAATTTTATGACTTTTCCTAAAGAGACCCCAAAATTAGAAAAAGTGATGCTTCTTTTTTGTTTATGTTTCCATGTGGGCTGTACACCACTAGGGTCCAAAGATTGTCTTATGGGTCATTTTGACCCGCAGGACACGGGGAGTAAACACAATGTTAAGATCGCATGAGGGTTAAACAAATACGACCTTTCATAACACTTGGGGCTGCCAGAATGTTTCTGCATTTAATGATTTTGTCACAGATTGAATATTGATTTTTTTGGATGTTATTGAATGTTGGATGTTGGTTGCTGGCACGTGTAAAAACATGCAAAACCTTAGAATCAATCTATAAAAAAAAATCGTTAAAGGTCTTTGATCGAAAACCAATTTCATTCCATGTTTTTAACATTTTAAACAAGTACAATTTATTGAGCCTTGAGAACTTTCTACATAGGAGACAATATCATTCACTCACTCATTCACAAATTAAGAGACATGCAACCATTCACCCTGTCATATCTACATATATAAAGGTATACAACTGTCCATTCACTCATTTGCGTGTCACATAGAGACATAAAACTATTCACCCTCTCATTCACATGTCTGGATAGAAACATAATTTCAAACTTTTCACTCACTCATTCAAAAAAAGAGACATGCAAACATTCACCCTGTCATTCACATGTCCGGATGGAAACGTGATTATGTTTCCATTCACTCACTCGTTCACACCTGTATAACTATTCAGGCATTCACAAATTAAGATACATGCAACCATTCACAAATAATAGAGACAAAACCTTTAATTCACTCATTCACAAATAGAGACATGCAAACATTCACCCTGTCATTCACACATCCGGATTGAAAAAACATAATCATGTTTCCATTCACTCACTCATTCACACCTGTATAACCATTCACTCATTCACAAATTAAGATACATGCAACCATTCACAAATAATAGAGACAAAACCTTTAATTCACTCATTCACAAATAGAGACATGCAAACATTCACCCTGTCATTCACACGTCCAGATTGAAAAAACATAATCATGTTTCCATTCACTCACTCATTCACACCTGTATAACCGTTCACTCATTCACAAATTAAGAGACATGCAAACATTCACAAATAATAAAGAGACAAAACCTCTAATTCACTCATTCACAAATAGAGACATGCAAACATTCACAAATAATAGAGACAAAACCTTTAATTCACTCATTCACAAATAGAGACATGCAAACATTCACAGATAATAGAGACGAAACCTTTAATTCACTCATTCACAAATAGAGGCATGCATGGATTCACCCTGTCATTCACACGTCTGGGAAATGTAGTCTTCAGTGAACCTCCGCTAGTTTTTGCAGCGTCGTAGGAACTCTTATGGCCTCTCTGTCCTCGTCCAGGTGCCTGCAGAACTACATCCCCGCCCACAGCCTCACGCTGTCCTGCCCGGTGTGCCGGCAGACCTCCATCCTGCCGGAGAAAGGCGTGGCGGCGCTGCAGAACAACTTCTTCATCACCAACTTAATGGACGTGCTGCAGCGGACGCCGGGCAGCTGCAGCCAGGAGGCGGCCGCTCTCAGCAGCATCACCACGGTGGCCGCGGGCCAGTTGCTCTCCTGCCCAAATCATGGAGGCAACGTGAGGCACAGATTCTGATTCTGGCTTTTTATTTTTTTCTTTCCATGCCGTCAGACTCTGAAAGAGCTGACGCCTTTTTTCACTTTAAATGCAGCACAGCAAGTGCTGCGCTCATTCACTGCCCATACAAACTGCAAACCAAGCTATGCTCAAATGTCTTATCGCGCTGCCACACAGTTCAGATTTAAAATATTTATGAAAATATTTACCAGTATTATAATTTCTCATCAATTCATTGCCCGAATGCGTTTCCACTGTGCATGTGACAAGAAACGATTTGAACACTGGCTGATACGTCTGCATAATTGTCATTGTGCAGGCAAATTTTTGTGACGAGAACACCCGGCTCCGTGCATGTACAGGTTTTTTTAAAAATAAAAATAAAAACAAATAGATAGACAAGTTATTTGCACAATTTGAAGGAGTTTAAAGTGCAGAAATTTTCCCCACAGTGAAGAAAACACCGGGAGCCACACAAACTTTTCAAATATCAATTAACACGGCGTATGATTTTTTTTTTTTTTTTGCCTTTATGCTATGTATAAACAAAATGGTTTGCAATTTACGAAAATCAATGAACTGCAGAGAAAATGAAATGACATTTCTGTATGCAACGAAACATTTTGAGCACTGAAAAAAAGACGTTGGGTTGAGGGTAACTTTAAGCAAAATACTCGATGCCCACTTGAGCCCTTGTATTATGAAAAAAAAAAACAAAAAAAACAAAATTATCCACTGGCAGCAAACCTGTCATCCTTTTCACTGGCGCGTGCAGATAGCGACAAAATAAAATTATTTATTTTTATTTACATTCTATTAGTTTTATTTATTTAAATGTTACAAGATCGCCATTTAAAGTTACACTTTAAAAATGAAAAAAATAAAATAAAATTTTGTTTAACAGAGGAATGAAGGTTAATTGCAGCAAGACAGAATATATGTGTGTGAATGAGAGGAACCCAGGTGGAACGGTGAGGCTACAGGGAGTGGAGATCAAGAAGGTGGAGGATTTCAGGTACTTGGGGTCAACAGTCCAGAGCGTAGGAGAGTGTGGAGAAGAGGTGAAGAGACGGGTTCAAGCAGGTTGGAATGGGTGGAGAAAAGTGTCAGGGTACGAAGAGATAGAAGAACATCAGCCAGAATGGAAGGAAAGGTGGAGGAGACAGTGGTGAGACCAGCGATGCTGTATGGCTTGGAGACAGCGGCATTGAAAAAAAGACAGGAAGCAGAGCTGGAGGTCGCAGAGATGAAGGTGTTGAGGGTGAGGTGATGGATAGGATCAGGAATGAGTCCATTAGAGGGATGGCACATGTTAGAGAAGCCAGGCTGAGATGGTTGGGTCATGGACAGAGGAGGGACAGTGACTATATTGGTAGACGGATGCTGGAATTGGAGGTCTAGTGGAAGACCGAAGAGAAGATTTATGGACATTGTGAGAGAAAATATGAAGTTCGTCGGTGTGAGAGAGGAGGAGTTAGAGAATAGGGAAGGTGGATTTGCTGTGGAGACCCCTCTGAAGGGAAAAGTCCAAAGGAAAAGAAGAATTTGTCACAGGGGTGCAGGACATGTATGACCGAGACAAAGTAATGACTGAGATGGTTTGGACATGAACACTCCACCGTTGCGGTCCAAACCATGGAGAAGATCTGGGTAGAAGGTTGCTGAAGGTGGAGCTGCTAGGCAGGAGGTCTAGAGGAACACCAAAGACAAGATTCATGGACGTAGTGAGAGAGGATATGAAGTTAGTCGGTGTTAGAGAGGAGGATACAGTGAATAGGGTTAGATAGAAGATGTTGATTCGCTGTGGCGAGGATATGAAGATAGTCTCACCTAAACGTGTTCTTTTGTCACCTTCAGGTGATGGAGTTTTACTGCCCGCCCTGCGAGACAGCCATGTGTCAGGAGTGCACGAGCGGCGAGCACGGAGAACATCCCACCGTGCCTCTCAAAGATGTGGTAGAGCAACATAAGGCTTCATTACAGGACCAGCTGGATGCTGTGAAGAAGAGGTGAAAGGACATGCGTGCCATTTAGGCTTTTAATTCACCTTTCTGTGCACGTTTGCCATCAAGTGTAAACATTTTACTGTATTGTATCTTAAATAAAGCTAAAACTTTGCGTCCTGTTTAGCAATAAATCTTGCCAGTCTGTCATGGAGCTCAACGGCGACCCCTGCTGGACATCTGTGGTATTGCACCTGCATGCGTCTGGGATAACGTGCCGTTTAAAGATCTCGCCGTTCTTCTTCCCAGGTTACCGGAGATCGACACGGCCCTGCAAACGCTGTCCGAGATCCTGCAGCAGCTGACCAATCAGAAGAGCTCCATCGAGGAGGACATCCACACCACCTTCGACGAGCTGCAGAAAACACTCAATGTCCGCAAAAGCGTTCTGCTCATGGAGCTGGAGGTCAACTACGGCCTGAAGCAGAAGGTGAAGGAGCCGCCAGCTGTTTTGTGTTTGTTTTTGCTGTTGTCTACTTGAACGTGCCTCCGTCAGCATGGTCAACACACGGTCGAGAACCTGCTGAATACGCAACACTAATCTTCATCACATGGTTTCGCTCCAAAGTACTTCAAGACATGTTTCAGGATCCCTCAAATTGACCAAGTAATGATGCTCAATTTAGTAATTAAGCTCTAATATGAGTGATTAGATGCTTGAAGACGACTGAGATGGTTGGGTCATGTACAGAGGAGGGTTAGTGAATATATTGGTAGGAGGATGCTGGAATTGGAAGTCAAGAGGAAGACCAACGAGAAGATTTATGGATGTAGTGAGAGAAGATATGAAGTTAGTTGGTGTTAGAGAGGAGGATACAGAGAATAGGGTTAGATGGAGAAGGTTGATTCAATGTGGAGACCCTTGAAGGGAAAAGCTTAAAGGAAAAGAAGAATTTGTCTTTGGGAGCAGGACATGTATGACCGAAATAACATGGTGAAGATCTGGGTAGAAGGTTGCTGAAGGTGGAGCTGCCAGGCAGGAGGTCAAGCGGAAGACCAAAGAGGAGATATAATGAGAAGATATGAAGTTTGTTAGGGCAGATGGAGAGGGTTGATTCGCTGTGGTGACCCCTGAAGGTAGCGTCATGTGGCGTCTTGTAGCACAAGCAGGGCTCCTTCCCCCTCAGGGGTCCTGGATTCAACCCCTCCTTCTGCTGATCTTTGCGTCCGGAGTCCAAATGTCTGACAGTCTTAACGGAAAGCCCCTTCCTCGAATCAGCCGGCCTTCGCATCCGTCCCCCCGGGGGCTCCTCCTCCCACGGGACGCTGATCTGCCCGGACAAACGGGGGGCGTCGGGTCGCAGCCTGCGAGTGCCGTGGCTCGTCGCTGCAGCAGATGGAGCCATCGGGCCGGAGGAGAGCCTTGCTTTGGGCGTGTCGCCGGCTCTCGGGAGGAAAACACCGCGACCTTCCTGCCGAGCGCAGCCAGATCCGCGCTCCCGCAGCATGCATAGGAGGGGCCTCGCAGCCAAAACGCTGGGCGCGATGTCCTACGGGAGGCCTTCAGGGGAAAGTTTGGAGTCCCCGCTGGAAGAAATGGCTTATTTGGCCTGTATTAGAGGGCTGGAGGAGTGTGACAGGCAGATCCGGGTGAGTTCGACATGTTCCGTCGTGACGTCGAGGTGATTTATCCGCAAAGACGTGCGGTCGGTAACGCGAACCTCGGAAATTGAGGACTTTTAAAACAGTTAAAGCAACAGTTAGCTTGCATAAGTATCACATGACAGTGTTTTGGTCGGTTTTATGCATCGTCGGCGGTCACGTGACTCCTCCCTGAAGCTACGAGTTTGAGAAAAGCCCTCCTGTGCTCGGAAAGGTTTCCTTCGGCGAGGCTTACGCTCCGTCTCCTTTAGGAAAACAAACCGCCTCCTTTTGCTTCCCGCCCCCGCTGCACCGGGTTGGGTTTTATTCGAGTTCATCAGCGTTCTCCTCCTCGGGGGGAAACTCACAGAAAATCTCAAATTAGAAAAAAGGTTTATGCAATCGGATCATTTTTCAGCTGGAAAAATATCCGCTTTTTCTTGCTGAATGCTGCAGAATATCTCATAAAATCACCTGCACGTCTCCGTTCGAGGCGTGAATGAGTGAATGTTTGTATGTGTTCGTACGATATGAATGAACGGATGCATGTCGCTATATGACATGGATGAGAGGATGAATGTTTTCTCTCTATATGAAGTGAATAAGAGGGTAAAAGTTGTATATCTGTAAGACATGAATGCTGTATGTCTCTGTGAGTGAGAGGGTGAATGTTGTATGTCTTTATATGACCTGTGAATGAAAGGGTGAATGGCTGGACGTCTGCATTTGAAGTACGGATGATCGAGTGAATCGTCGTATTTCTCGATGCGAATGATATGTCAATGAGAGGGTGAATACTTTGTCTTTATATGACCTGTGAATGACAGGGTGAATGGTGTGTTTGTCTTTCAGTACGTGTGAGTGAAAGAGTGAATGGTTGTATTTGTCCAGACGAAAGATGTGGGAATGAGAGGGTGAATGTTTTATGTCTCTATAAGAATTGTGAATGAATGAATGTTGTATGTCTCATAAGAATTGTGAATGAATGAATGTTGTATGTCTCATAAGAATTGTGAATGAATGAATGAATGTTGCATGTCTCATAAGAATTGTGAATGATTGAATGCATCAATGTTGTATGTCTCTATAAGAATTGTGAATGAATGAATGACTGCCTCTGCATGAGGCGTGAATGAGTGAGAGAATGGTTGTTTGTCTTTATGTGACCGTTGAATGACAGGGCGAATGTCATATGGCTCTATATGATATTTGAATGAGAGGGTGAATGTTTAACATCTATATGAAGTGAATTAGAGGGTGAATATTGGATGTGTGTAAGAATTGTGAATGACTGAATGAATGAATGAATGTCTCTGCATGACGCGTGAATGAATGAGAGAATGGTTGCTTGTCTTTATATGACTCGTGAATGACAGGGTGAATGTCGTATGGCTCTATACGATGTTTGAATGAGAGGGTGAATGTTTAACATCCATATGAAGTGAATTAGAGGGTGAATATTGGATGTCTGTAATTCATGTGAATGAATGAATGAATGAATGCCTTATGTCGCCATAAGTGGACGAGCGGGTGGCTTTTGTACGGCTCTGTATGACACGTGAACGGTTGCTTGTCTTTATACGACCTTTGAATGAGAGGGTGAATCGTTTGACGTCTGCATTTGCAGTACGACTAGTTTTATTTCTTCGGTGCGAATGATTTGTGAGTGAGAGGGTGAATGTTGCATGTCTCTGTATGGCATATGAATGAATGAATGCTGTATATCTGTAAGTGGATGAGAGGGTGAATAGTTGCATGTCTCACCCATTGACTTTACATCCTCCGTAAATCACTTTGAGTGACTTTCTACAGAATTAGATGTGATATTAATGCCTTGTTATACAAAGTATTAGAAAAGCAGGATAGGATAGGATTTATTGATCCCCATAGGGGAAATTCATTGTCACAGCCGAGCAGTAATAACATATCATATGTTATTGTTGTAATATTCATATATAAATATGAATATAAATCTAAAATAGAAGAGATATATGCAAAGTAGGGCAACCTCCTCAATCTCAATTCCCATCAACCCTGCTAACCCATCATCGCCACGCCAGCCCCCCCATATATATTATATTATATTATATTATTATATACTTATAATATATATATGATATATTATATTTTGTTATGTGTGTTATTCCATATATGTATATAAAATTCTATTCCATTATATATTATTCTTTTTCTTTTATTTTCTTTTTTTCTCTTTTTTATATTATATTTTTATATTATTTTGATATTATATTATTTTTTTATTATTTTTTTTTTAATATTATTGTTGACGTTCACAATTTTGATGCTGCCACCTCATGTGCCTCCCAATTGCCCCTCGGGAACAAATACAATTTTTCTGATTCTGATTCTGATATATTTATAAATAGAAGAAACAAGTGACAACAACGGCGAGGATAAAAATAGATAATGAAAAAAAACAACAGAATGGATGAGAGTGGAGTGACGACAACAAGGATTACAAAAAATAGAAAACAAAGATGCACAAAAAAAAAAAAAGAGTGTAAAAAAAGTGTCACTAAGTATTTGGGTGCAAGAAGGTGCCGCTTTTTTTAAACTGAAGTGTAACCTGAGTGTGTGTGTGTGTGTGTGTGTGTGTGTAGGTGCTCCAAGCCCAGCTGGACTCCCTTCTGCAGGGCCAGGAAGGCATCAACAGCAGCTGCAACTTCACGGAGCAGGCGCTGTGCCAGGGCACCGAGGCCGAGGTGCTGCTGGTGAAGAAGCAGATGAGCGAGCGTCTGGTGGAGCTGGCCGGCCGGGAGCTTCCCCTGCGGCCCGGGGAGAACGACCAGCTGGACTTCCTGGTGGAGACGGAGGGTTTGAAGAAGTCCATCCACAACCTGGGCACCATCGTGACCACCAACGCCGTGGCCTCCGAGACGGTGGCGACCGGCGAGGGGCTGCGACACTGCGTGGTGGGCGTCCCCACCTCCGTCACCATCACCACCAAGGACAAAGACGGAGAGCTTTGCAAAATGGGAAACGCCGTCATCACGGCCGAACTGGCCTCGCTTGACGGGAGCAAAGGCGACGGAGACCTCCTGGACAACAAGAACGGTACTTACGAGTACCTGTTCACCGCGCCCAAGGAGGGGACCTTCAGCCTGTCCCTGCGCTTGTACGACCAGCATATCAAGGGAAGCCCCTTTAGGACCAAGGCCACCAAGTCCCTGGACGTCTCGCCGACCTCCGACGGCGTGAAGAAGAGGCTGAAGTCGCCGGGCAGCGGGCACGTCAAGCAGAGGGCCGTCAAGAGGCCCGCCAGCATGTACAGCTCGGGACGGCGGAAAGAGAATCCCATCGAGGACGACCTCATCTTCAGAATAGGTTCGACTCCGCTTGGTGCTCGATGAGCAGAAGATGGAGGACGACCGCGGTCCCTCGCTAGACTGAGAGCAGAAGTCAGCGTTTGTGAGCAGCAGTGTGGCCTTATGCCTAGACAGAGTACTACAGATGTGGTATTTGTTTTGAGTATGCTAAAAGAGAAGGTCAGAAAAGGTCAGAGGGAGCTGCATTGCACTTTCGTAGACCAAGAAAATCATAAGACAGGATGCTGAGAGCACAGCGAGGGGACTGGGGAGGCACCCACAACCTCCACCTCTCATCCTCCACCTCCATCCTCCACTAACAAACTCCACCCCAACTTCCACCTCCATCCTCAACCTTTCACACCCAACTTCTACCTCCACCCTCCATCCTCCACCCTCAACCTCTCAACCTCCATCCTCCACCTCCTCCCACTCTCCACCTTTGGCCTCATCCTCCAACCCAACCTCCATCCTGCACCCCCTACCTCCACCTTTCACACTCAACCCCAACCTCCACCTCCAATCTCATCCTCCACCTCCTCCCACTCTCCACCTATGCCCTCATCCTGCACCCACAACCTCCACCTTTCACGCCCAACTTCCACTTCTATCCTCCACCTCTCACCCCTAACCTCCATCCTCCACCCCAACCTCAACCTCCACTTCTATCCTCGGCCTCTCACTCCAACCTCCACCCCATCCTCCACCTTCTTGATCTCCACTCCCTGTATCCTCACCGTTCCATCCGGGTTCCTCTCATTCACACACATGTACAGGACTGTCTGAGCAAATTAGAATATTGGGATAAAATTCTTTATCCTCTGTAATGCAATTTAAAAAAAAAAACTTTTTCATGATATTCTAATATTTTGAGATAGGATTTTTGAGTTTTCTTAAGATATAAGCCATAATCAGCAATATTAAAATAATAAAAGGCTTGCAATATTTCAGTGGATTTGTAATGAATCCAGAATATATGACATTTTTGTTTTTGGAATTGCATTACAGAAGATAAAGAACTTTATCACAATATTCTAATTTTTCTTGCTGCGACTAACCTTCATTCCTCTCCTCTCCAGAGCAAACCTCCACCTCCACCTGTTCCCTGCTCTCACTACAGATCCCTCTAAAACATCTAACATGTCCTGTCCCTCTGATGGACTCATTCCTGATCCTGGTCCCTCCAAAAGAGGACCTTCACATCTTCATCTCTGCGGCTTCCAGCTCTTCCATACAGCACCGCCGTCTTGTCCACCTTTCCCTTCATTCTGGCTGATATCCTTCAATCTCATAATAAAATACCGTGAATCGAGGGTTTATTATTCCAACCCTGGCGCCTCCAACCAGTCCGCGGAAACATTTTCGCGCATAAAATCCGTCTTTGGTCCATAAAAGCTGAACTGATAACGAATGAATCCAAAGGTGGTTCAAGCAAATTCATGTCTTGCACACAAAGTAATAACTCATAACGACATCCGTATAAAGTGGAGGTTTTCCTTGTATTTCATGTATTTCAGGCACAAAAGGAAGAAACAAAGGTGAGTTCACCAACCTGCAGGGCGTGGCCGCCTCCGCGCTGGGGAAAGTCCTCATCGCCGACAGCAACAACCAGTGTGTGCAGGTGAAAACGCAACCTCGGCGAGCCGGCGCGCAGCTTTCACGCCTCACGTCTCACCGACGGTCGTCCGTTTCCCTCCGCCCATCACGCAGATTTTCTCCAACGACGGCCAATTCAAAAGTCGCTTCGGCGTGCGCGGCAGGACCCCGGGCCAGCTGCAGCGGCCCACCGGCGTGGCCGTGCACCCCAACGGCGACATCATCATCGCCGATTACGACAACAAGTGGGTCAGCATCTTCTCCGGCGAGGGGAAGTTCAAGGTCGGTCCAACGGACGGCGCGCGTGAGGGGAAGAACTCGGAAACGCGAGGCTAATTCCGCATGGGGGGTTTCTTTTTCCCCGCAGAACAAAATCGGCTCGGGGAAGCTGATGGGTCCGAAGGGGGTGTCCGTGGACAAAAACGGCCACGTCATCGTCGTGGACAACAAGGCCTGCTGCGTTTTCATCTTCCAGCTCAACGGCAAGCTGGTCACCAAGTTTGGAAACCGCGGCAACGGCGACAGGCAGTTTGCAGGTAGACTCAACGGTAATACGTGCGCTGCCCCCCGACGGCCTCTCCGACGTGCATGCGGAATGAAGACCGGGAGCCGTCATCCCCATCGCTGCGCTACGAGACCCCTTTGAGTTTCACGCCGGCGGCGCGTTTTCGATCCGGCATGTAATACAGTGATCCCTCGCTGTAACGCGGTTTACTTTTCACGGTTTCGCTACTTCGCGGATTTGCATCGTGCGTTGTGTTCTGCATTCTGATTGGCTAAAAAGTCACTCCGCTTCTTCTCTACCTGTGCGTCAATAACGTTGCAGTTTAATATGTACACGTACGGAAAACAGCTTGCCGAATTTACATGACGTACGTGCAAATTCTCTCGCGATTTTGAGTTTCTCTAAAACCCATAATGTTGACAAAACGCTCTGGACCGACAAAAGGGCCCAAAAGTTAGCGGAAGATGCTATCTATCGCAGATAAAGTTAAACTTCTGGACATGCTAAGGGAAGGTAAAAGCTATGCGGCTGTAGGTCGGCATTACGGCATGAATGAATCCTCCGTTCGTTCCACAAAGAAGGAAGAAAAAAACATAAGGACGACAGCAGCCATAAGTTTTAATAAGGATGCAAAAAGGGTTGCAACTGTCCGCAATTTTTTTCATCATCATTTTTAATTTTCTCTCGTTAAATCCAGTTACTCGGGTTGCGGTGGGCGGAGCTAATCTCCGCAATTTGAAGCCTTCTGTTCACATTGATGATTAAAATTATTATTTGACAGTACAGTACAGAAGTTATTTGTTGAAAAAAACATTTCTAAAGTACAGTCCTTTTATTTGTGAAACAAATGATTGAGCCTGTAAAATGGTTTGTTCTTTCTTTTCAAAGTATAATAGAGTATTTAATTGTATAATAATTGTAAAAAAAAAAAATAGGTTTCTACTTCACGGATTTTGCCAATCACGGGTTCTTTTTGGAAAGTAACCCCCGTGAAAAACAAGGGTTTACTGTATCTGGTCGCCATAGCAACGTTTTCTTTTATTTCACCGTCGTCATTGCATGTCCATCTCGAAAAAGCGCTTCCCCGAGACGAACCCCGCCTCTGACGCCGGCGTTTTCTTTATCCAGGTCCGCATTTCGCCGCCGTCAACAACAACAACGAAATCATCGTGACGGATTTCCACAACCACTCGGTGAAGGTCGGTGGAAAAGCGTCTCCTCGTTTTTTGTTTTCCTCCGCCGGGTTTTCGCTAACGTAGCTTCTCGCCGCCCGCGCAGGTGTTCAACACGGAAGGGGAGTTCCTGCTGAAGTTCGGCTCCAACGGCGAGGGAAACGGACAGTTCAACGCGCCCACCGGGGTGGCGGTGGACGCCAACGGGAACATCATCGTGGCGGACTGGGGGAACAGCAGGATACAAGTGAGTCTTGGTGGAAGGATATCCTGACCGCGGATCTGCAGGAGCCGCTGGCGATAGAAGGAGGAGTCGGGGTCCGACACAGTTGCGGGAAGAAGGCGGAAATAGGAACTGCTAAGAAAGGCTTATAAATAGCTGTTTTTCTGCGGCCTCTTGGCGTCGGCAGACGTCTTTACGAGGGTGTGAAAGGCGCACAATTCGCGGAAGCGCCGTAATATTTGACGTTTGGGGGCGCAGGACGTCGAGAAATCGTTTCCGGAGACAAACATCACCGGTTGGATTCCCGGCTCCTCCTAGTGTGTCCACACTGAACTCATAACTGCTAATAGTTCACCCATGATGGGTTAAATTCAGAGAATGAATTTCCCCACGAGGGATTAACCCTCGTTCGGTCTTAACATTGTGTTTACTCCGCTTGTCCAACGGGTCAAAAATGACCCATAAGACAATCTTTGTGTGTATTTGCAAGTGTATTTGCAGTCCCTATGTCCTCTATTGTAAGTCGCTTTGGATTAAAGCATCTGCCTAATGCAATGTAATGTAATGTAATGTAATGTAATCTTTGTACCCTCATGGTGTACAGCCCACATGGAAACATAAACAAAAAAAGAAGTATCACTTTTTTCTAATTATGGGGTCTCTTTAGGAAAAGTCATAAAATTTCAAGTTGGAAAAAAATAGGTGTTTTTTCTACAGCTAAACATGGTAGATAAGATAAGATAAGATAAGATAAGATAAGAACAACTTTATTAATCCCGAAGGAAATTGTTGTGCCAAAGTTACAGAAAAAATAACAGTAATAAATGAGAAAAAGAAAAAGGCAGAATTAGAAATAAAAATAAACTATAAAATGTCTCAATGAAACTATAAAGTGTCTTAGTAAACAAGTGATAAAACTATAAGTGTCTTAGTAACAAGTGCGGTAAGGAGTGCACAATAGTATGATAAAAGGAAAAATTGTAGTGTAGCTGTTATGAAATGAAATATTGCACAGTTCTGCAATATTTCATTCACTTTTGACCCGCAAGACAACACAAGGGTTAATAAAGTATAGATTGCTGTTATTAAATGATTATTATTCTCTGCGTCCCCTCAGGTGTTCGATGGCAGCGGCTCCTTCCTGTCCTACATCAACACGTCGGCCGACCCGCTGTACGGCCCGCAGGGCCTCGCCCTCACCTCCGACGGACACGTCGTCGTTGCCGACTCCGGAAACCATTGTTTCAAAGTCTATCGCTACTTGCAGTAGCATAGAGACTTTACTGTGTATATACCTTTGGAAATATATACAGTAGTTTGGAGCCGCCGGCTGTTTTGCACTCGCCCATTCCTTGACTCTTGACGTCACCGTGCCATTTGTTTGACTCGCCCTCTGCATGTTTTATATGTTTGACATTCGCAGACAGATGCTGCTTATTTTGGCTTTTTTTTTTTTTTTTTTTTTTTTTGAGTTGGTCTCGACATCTCAACTATTCCGATGAAAGAGAGAACTGGAGAATTGCAAATGCTGGACTTTTAGTTCATGGAAGCGCTGTTGTATTTCTATCTGAAAATAATGGAGATCGAATTAGAGCCTCAGTTGAGCTGAAAATAATGGGAAATTATTTTGCACTAATGGTAAATTAGCTTATGAGTCTTCACCCTTTGCCTGTTAGCCATAAAAGTAACACACCACTGTAGGTAGTGGGATATTTTTGCGCATGATTAGGCATCCAAGTGCATGCACTTGTCACTAATAACCGCCAGAAAAGCTACGAAGCACAACTTAGACATTCACAGAAACTAAGTAGAAGCACTGTTTCATTTAATACACTTCCGTCTGCGTGTGAAATTGACTGTCTGATGTCATCACACTCTTGCCTTTTAAGGTACATGAATATCAACCAAAACCAGATATTTTTAATATGCAATCACCAAACTCGCAATCTGCTGTATATGTGTGTGTATATTTGTGTGTGTGTGTGTGTGTATGTGTGTGCGTGGCTGCTCTTGACGTTTGACCGGAGATCTGCTGTGCTCATGTGCAAACTGTAAAATTACACCACAGTAAACTGCTAATACGCTTAACAGGAAATAGCATTTTCATATTTTATCTTGCGGATACACAGTACTGACTACCAACATCTGAGATACTGCAGTTACCTTTATCAATGTGTACTTACATGTTAAAACCGGTAGAACTAATGAAATAATAATAATTTATTAGACCAAAATTTCTCCATTTTCACAAATAGAAGTTGCACCACAGTTGTTGTGAAATGCACCATTATGAAGCCATTGTTGGGAGATGGGGTGTATGTTGGGATATTTGTCATTTAAGTGAATTTGGTTGTCCATTTTCTACACAGTCTTGTAAAAAAAACCCATTTGTTTTCCATTGTCTTGTTTTCAATGTGTAATGCCAAACTGGAATAAAGTGCCCATAGGAAATGACGTGCTTTACCCCTATCTGACCGCTAGGGGGCGCTGTGCACCATAACATACGTCACACCCCGGAAGTGCCGCATTCAAGAGCCGTAGGAAATGACAAAATAAAGAAACCGTAGCGGTTTTTTTTTAAATCACATTTACTGCGATGATATGTTTTCTTTTTTCTTCTTGAGAAAAATTACTCATTCATTTTCTCATGAAAATTACTTTTAGATTAAAAAAAAATGATAAAACGGAATAACTGGTGCTCAGTCTGTCTCATCACAGTGAAATAAATTAGCAGGGTTACTTGCAAACACACAAACAACAAAAGTACATTTTTAGTTTACAAATTAATAAATAGTTGTTATTTGTTTTTTTCTGTCTGTTTATTTCTACAGATTTAAAGTTAAATCAAAAATGGGCGTAAAGTTAATATTTACGAGGAACATTGAACGCACCGTAGCCCTTTGACAGGTTTCCGCGCGAAATTCAGTAGTTTTAACTGCACCGCCTGTTCGAAGGGGAAACAAACAAACAAAAAAAGGGGATTATTCCTCGTTTCGGGTTAATTCTTCATCTCTCATGTAATCGTATGTTGTGTCTGTCCAGGGAAAATGGTAAGTAGTTTTGGCTATTTTGATAACTTCGTTGACAGTGTTGTGAGGACGAACGTGGCTTTGCAAACCGATGAACTGTAACATTAAGCTAGTTTTTTTTTTAATGTTCATTAAATCAATTTACCTTCACCTGTAAAAAACTCCCTGAGTTACGCTATCAACTTTCTGTAAATATTATATTACATTAAATTTGTATTATCATATTGCAAAAATTGTTGGAGTTAACTATTCAGCTAACGCAAAATCCATTGTTGTTAGCTCTAAAATAGAGATTGCTTGTCATATTGTTGATTTGCCGTAACACCTGTTCTGTTGACAGTCGTATTGTGGAAGTTTCAGAAAAATCTCAAACAAAATAAATAACGTATAACATTTTTTCGGGGGATTCAATACGGTTAAATTCGGTGGATTGCTCAGGTTTATACGAGGATGTAGGGCGGTCGTAAGTGGGTACCGTCTGTCGCAAAAAGGTCGTAATCGTTTATCTGAAAACCAAAAGAATTTGAATTTAATTCCAACTACGCGGTTCATCGATATATCACCAAAAAGTCAATGGAGACAGGCGTATTTTTTGATCATAGATAACTAGAGCTTTATGTAACGTATTCACCCTCACTGTAAGAATCTTCCGTTTTTGTAGCATCTCTCGAATATTTGGTACGAATCACTTCTTGCTCTTTAGCGCCATCTAGCGGCGAACTGTCACATCAACATCTCTCTCTTACTGTTTTATTCACTCATTTTGTATATTAAAATAAACTTTATTGAAACAATCTTGTCACAGCAGCGTCATAATAATAACTTTCAATAAATATTAATATAAATGAAGAGACATTTAGAAAATATTCTTTTGTCACAACAGCGTCACAGTTATAAATGTCAATAAATATTATTACAAATAAAGAGACAATAGAAAAATATTTGTCTGTCACCACGGCGTAGCAGTTATAAATGTAAATAAATATGAATATGAATAAAGAGACAATTTGAAAATCTTCGTTTGTCACAGCAGCGTAGCAGTTATAAATGTCAATAAATATCATATAAATATAACTAGCGAGACAAATAGAAAATATTCTTTTGTCACAGCAGCATAGCAGTTATAAATGTTAATAAATATGAATATAAATATAAATAACGAGACAATTCGAAAATGTTTTTTGTCACAGCAGCGTAGCAGTTATTGATGTTAATAAATTTAAATATAAATAACGAGACAATTAGAAAATATTTTTTTGTCACAGCAGCGTTGCAGTTATTAATGCCAATTAATGTGAATATGAATAAAGAGACAATTGGAAGACAATTGCAAAATAGAAAGGGTGAAAAATAGACAAATGTCGACATAAACAGTGACAATAGCAATGACAAGAATAAAGCAAATAAACAAAAATAGGCAGGATGCAAGTGGGCTGAGACCAACAAGGATTAAAAAAAAAGACAATAAAGTTGGGGCATGACGTGTGATATTGGGATGAGATTTAATGATCCCATGCTTGGGAAATTCTTTCGTAGCAACAGCAAAACTAAGAATACACGTAAAAAATAAATAAACTCAAAAGTATAAAATATAATCTAAAAAAAGGCTTCATATTTACCAATATACAAGAATAAATAGTGAGCAAAGTGGCGATGTGAAGTAACGCAGTAGCTGATTAGTTTCTGATTAGTAGGGTGACGGCATGAGGTCGGAAAGAGTTCCTGTATCTTGGCTCTTTTATTGTACCTAAACCGTCAATTGTGCGTATTTTTCTCAAATTTAATTTCTTAAAATGTGTTCTTGACTTTTCAAATAAATCAAAATACACCATACGAGAAAATAAAACTTTCAGCTCCCTAATACACATTGTCCTATTTCCAAACCAAACTGCACTGCGCCAGTGTATTGTTATTCCTCTATTAGCGAGATGCGTATAGATATATTTTGCGACACACATATTTGGACGCACCTTATAATTTTCTATTTTTACTCAAGCTTCCATATTTCTATGTGTGACGCATCCGGTCGCGGGAATGAGGGAACATCTGCGATGTTGATTATGTATCCCCAGAGTCACATTTATCTTTTTAATGCAGTCCAAGAAGAAGGGATTGAGTTTGGAGGAGAAAAGAAGTCGCATGATGGAGATTTTCTACGAAACAGTAAGTTTAACTTGTCCGTTTTAAGTATTAGCTTTGGACTGTAGAAATCAACGAAACACTGTCCTCCCAACAGGAATCAGTGCAGCTGTTTTTCTTGTTTATGACCAGCATTGATAATTTCCACTGTGAGACGCACACACACACATAAACACACACACACACCGTTGCCCTTCTCTCTGAGTGACAAGTGTGCTCAGCGGGCAGCAACACTAATTGCCACAGGAAAAAAAAAAAAATGCAAATGGCCTGCATCTGGTCTCTGGGGGGGGTGTTTTAGTCGGACTCTTCCTTCATCGTGATCCTCCGTTCTTTTTCCTAGAAAGACGTGTTCAATCTGAAAGAAATTGAGAAGATCGCCCCAAAGACCAAGGGAATCAGTGAGTCATCCACGCAAACATGGTCGTCAGCACTTTGATTACAAAATAAATGTGCTGCACCTGGCTTTAGGACACACACACACACACACACACACACACACACACACACACACACACACACACACACACACACACACACACACACACACACACACGATGGCGAGTTAGTCAGAACATCACCATGACAATGCTCATTGTCGTGTGTGTGTGTATATAAAATGTATATATATTATTTTATATACAGCTTATATATGTGTAAGTGTGTGTGTATATATATGTGTATCTACACGACTTAAACAATCTGATCCAATACCTCCAGAGTCATAATTAAAATAGACTGTGCGCCTTTTTTTTTTTTTTTTTAAGCGCAGTCGGTTGTAGCATTCTTTAGCAGTGCAGTGGTCTCCATGGCAACCGGCTGGAGATGTTCCAGTTTTTGTAAGTGCGTGGAGTGTGAGCGGGCGTCCGCGGACTCACAGCGCCGCAATCACTCCAAACCTCCCCTCCTTCCTCCATGTCAACATTAGGAGCACTGAGGGACAGGCCCTACGTGCACGTGTGTGCACATGCGTGTGTGTGTGTGCTTGGTGGACGTGAGCGAGGAGGGAGTTGTTTTTAAAGCGCACATAACATTAATCTGGAGAAACTGGATCAAGTTTCTCAGGGCTGATTAAAACCACATGTTTTGGACCCCCTTACTCGCTGGTGCTGGGCGGGGGGCGGGGGGGGGGGGGGGGGGCAATAACAGATTTTGGGCAGATCTTTTACCCCACGAAGGTTGAGAACGTGAGAAAGGAGACAAAATGTTGTTTTTATGTGGTTTGGATCCAATACAGCAAACTGTTGAACATCTCATTGTCAATACCTGCATGTTTACTCAGTTATTTACAGTGTGTAAATACACACACATTTTCATATTTTCGTGTATTCGGCACACAGCTGGCCCGTGCGTGGGAGGATCCCGTTTATGCCGTCGACACGGCTCAAAATGTAACTCCCGCTTCGTTACATCGTCTCGTGCAAACGCTCCGGCATATTAAACGTCCGCAGATGTGCGGCGGCCCGACCGGCTGCGCGCTTTGACGGACATTTTGGGAGGTTTGGGGCGACAACAAGCCGAAACAGAACAAAACACAGCCCTTAGACCTGATAATATTTTCTGCAAACAGAATCAATCCCATCCAGACTGAGATGGTACCAGGCAGGAGGTCATTTTGGTCCACATACGGCCTAATTTGATGTCAAGGGAGCCGGACCAGTAAAATCATAGCGTAATTACCTAGAGGCGACACTTACGTCCAAATTTTATTTACATTACATTACATTTGGCAGACGCTTTTATCCAAAGCGACTTACAATAGAGGACATAAGGACTGCAAATAACACTTGCAAATACAAGATGCACAGAAAATATACTGAAGAGTAAGCTTGGGTTAGTGAATTTTTTTTTTGTTTTGTTTTTTTTGTCAGACGTACACAAACGGACACACACACACACACACACTGCATAGCCTAACTTGGTGCCTAACCTGATCTGGGGCAGCTCAAGCATCAGCGCAGTAAGGTTTCTCAGGGCTACATCCCTATATTCCTAAAATATATTTCCTATATTTTTGTGTAAAGGAGAACAGGTACCCGGTAAATGATAATAATCTTGATATGTAAGATAAGATTATTGATCTCCATAGGGGAAATTCCTTTGTCACAACAGTGTACAGTTACAATGTCACAAAAAATGAAATAAATATGAATATAGATAGAAAGAATGGACAGTAATAAGTAAAACAGTAATGAACTGTTCTTTGAAAACACATGACCAAAAACCTGAGATTCATGAAGTAAAGCAAGTGCAATTTCAACAACATTATGCCTCAGTTCTGTCTTCTCAGTTCTCCGTGCATTTACGGTTGTTGTATTTTCCGCCGTGGCGAGTCTCATAGTGGCACCGAAACTTACTGCATCCACACCAAGCATACAGGTTTCTAAGTAACCCCGATGAAAAAATAAGAAGTGGTCCATTTTTCTCGGAAAACCCTACACTCCATGTCTTCTCTTTTTTGACAACGCCATCTTGCTATGAGGGGAGTCGGGTCCGACGGAAAGCAGGTACATTTCGAACAATAAGTAAAAATGCTATTTACAGACCCGGAAGCCGCATTGGTGCCATTTGCTGTAAGTTCTGAGTCACATAGTGTTGAGCTGTGTTGACTAAAACTGATAATATAGGAACTGGATTTTTATTTTAAAAAGTAGTTCATGATTTTTATGTTTTTTTCTTTTTGTTTGTTTTTTTAATTGTAGATTTATTCCAGGGGCCGGATTGGACCCCCTGGCGGGCCGGCACCGGCCCACAGGCCGTACATTTGTACAAAAAGAAGATTTATAGACGTAGCGAGAGAGGATCCAGAGAATAGGGTTAGATGGAGAAGGTTGATTCAATGTGGAGACCCCTGAAGGGAAAAGCCTGAAGGAAAGAAAGAACGTTCTCCTCGAATTATCGGTCCTGTAATTGTGTCAGTTCACCCCATGGCAACATTCATTTCCTATTCAGGACTATTGAGTGCACCTGAATATAAGCCGCATCGGCTGAAAATAACAAAATAAATCTATGTGTATATATAAAGGCCACGCTTCTCTACAAGCCAAAGGTGTCCACGTTGTAGCATTTACACACTTTTTTTTTTTTTTTTTTAATTTTTTTTTTTACTTTTAATTAAATGCATACCGGTAACATCCACAAACATGTACTGGAAATGCTTTTTTTCCGAACAGTGGCTGTAACACGGCTGATGAGAAAGATGAATCATAAATTTGGCAAAAGTCCGTCCATCCATCCATTTTCTATCCCCGCTTTGTCCTACTCCAGATGATCGCTATCTTGGTCTTCCTCCTGCGCGCTGAAACCACTAAAGTCGTCTTCTTCGTTGTCAGAATTAAATGGCCTCAGAATTACACGGTCATTGCATCGGACCGATGTGACAGGGCGAACTGGTTTGGCGTCGTGAAGCTCATTAGCCCCCCCCAAAAATCCATAAATTAGCCGCATTGTTGGTTTAAGCCGCATTGTTCAACTCGTGTGAAAAAATTGGAGAAGTAAAAGAAGCTCATAGTCCGGAAATTCCGGTATCCCAGTAAATATCTCCAAAACTCGGCATATATATATTTTCAAAATATTTCTAAATGGTTCCCATTGTCCTCTCCTTAAAACGAGGCGTGTTCTCGTTGTGTTCTGCAGGTGGTTGTGTAATGATTGAGTTTGACATGGATAAGACGTGCTTCTCCCTCTGTTTCTCTTTCTCCACCATGAAGCCCCCATGTCCGTGAAGGACGTGCTGCAGAGTCTGGTGGACGACAACATGGTGGACAGCGAGCGCGTGGGCACGTCCAACTACTACTGGGCTTTTCCCAGCAAGGCTCTGCACACTCGGCAGCAGAGGCTAGCGGAGCTGCAAAAGCAGGTGACGGACGCCGTTACCGCGGGCGACGTTCTGTTTACGCAACTCCTCTGTGATGGTGGATTAAATAACAGCGTGAGTGACAGCTGGGAACAAAACCCCACGCTGCGTTTCTTGGCGGCTTTTCGCTCGCCGCCGTATCGCTCAACCTGGAGTTTGATCTTTAACCGTCGCCGCGCGGTTCCTTATCTATTTTCTTCTACGAGTCCTAGGCGGTCGGTGGCAGCGAAACTCGCCGAAATCCTCAAAGAACCACGAACGTGGCTGTTCGGACATTCGCTCGAGTCTAGAGTGTCGCGTTTTTCGGTTTTTCTTAACGGCGGCAGATGAAACATGCACAGAATTGACAAACTCATAAATCACTTCTTGGCTGCTGGCAAGTCTCCGAAGAGCGACTAAAGGAACAGGCGGCTGAATTGCAAGCAGATTGTCGGGCGTTTTGCCTGGAGGTTCTGATGAAGCTCACTCTGATGGATGCCCAATGAACATTCACTCACTCAATTGGGCGATTCCATACAGTATCATACCTGTACAACCATTCACCCTCTAATTCACGTAATATAGACATACAAAGCTCACAATTTAAGGTCTCCAGTGAACCTCCTGCATGTTTTTGGGTGCGGGAGGAACCCATTGAGGCATGTGGAAAGTCCAGTCAAAAAGACTCCCTGTTGGAATCCAATTGTGGACCTTCTTGCCATGACCAGGAGGCGCCAACCGCCGCGCTGCCCCAATGAACGCGCAAAACCCCCCAGATTTCTGTCAGATTCCTTCGAGAACACGTTGCAAGCGTTGTGGGCTGCGGCGCCCACCGGACGTCTTGGACAGAGGCTGCCAATCTGCTGTTACGGCAGAACCATGCAGGTTCAGAGCCGATGTACAAACCGCATCAAGTCCTGACCTGAATTATCGGACAGTTCCAAATCCAAGCCCGCCATCTTTGAAATCCTTGCAGGTAAAACACAGATGAACCGATATGTACAATTCAAAGATTTTTAAGGAATTTGGGGGGGGGGGGGGGCAAATATTTATCGACACGCTAATACAGATCAAGTAATGAATGAAACCTCAAGTATTTCTGAATCAAAAGCTTATTGTCAATATCTTTGCATGTGCAAGATCAGGGGTCGGTAACCCTTAAGACCCAAAGAGCCATTTGGACCCGGCTTCCTCGAAAAGAAAACACTGGGAGCCACAATTACTTTTTGACGTTTAAAATAAAGGTACCACTGTATATATTGCTTTTTATTACTTTTACACTTTGTATAAACAAGTGTGAAGTGTGCTGCTTCTGAAATTCACAAAGTATTATGGAGAAAATTAAATTCTATTTATGTAATGAACTCATTTTGAGCTTTGGGCTTTCAGAGCGTGTCGCGGAGCCTTGACCTGAATTTCAAAAAATAAATCGTGAAAAAATCACTGTCAGTAAACAATAAAAAATAACTATTTGCAAAATATCTTCATAAATATTCATTTTACCTGGTTTATGGGACTTCTGCTCCTGAACTTCTGCGCACAGCATCTGCAAATCGGGACTTTACCGGCCGGCGGGTATACCGGCTTCCGCCAGTGTGACGTTGTTTTGAGCGGCGAAAAATAATGAATATAATTTGATTTAGTATTTCAAGATCACAATAATCTTCCAACTTAGAACTAAAAGTTAAAAAAAGGAATTAACACAAATGAAATACACTTCAATTAAATATTTATAATTTATTTTCCCAAGCCACTCGGAGCCGCAGTGTAAAAATGAAAGAGGGTCGCCGACCCCTGGGCTAGACAGACAGAGTAAGAGTGCAAATTAAACAATAAACGTTAAACAATGACGTATGAAGTGCACGCAGATACAAACTCCCGGTAAGGTGGAAGATGACAGATATTTGACGGCATGGAGACTGAAATTTATAAATATGTATCATTTGAACATAGACCAAGGGTGAACAATTATTTTGGCACATTTCTTATTTCACTTTTATGCACGGGGCAACTAGGTATCATGCAACCTTGACAATTTATATTGTATTGTATTACATATTCTCTATTATTGTTATGTTTTTGCTTGAAACTCTGGCACAACAATTTCCTTCGGGATAAATAAAGTTGCTCTCATCTCATCTCAAATTGAGCACAATGAAAATTGCGACTTTAAATATAAACATTTTTTGGCATTTTATGTCAATGTTGAAATCAATGACCACATAAATGTACCAACATGATTTTGTATGCAATCATCCATACAAAATTAAACAAAAGGGGAAAAAAATGAGGAGTTCCTAAATTCAGTATTGATTGAACATACGTGTTAGAATATTCAAAGAAAATAGTTTGGCCGTGGCCTGCTGGCCATAAAATGCCCAGTTCTGGTAAAGAGAGTAGCAGCAGAGGGTTTTCTTTGTACAGTTTAGTGCAAAAAGTCAGTAAGCAGCACCATCATGGTATGTTGTACAATAGCAGCGTGATGTTTTTGTTTTTGTGACGGTGCAAAATAGCGAGGAAAACAAAAAAACTACAATCACTAGCTCACATCGGATCATTTTAAATGAATTCCTGAAACTCCAGTGTTGTCCGTCATCACCGATCACATGACCTGGATTGTTAAAAAATGGAAGTTTTACTGCATAAAAATGTTTTTTTTTTCCCCTCGTCTCTCTTCCCCTTTTAGTTTGCGAATAAAAAAAGGAAGTGACCATTTCAAAGAAATGACGGAATAATCGATCAAGGTGTTGAAATGCAATTTTAATCTCCACATAATATATGCTTTTAGTCGAAGTCTTAGGAATGAGCCGATCTAGCGGTGTTTTGCGTTTCACATCCACTTTACAGGAAGGTCTTTGTGTTGCCGGTTTGGCCGTCCGACAATTCCAACAACACGACAATGTCTCTGTGTTTTATAGATGTCCGATGCGACGCAGCGGAAAGCCTCTCTGGAAAAGGCTCGAGAAAAAGCCAGAGTGGGGCGTCAGGATACGGTGAGGGAACTGCGGTTGTACTCCCGAGATTGGGGGGGGTGTATTCCCGACGCACTAACCCCGGAGGGTGTTTTGTGCGCAGCAAGAGCGAGGAACCCTGCTGGAGGAGCTGCGGGCGCTTCGAGAGGAGGCTTCCCAGCTGCAGGCCAAGCTGGACAAGTACAGGGAGTGTGACCCGGAAGTGGTGGAGGAGATGAGTGAGTACCTACTGAACCGAGCATGACATATCTTCTCTTTCTCCTCATGGTCTTATTGTTTCCACGTCGATGTTCTGAGCTTTTAGAATCCGAAGTAACACTTGCGCCCTCCTCATCTGGTTTCCAGCCGCGTGCCTGCTGAGAATTCCCCAAACGCAAGCGGACTTGTATGCTCTGATTTCATCCGTCCATCCTTTGGCGATACCGCTTACCTTGCACTCAGGGTCGCGCTAGTGTTATCGCAGCTGTCATTGCACAAGATGCAGGGCTCACCCTGGACAAAGAGACATACAACCATTCACTCACCTACACCTCTTGGCAATTTATAGTCTCCAATGGACCTGCTGCTTGTTTTTGGACCAGAGAACCCAGAGGACCCCCACAGGGAGGAGTGGCACTCAGTCCAGGGACCTTCTTGTTCAGAGGCAGAGGAGCTAACAACTGTGCCGCAGTGCTATAATGTCAAATCTATGAACTGCTGATGATGCGTTGATAGATTTGATGTCTTATGTGTTGCTGTGCTGAGTTGAGTCCACATGTTTTATACTCAGAACCCCACCACACACAGACCAACTTTACGGATTCTATTATCCCTTAAACCCCAAAAAGAGCCTTCCTATCCGGCGCTTTTTGTTTTCTGTGTAACATGACGGGGTGTTATTCATTCCGACCGAGCCGTGAACGAGCCGCTTCTAATCCCTGCGTTTTAACTCTGCCGTTTCACCTCCAGCGCTAATCTCCTTAAAAGAAGATCCTGAAAGACAAATTCAAGATCCGGCGGGTAATGCGAAGGGAGCGGCTGCTTTTTCCTCCCACTGATATTCAAGCAATGGAAATTCCATCTCGGCACAGGTTGCGTTCGTCAAAACGCGTGGATCGATTTGTCACCAGGCTTTGGTTCGGCTGTCGAGCACATGGACCCGCTAATAGAACCCGAAGAGAAGAAGTTGTTGGGATAAACAAAAGCAGGAGTCAGAGAGTCACATTCCACAGCCCCAAATAAACTCTTTGCACATTTCTAACTGGGATTATCAAGTAGCTCCCAAACCCTTGATTTGAAGTTGTCAAAGTGAGTTGAGAAGTCGGGGGGAAAACGTTGCGGAAACATTCTACCACCAAGAACCAGATGTGAGACTGGATGTACACGTTTTTAAATCAGAATTGTAGATTTAAAATGGCCGCTAGGGACGCCCTCTCTCACCCGGTCTGTGGATAAACTGTCTTCAAGGAGCATCAAGGGATCTAGTTTGGCGGCCTCGTATGGGTCTCTGCATGTCTGCAGATAATGCGGTTGTGTTGGCATCGACCGATTGGTTCTCGCTAGAGCGCTTTTGTGGCCGAAAGCGAAGCCGCCGGGGTGAAAATCAGCACCTTCAAATCCGACGCAGCAAGAAAAAAAGGCAGAGGCCCCTCTCGGGGTGGTAGTTTGAGCACCTCGGGGAGCGAAGGTGCAGCATCGGCGGTGATGTTGAGCTGAAGGGCGACTTTCAATTTACCAGTGACAGAACCAGATCTATGGAAGCAGTAAAAATCAGTTACTTCTGCAAGGCTGTGCGCCGTCTCCCTTAGAGATGGGGGTGAGGAGCTGGTCAGGACGCCTCCACGGTGAGATGTTACCGGCCTCGGTGAAGACCAGGACATGCTGGAGGGACAAGTCCATGGAGAGGGGAGTTTGGGCCTAGCTTAGCAAAGCTAATCTTCTGAAAAGGTCTGTTCTGGCAGGGGTGATGGAGTCATTCAGCTCAAGGCAGATAGAAGTACAATAGAAAGAAAGACAGGTCTGGATTTAATAAACTAACCAATCAGTGGACCAATAAAAAGGACAGGTTTTTTCTTCTATCTGCTGTATCCTCACATTTCCTGGCGTCTCAACGCTCCCAGGGAGGGTATCGCATTCCTCTCATTCAGGACCTGAACTGCCAGGTGCGTCGCATCTGCGCGGGTTTAGCGGCTCACCTCGGCTAAACCCAAGCCGCGTCCTGAGAGCGTCGCGCGTAGCGTTGCCGGGGACGTGAGGAGTCATGTTGTGTCTACGGATGGTGGAGGAGAAGGGCAGAATAAGCCCAGGCCTGTCCAAGCAAATGGGGATGTCAGCAGATATAAAACTCTTAGGCTGCTTCTGTGGAGCAAATCCATGTGGGAACACACTTTAGATCTTAGCATGATGTTCTGGTATCCTCCCATAAAAAAGGGGCGGTTGTTGCAGAGCGGGAGGTTGCCGGTTAGATTCCCGGCCTCGGGCAAGACACCGAACCCCCCCCCAGTTGCTCCATATAGTCCGGTTAGCGCTCTGCATGCCATTGTATCAGTTTCTCGTGCTCATTATGGGATATGTCAGACAGGCGCATTATTTTAAGCCCGAGCTGGGTCTGTTTTTCATTGTAGGGCTGCAGAGTGAGCTTTAGTTTCATTTCAGTTTTTGTTTTATCCTCAGATCGTTTTTTTTTTTGTTTTTTTTTAACCAGACAGCAGTAGCAAATGTTGTAATATCGCTGAGTCCAATTCCTTCAAATGTCCAACTTAATGTTTTTTAGCTGCTAATTCAACCTAATTTTTTAATTAAATTCTCAGAATTAGGAAGCAAATCACTGTGTGTGTGTGGCGGTATCTTTTATAATGCAAAAATTACATTTTGAGATTTAAGAAATAAACAAAATGTCCGAGCCATAAACTGAATATGCGCTGGCAGTAGAAGTGATATTCCTGTGTTCGTCCAGGATTCCGGTGCCCAAAGTCCATGTTTCTTTTATTTGAAGCAGGACTTCACTGATTCCCGCGTCACATCTTTCCAAGTTTAACAATGTCCAAAAGAAACTAGCGAGGAAAAACGGAGGTAAAATCGCGTCAATAAACAAACTGCCACACCATTTGGTGTCCACATGGTTGTGCGCCGTCAGTGCGGATCTGGATTTTAGTTTTTACCGGCACCCCTGCAATGTGAACACAACTAGCATGTTGCTACGTTGCTTTTAGCATCAACAGTTTAATCCCAAATAATAACGTGGAATTAATTTAGTGGTGTTTTTGAATGGTAACCCATTTGCTCGGCCCGTAAACAGTACGCAGCTGATAACATCCCGCAAAATAAACAACGCTCGTGAGGATAGACGCCTGCAACATGACACTTGTTTCGAGTCCAGTGTATCATTGTTTAAGTCCACGGTAATTTTCTTGCGATTGTCTGGCGTGTTACGGCAAAGAGCTCGCTGATAAAAAAAACCCAAGCTAGTGCGTTTGATAAGAATCGAACCGTTTTCTTCTGTGAAATATTGACCCGACTGAGGTTTTTTTTTTTTTTTTCCCTTCTATCTCGTCTCTGCAGGAAAGACAAACGTTGTTGCTAAAGAGGCCGTTTCCAGGTGGACAGGTGAGTGGTGTCGTCAAAAATTACCTCCCGGTCGTCATTTAAAATCCGCGTGTCCTCCGTCCACCACCCGCGCGCATTAGTTGACTCGAACTGTAACCTTGGAGACGGCCGGCCCGCAGCCTTTGGTGTTTTTGGTCAAAACACCCTGACCTGTTCACACTGCCGACTACAACCGCCGTTTATTTGCTGTGCTTTGAGAGAATTACACAAGGAAAGAGTTGCTTTGACTCCCGGTCTTCTATGCAGACCACGACTTTAAGCGTGTGGTTTGATCAGCATACATGTGGAAACGCGTGCAGGAAACCCTGAATGGGTTTCCAGTATGTGAATGAGCGTGTGAATAGTTGCATGTCTCTATATGACCCTTTAATGAGTGAGTGAATGGCTGTTTTTATACGTTGTGTGAATGACAGAGTGAATGGTCACGTGTCTCTATATGACCTGTGATGGAGATTTCTCGGGCGAATGCAGATGAACGAGTGAATAGTCTGGTTTGAAAATCTCCCATCTTTTCAAACCTGCAGGAACCGGTGCGGCCTCCGCCAGCCTGCAGTCCGCTCTCGGGCATTTTAATGCAAAAAGCCGCGCAAATGAAGATTAAACGGACAACCTTGGCGTTCGGCTTTCTTTGCCGGAGGCTTTGGAGACGCGCTGGAAGACGTGGCAGCCTGTCCACGCTCACGTTTTATAGCAAAACTTTACAACGTTCGGGGCTTTGCTGTGGATCTGCTGTTATTTAAACCAGAGTGGCAGTTCGCTGGAGGGAAGAGAACGGCGTTTTTAGCTGAAGCTTTTGTACGTTTCGTATCGAGCTCCCCGCCTCAGCCTCACGTTGTCACCCGACGTTGCTCAACCAGCCAGATATGAAAATCTTCCTCAGAAATGCCGCTCGCATTTTACTTCATCATCCGCCCGATCTTTTGAGAGAGCGGCTTGCGGTCGGGACCGTCTTCAACGAGTCACCTCAGACGCCTTCGGCTCGACTTTTTGAAGCCGTGATAAGATGCAATAGCGAGAGGATGAAGTGTGTTTGTTTATAGCTGACGTGCTGAAAGCCTGGAGGCCGTTTCTGTAGAACACACTTCAACACCCCGGTCCCACCGTGCACACTGTATAATTCATTTTATATAAACTACTAAATGAATAGCGGCTGCATGGATTTCATATCTGACGTTTTTTATTTAAAAAAAAAAAAAACAAAGTTGTGTGGGTAGCAGGATTTGTCTTGTTTGTCGGCTCCATATGAACTGAAAGTGCAAGGAATGTTTTTTGGTTTTCTATGAAGCTCTGAGAAACGAGCTGAGGCTGAAGGAGCCGGTCTCAGACGGCCTCCGAAGGGCTTCTGGGCGGCTTAGAGGCGCAAACGCCTGCCTGGAGAGGCTTTGACGGGTTTTAACGTCGCTAAGCCTGCATCTCTTGCACTTGCACCTCTGTCTATTTTAGTTATTCCTCGCGTGCCGCATTTGTGATGTTGGCGCTGATGCTGTTGGCTTGTGGGTCCTGCTGCTGCTGCTGCTGCTGCTGCTGCTGCATGTCATGGCCTGTGCCTGGATCCTGGAAAAGTGTGTGTGTGTGTATTTATATATATATAAATTTATATAAAATATGTATAAAATGTGGATGTATTTATTTATATACAGCTTATGTGTGTGTGTGTGTGTGTGTGTATATATATATTTATTGTGTATCATATGTATACTTATATATGTATACATATGTATATATTATGTATATATATGTACGTGAGTGTAACTATGTGTGTGCGTGTATATATATATATATATATGTGTGTGTGTGTGTGTATAAAATGTGTGTATATTTATTTACATACAGCTTGTGTATGTATATATGTATATGTTTGTATATTTATGCATGTATGTATGCATATATACATATGTATATGTATATATATATATGTGTGTGTGTGCACGTGCGTAAATATGTGTGTGCGTGTGTGTGTGTATATATATATATGTATGTGTGTGTAAATATGTTTGTATGTATATATGCGTGTGTGTGTGTGTGTGTGTGTGTGTGTGTGTGTGTGTGTGTGTGTGTGTGTGTGTGTGTGTGTGTGTCTCACATATCTCTTAAGCATATCCACAGGTGTAAAGAACCAAACTGAGAGCTGAATTCCATTCCTAGTTTCTGGTCCAAGGGTTGACCTGCCGCTGGTTAGCAACATTCGCTGTTTACGGTCTGACGGTGTCAGCTGACGGTTCAGCGCTGAGGTTTAAGGCTCCGAGGAAACGCGGGTGATAAACCAAAGGCCGGGTGCATTCTTCATACATCCCAGCATTCTATCGCAGAAACCACCAAATATCCAAAAGATAGTGGCTTATTTTCAGCTCTGGATCTCCTGGGTGCCTCCAGTTGATGACATGAATTTACATTTAAATTCCTGACTTCACCTACACGCAAAAAATCCACACCTCTGGATTTTTTGCGGCCTCGGACTCTGGCCCAATGTCCCCCTGAAGGTTCCAGCTCAGTGGTTACATCTCCGTCAGACAATCCGTGTGGTTCATTTCAAATGATGAGATGTGGAAAGCGTGGAAATCTTGAGTAGAATTTACTTGCTCTTGTCTTTTTTTTTTTTTTTTTTTTTTTTTCAGCTCGGGGTCTGCTCAAACAGACGGGTGTGCGGAGTTTGTTGAAACCAAAAAACCTGCACCAGCCTTTTTTTTTTTTTTTTTTTTTTTTTAAATCACCTGAGAAGCGGAAGCAATAACGGCTCTCGGTACGCTCTCTATCGATGACGGTGGCGGAATATGCAGCGCTGACATGTCGGTCCAGAATGTCTCACGAAAGCTAAACAGGGCCGAGGCCGTCCTACTTCACCGCCATGATATGCCGTGAATTTCACCCACGTGGGTCAAAATATGCTCTCTGAAAATGCCCAAATCATCTCAAATCCCCGCGCAGAGGAAGCGACGATCGGATCCCCAGTCAAAGTATGGCAACATTTCCCAAAAACTGCAGCGAGCGAGTGATTCAGAGCAATTAGGTGGTTAGTTTTTGGCCCCGAGCATCAATCTCAGGTCCAAGAGTATTCTCATGGTCCCAGACTGGCTGTGCTGTAATACCATATAAGTCCAGGGTGGCTGTTGCGTGCCCAAAGTGCGATTGTGTCATAAAGCAGAAACATTTCTTTTTTTTGTGTGTGTGTGTGTGTGTTTACCAGACAACGTCTTCGCCATAAAGTCATGGACAAAGAAGAAGTTTCACTTTGATGACGGCCGCCTCAATAAGGCCTTCGGGATCCCCGAGGACTTCGACTACATGGACTGACCCGCGGAGACCCGAGTGAATCCTTCGGCGGGAACCGGACCTACCTTGCGTTATTGATTTAAAACAAACAAACAAAAAAAAAAAAAAAAGAAGATTTGTGCTCTCCGTTGTGCTGGAAGGCAAGTTCCCATCAGCGCCTGCGGGTGGGTGGATGTGTGTGTGTTCTAGTTAAGAAAGCTATCAGTAACGTCACTGGCAGACGGATTGTATCTGCAGCGGTGCAACCAGAGAAGAGATGGGACCCCCATTAGTCGGCCGGGAGAGTTGCTTAATACGACTCGGCAGGCTGACTTTTAGGACACCTGTTTGCCTGAAAACTGAGAGCTCCGAGCCGACGATGGAAATGAATCAGCAGTTAAATGCGGCCGTGTGGCACTTTGGTCATTTATCTGATTTAAACACGCCGTCTGAATCCGAGTCCCCTGCCCTGTGATCCATACGGCACCGGGGAGATCTGCAACTCCGTAAAGCGCTTTGTTTTTATGACTCGTGCCTTCTGGGTATGACCGTTGTTTTCACAGTTATGTCTCAAATATGCCATTCAGATATATTTACACAAGATCTCTGACCATCCAAGTGTCGCAAATGTGAACTAAAGCTGAACTGCCTTTTTTTTTTTTTTTTTTGCCGTCAGAGCAGCTCACACTTTCTGTATTAAACCAAAAGGGAACTCGGTTGTCACGGCGTGTCCGGACTTTCTGACGTTCCTCTTTGACTTTCTGTTAAGTGAGACGCTAAAAGAGGCTGGAAGATGTTCTGTGTTTACTAAATGTCTTGAAAAGACCATAAGTTTGAATTCCTTTTATTTCAATGTCCAGTGTCTGCGCTTATGGTGACCTACCGGTTCAGTTTCTCGGTCCAAACGACTCCTCGCCGTGGGCTCGCTCGATGAAGAAGAAACTCTTGGAGCAAGTATTGTTCGTTCATTCGTTATCTGTAATTCTTATCCTGCACGCAGGCTCGGGTGGCGCTGGAGCCGCTCCCCACTTTAACTGGGGGAAGAGGCGGGGGTCGATCACAAGGCCACATATGGAGACACAACCATCCACCCTCTCATTCACACGACATATAAACATGTCGTCGTTCGCACAACAGATACAAAAACATTCACTCTCATTGACATATAAAGTTACCCTCTCGTTCACACGGCATATAAACATGGAGTCGTTCACGCGACAGACAGACAAGGATGTAGACGTTCACTCACTCATTCACACCCCATATAGAGACACAACTATGCACACATCTTGGCTATTTAGGGTCTCCAATGAACCTCCTGCGGGACCATGTAGCGTCCACTGTGCTAACCGCTAATCAAAATACATTTCAGAAACACTTTCCAATGGATTTCTCTGGCCGATCCGGAGACGATGATAAATCAATGGAAATAGTACCTGAATACGACTCTGTTCCGTGGGGCTGACACACCCGCGGTGAGCAACGTTCATGTCTGTACCTGCCTGACCTGTCCGATCCGTGATTCACGAGACTTGAATGTGGAGGGGTGAAGCTCTGTTTTAACAGTGTGCATACCTCTCTTTTTTTTTTTTACTATAGCTCAATGAAACTCCAATATAAAACCACCGGTTCTGCAGGTGCATCAAACACGGGACCCCGTGTAACGTTATTACTTGCTCAAGTGGAAATCCACCTTTTCGTGCAATCAAAGGGGAGAAGCTGGGATGGGAGCCAACGCCTCATAAGAATTTAGCTTCGGGGTTGTGAGGTTTAAGGGGAGGAAAGTAAATAAAAATGGTCGCGTTATTAGCTTTTTGTCCCGTCAGTCAAGTGTCGTATGGACGCTCGCATTCAGGCAGGCCCAGAGCGGGGCCACTGCCACGACAAACCGGTTCTGGCCTGGCATTCTGCAGACGTGCACGATGCAAAGCGAGATTACTCCCGCCTTGTCCGGCAGCTCAACCTGTGAAATAAGCACAGATGAAATTCAGTACCTGATATGACATTAATAGTGTCTTGAATTGTCATTTTCAACATTTGCGGACATGTTAGTTTGTAGCTATTTAATTCATTTCCAGTTTAATAATAGGGGCGAACAGCCCCAAATCCAGATTCAAGGTGTCTAATGCAGTATGTACAGTCTGGAAATGTGTTTCTGAAATTGTTGTCATGGCAACTGGACTTGAATTTCTTCACTTTGAAGACATCTCACCCCTCACCCAAGAGGCTTCTTCAATTATGAACAGTTCCAGTTGCCACGACAAGAAGATTTCAGCAAGAATCCACCATGACCCGGGTGACTGAGAACCTCCACGGACATTTCTGGAATTCTTATTTTGCTGTCCACATTGGAGATAGCAAAATGAATGAGTAGATAAATGAATAATAAGCAGTTTAACAGTTGGGTGTCGATACAATGCTGCAGGATACATTGGTGAAAATGATAATAAACTCATCTTGTGTTTGCTTTGCACTTGTGGGGTGTCAGACAAAAAATAAACAATGCACTGCTGCTCATCCTGCAGAAGCTGCAGCAGTGAACCCCCCCCCCCAAGGAAACTTATATTTTCTGCATAAATGTTTACAGATGGGTGCATCAAGTGTTTGCACGATGCCCTGCGGACACCCTGACCCCCTTGCAGCAGACACGTCCCCCGGTCCGGCTGCAAGTATCTGCCCCGGGAGGAGCTGTGAGAGGGCAGGGAAGGAGCGAGCGAGCGGGCGGGGAGGGAGGGAGCAGTGCTACCGCTGCCGCTTGGCGAGAGGGGAGGGAGACCCGACGCTGCGGAGCACACGGCTGCAAACTGAAAGTGCAGCATGGCGGGGCCACAGGACTTCCAGCAGAGCGGCCACTGTCACAGGAAAACGTGGATTAATATAGTCTTGGGAATATTGCAGCTTTTGTTACCGTGCGTGCAGCACGGAGGAGCCCAGCGACAAGGTTTGTGCTCACCTTTATCCGCCGACGGGAGACCCAACCGTTGGGAGAAGGCACGGTAACTTAGCTAACTGTGGGGCTGGACTAGTCTGAAACGCGTCAAATCGTGACACTTCGTCCAGACTAAAACAAAATTTAAAAACGTAAATGCCTTCCGGATTGGGTTGAATCGCTTTTTTTTTCCAATGTATTCGTTTTTATTTTTTAATAACTCCATGAGGATGAGGTGGTGGTCGTGGAGGAGGGGGTGCGCTTGTGGCGAAGTGTTGTCACCCTGCTGCTTCATGCTAGCTGCCCGTGGTTCGGTGAAACACAGCGGGAACTTGTTCGCCGAAAAGCCGATATGATGAGCCGTGGTTGTTTTTATTTGAGGAACAAATAAACAAATAAAGCCCCGAGTGTTGTTGGGAACCCGCACGACGCTTCCCCGCGGCGGACACGGTGTTGTTTTCGGAGTTCGTTAGCCGCCGTGCTAGCGTACTTGCTAGCCCAGGCAGCTAGCAGCAGCAGCAGCCTTTGTCAACCGTCATTTCCTCACTTGTTGGTGCTTTCACGATCCACACTTATTTTTAACTAAAAACATGTAATTCGTGCACACAATCGATGGGAAATGCCTGTGGCTGCTTGACACCATGTCGCAACATCTCATTGTGTTTTGCTCTTTTTTTTTTTCCCCCTTTCCTCTTGCTTCCACAAAGCTCTGAGTCAGATGTCTACCGGTGTTGTGGAGGTCTGGCAGCCGGAGGATGCAGAGCCATTAAACCCACTCCAGGTAACCACGCTTTCACATATGTTTAGTGCAGGTTATTACATGCAAAACATGAACCGGCCAGCGTTTGACACAGCCAGATGTATAAACACGTGTGTGGTTGGAGCTTTCCCTTTGTGCTGGGCTTCCCTTTGCAGCTGCATGCTGTGCGCCACCATCCAGGAAGAGGGGGTGGTTGGATCCAGACTTTTTCATGATCATAACCCATATTCGAAGAGTTTACTTGCTTCCCTAGTTGCCATTTGTTTGAGTCATTAAAATCCAAACAGGAGGAGGCCACCTGCCATGTGGCTCCTCCTTGTTTTCCTTTAGTACATAGTGTCCACTGTGGATCTCTCAGCGGGCCCCACGGTGCACGTCTCCCCCCGGGGCTGCACGGGTGGCTCTTTGTCAACTTGGCCTCCAAACCAGTTTCCCTAAACATTTTTTCTTTGGGTTGCAGTCGCTGCTCGTGGGTATTATGTAATAGGTGGAGCAAGGCCAACACAAGCTGCAGCGGCGTCTCCTTGTTCACTGATAATACGGCGAGGCCACCGGCTGACAGTCTTGTCACTTGAGGGGGGGGTGTGGCATCACCTCCACCTTTGTAAACGCGTAAATAACACCCAGCTATTTCAATCATTCACAATTCAGTTCCCTGACAGTCGGGAGCCCAAAAAAAAAAAGTCAAAAGAACATCCCACGCCTCTTCGCAAATGCGAAGAAAGGACGGTTTTAAGAATCCAATTTTTAAACATACTCTTCATCGACTGCTATTTCATTTAAGCTAAGTTTTGAACACGTGATTTCTGTTCAGGTAAATTCAGGAGCTTGCAAAACATTCAACAATAAATAAATCTCTCACAATGCAGACAGTATCATTACATTCAATCAGGGATTTTTTTTTTCTCTTTAGAAAAGCATTTTTTACCATATTTTTTTTCCAATTTATATTTCAAATGTACACCTCCAAAGTGTAATGCACTACCTCCTCATGCATGTGTAAAAACACAGTATCCTTGAGGACGTGCATATCTATCAAATGAGGCTCACTCCTTCTAGTCTCACTCTCCGTTGCAGAAGCTGTATGAAGCTCACCAAGGCGTTCAATGCAGCGACCTTCGCCTGCTGTTGGCCTGTGGTTTAACTGCCTCCGGCACTGGCGTCGGCCACGAAAAACAAAAAAAAAGATGCTCATTTGGGTCGACATATAAGTTAACCTAACCGAGTTACTGCAGAGCGTCCCTATTCTGTACCCCAAGAATCGGTTGTGTCTGCTCCGAAATGTTTTTGGGCCACTATCGCTCCACACCTTGAGACAGTTCTCTGGAGTTTACGGCGTTCTGCTGGATCTCTGCACGGCGTGCGGCAGAATCCACCTGGCCGTGTCGATGGGAAGCCACACGCTAAATTGTTATCGCCCTGTTGAGGTTAAATCCCAGAATAAAAGGTGAAGTTCCGGACTCCCGTCTCCTATTGATTGCTGAGGCCATGGTGTCATCGTCCAAATAGTATCCGACCGGACCGTATATAGCATTTTGTCTGGATTTTTAATTAAAAAAAAAAGAAATACCAGCGTCTTTCAGGGCGCCTGTCTAATCTGCAAACGGCACCCCGGTAATCGGCGCTGACAGCCATCGACCGGAGTGATTCAGCAGGATATTTTTGATCCTTAGCTTACTCCCTAAAAGAAATAGGATGGTCGGAGGGAGATGGGAACAAGTGAACGCACGTCCGAGTCGGGACAAGTTTTTCCACTCATCCCAGAGCAATTGGCAGATGGCGGAATTGTTGACACTGGTGGGTGTCCTGCTTAGACGGGCTATGGTGAGCCGCCGTCTCGGTTACAGGGTCAGCGTGAAATAGAGCGTAACGCGCACGTCCCTCTTCCACTTCTGCCGGTGGTCGGCCGGTTCGACGTGTCAGAGCGGCCGTGGCATACCGGAGCGCTCGCGCAGGAAGTCGGGTCGCACCGTCACTCGCAGGCCGAATATCAGTGGCACACTGCAGGGAAACATGAGCTGATATTGTGAGGTTATTTATATTTTAAATACACCGACACATCATTTGTATTACGAGCGGATGGTTTCCAAATTTAAAGGGGTAAAGCCCCGATCGTCGGGAGGTTTTTTTTTTTTTTTCAGGTTTCCAAACAAATAAGAGATGTGTATGTTTAATCCCTGTCCTTTGTGAAAACAAACCAGGTGGAGATTAGATTTGAAGACGCGTGTAGTTTGGAAATCATAGAACAGTCACTTCAGGAAACCGGGCCAGTTCACAGAGAGATAAGAATCCGACTGCAGAATGTGCTTTCATTTTGTAGAAGTTAATACAAAGATCCAAGATTTAGCTTTACTTCACCAAAGTTTTGCAATGATAATCTGGGTCTCGAGAGCTATTGCCGTCTCTACGTTCACATAAAAGAAACATCTAATGGATGATTTAATGGGAAAAAAAAGATTTAAAGCCATAATACAAGGATAATAAACAATTAGCCTGGTGATTCCCCTTTTTTTTTCACTCTTCAAAATGGATGTCTTCCCTTGTGAAGGTGTATGAGAAGCCCTTCAGCTGAAAGAAACACTCAACAAGAACAAGAACAAGGACTTGTGTGTAAAAGAGTGTTCAAAACCTGGCGTGGAAAATGGTCGCGTTAAGACTTAAAGTGCAGGGCGAAACATTTTGTGCTGTTTTTGAAAGGCCTCCTCCAACCTCGCACACTCAGCTGCCTAAAGGCAATTCGGCCTGAATTTTTGGCGGGTATTTTATTCAATTGCAACCTCAAAAGCTCTTGCAGATGTGTGAACATGTGCATTCAACGTTTATTACCCCGCCAGATAATTATGCAGCTGTCAGAGATATTTATCAGTAGTAATCAATGTGTGACAGTTGGGTGGACAACATAATTGCTCATTGCCTGCACACAGGCACTTAACACCGCTGCTAAGCACCTACCTACGCAAACCCGCCCAAAATTAAAAAAAAAAAAGAAAAAGAAACTAACAAAAAATTAAAATCAATATCTGTAGAAGCATCTGACAGGCCTTATTGACTCATACGCTAAACTTAATTTATATCAAAGTTTTAAAAAGCGGGTGGAGAAATATGCTCAGAACACGATCCATCGGATACGTGGCTCATGTGCACCGCTGACCAAGATTTCAAAGTTTCACTACAGATCAATAACATTTTATAAAAAAAAAAAAAAATAAAATAATAATAACTGCAGTTTTTCCTGAAGTTGCAGATTACACTGGTTGCAGTTCAAGACTTTTTTTTTTTTCTTCTCTCCCTCTTTTGTCTCTGCAGGTGGAGAAGGGCCCGAGGAAAGATGGTCTTCCACTAGAGGAAAGGTATTGCTGTGACAAAGCCTCATTCTTGTGTGTGAACATCGGCGTAATTAACAGCAGCCGCCGACCGAACGGCTCGAAACCCCGGCTACATTTCTTTGAATGTCGCGTAGCATCGATGCTACTCACAGGACATCGCATGAATATTTTTAAAAAAATGTTCATTTATTTTTTTTTTACACTTCCCCACCTTCTCCGGCTCCACCTACCGTTCTCGTTCATGGAATATTTTTTATTATTCAAACATTCTCCGGGTCGTTATCATTTTATTTTTACTACCCGCCTCTCCTGCTGTACGCCTGTTGTTTTTATAACCATTCACTGCGCGAGGCACTTCATTTTATTCTGTATTCTCTTGTATACATAGTCTTTGCCCATTTATTGCTATATCCCTTATTTGCATATTCTTGCTATTATTATTTGCACATTTTTCTACCCTGAAACGCTGCGACAAATGGATTTGCCCGTCTTAACGTGACGGCAGTCGATGTTGTTCAGATATCCATCTGAGAATTGAACGACCGACGTCGCCGTTCCCCAAGCTCGACTTTCCATCGAGCTTCGCCGCTTGAGAAAAAAAAAAATAAAATAAAACACCAACCACCACAGACTAACTCACAGACCACATCCGACTCGAGCATCGTCTTGCGTTTAAAACCGGAACTCCGACATATGGAGACGAGGCAGGGTTGCGGTGTGGCTTCGGACAAGGGGAAGAGGCTCGGAGGCCTCGTCGCGAGGAGGCGGCGGCGCTGGAAGCTTTGAGGTGTTTTCTCATCCCGGCCAGAGGATAAAAACCACGACGGGGTTTCGCGAGTGATGTATTTAGAGTACAGAATTAAAGCATACGTCGCTCTGCCCGTCGGGTTTCGGCCCTCCGGGGCCGGCCCAGTTCCTCCGGAGGCTTCTTTCCCTGTATGGAGACTATGTTGTTTATGTTGGTGAGTGAGGGGGGTGATGGAGAGAGTTTGGGGGCGTGTGTTAAGAGAGCCACAGAACAAAATTCCTGACTAATTTTAGAACTCCTTGAAAGAAAAAGGAGTGGAGGTCTGTCTTTCCCAGCTGTCCCCCCCCACCCCCCCCCCCCCTCTACTCAGATCTGCTCAAGTCTGAACTTTTATCACCGCGTATCAACAATTTATACTATTTCCTGAAAAGGCTTGACATTTCAGCCTCTATATCCACCCTGCTCATCTATCAGATGGATCATGGAGTTGGGCCCGAAGTGAAAGTCATCGACCGAAAGCGGATTTTAAAGTTTGTTTCCCCTCATTCCAGCTGTCTCTGCACAAACAGAAGTGTAGTGTTTGGCCCGCTCGCCGTTGCAAAAACCTCCGTGTTTCTTCGCATGTTTCAGCGGTGTCTAACCGCGTTATCGCAATTCCACCGCGTTGCGCAACGCGGCCGGACGCTGTCGTTTGGCTCTTTATCGGCCGCGCCGACGCCGTATCGCGTTACGCGTAATCCCTTTCACATCTGAGGCATTCATTTATTTATTCCTCGACGCACCTGAGGTGAAAGTACAGCGAACGACGTGGGAAGGCAGGTGGCTGTTGCACGGACGCCATGTTTTTTTGAGCTTATATGTTTTCTTTTTATTCCTTTCCCTTTCCCCGCATGAATTTGAGCGTGTACGTTTGAGACAAGGGCGCCGCATTTTTCAGCGTTCACGTTATCGACTCTCCCCCAGGCCCGTGTTGTTGCAGTCGTCGGGTGGCACTGCGATGCCACAAAGGAAGGCCATGTCGAAAGGATTGCCCAAATGATAATAGCCCAAAGCTATGAGGTAACAAGATTCAAGAGATTCAACAAGAGATTCCAACCGGCTGTGATGTCACGCGTGTAGAAAGGCGTGACCGAGAACACGGGTATGGTGAAGGGGAAAGGCGACGCAGCAAGAACGACGAGTGTAATTGCGACGACGATGTTTTTCACAAGCCCGCGACGATTTGCGATTATTATTCAAACCTGTGTGAGTGTCCTGGCTTGGGATGCGGCGGCGCTGCCGGAGAGGCTGGGACTACACGGGACTATATTTAGGCGCTCTGAGGTGACAAGCAAAGTAGGCTTTGCAGTGCTTGTTGACCTTGAGACCTCCCGAGCTCCGGGCGGCGAGGCCTCTCGTGCCCGGGTTATCAGACACTTGGCGCTGCCGCCATCACGCCCCCTCCTCACCCCGAGCCGCCGAGCGAAAGGAGGCTAATGCTAACGCGCCGAAATTAGCGTTTGGCTCGGGACAAGCGCGAGCTCCTCTGATCGTCTGATCGAAATCCCCCCTTTCTTTACGGCCGCTTCGCGATTCTTCTTGATTTAGTTAATTACGAGTCACCCCCACCCGAGTCCACCCCCAACCCCGCTGTTAATGGGTTAGCGCCCGTATTTCTGTGCCACATGTTTCCAATTGGATTTCTGTCCGTCCAGTTGTTTCCCTTTGTCGTAAAAACACTTGTGAACACCAGCTGACCTAAACTCTCTTCTGATCCTCCTGCTGGTGGTTGAGGTCACAGCAAACATTGACTTTATTTGAGTTAGATCCAGGGGATCAAATAGCGCCAAACATAACTTGTTATTTTTGTACTGCGGCAATAGACAGAACACCACAGCTCAGTGCTGCGCCTGTCGAGTTTTTCCTTTAAGGGCAGCTGCTGTTGAATTTGGATCAAATATTGAGTTGCTAAGGTAAATCCGCGTATCTGCCGGAAACACGCACGAAAACTGCAACCTTCTCTCGCACATGAAAGTAAAATGGCTTTCAGTTTGCGCTTTAAAACCGAGCCGGATTGGTTAAAAAAAATTAAAAAAAAAAGAAAAATCCAATCTTCACACGTGACTAGAATTCTCCTCCACATGCAGTTAAATATTGTGTTTGGCCAGTGGGAAAGCTGCGATGCAGCTTCTATATTTAGCCTGACGGGTAAATAAAGGGAGACAAGGCCGGAGGTACCGCGCCATTGCAACCCCGCGGTATGTTTTCTTGAGGTGTCCATGTGACCAAAATATTTGACATGGCAGAAATGTCGGCGTGAGCGTCTCAGTTTCCCAGTGGTGGCGAAGCGCGCATTACTTTCCCGATATGTACAATTCTGTTTGTGTAGAAAGCGTCAGTTGTTAGCGGGAAGCTCTTTGTTTTTTCTGCCCTGCTCTAAGAAAGCGAGTCCCGAGTTTTCTTTACTGTCTTCTTCTGCGATACGGCCAGCACCGTTTTCATACCCCAGCACATTTTTGCTTGCTTCTGTTTTCCGTGGCTCGCGCACAGATATACAGAATTAAAAAAAAAGAAGTCGTGACGAGATTGATCCATTGTCTGTTTTGCAAATTAAGGTGCAGGTTGACCTCTGGACCCGCGTTTGGTACAAGGACGTTCCAACTTCCAGTTTGCGGTTTTTGTTTTGTCGATTAATCATCACAGAGCCGCCTCTCGCTGCATGTGAGAGATTTGCACTCGGAGGAAATAGATTTATTGTCTGCGACGGGCAGTTCCTTTTGGTTCTTTACGCCTGTTTGAGGAGCGATCCACCAACAGGGAGGTCCCATAGTCGTGTATCTTTCACCCGAAAGTTCACGATGATCGTCCAACATTACTGGTTTGACTCGTCAAGTGCACTTTGTCTCCAATGCAAATAATCATACATATGTATTATAGTCCAAATATCCCAACATACATGACAGCGTTCAAGTAGAATTAAAGCATAGGCGTGTTTACGGCATCAGTGGGTGCAGCCAGCTGAATACTCTCTGAAGTATGCAGGAGAACCTGTCACGGTGGAACCTGGCATTAACTTCTAACGCCGTGCTATTAAAATATTGTGCAAGAATAGAGTCATTAGGCGGCTGTTTAAAATCATAATTTCACCGTTGCGTGGCGGAAATGGTGTCACCGCCGTTAGGATAAGCGGCCTCTCGGTTCGGCCTCGCTTGAAATTCACCCGCAAAACCTGCTTAGATGCAACTGTGATGGATTGAATATATGTATATTTTTACATTGGTGATACTGTTTTGTGTGTGTCAGCAGGAAAACACACACACACACACACACACACCAACGAACCACCTTGTTCTATTCAGGCTTCGCTCCCTTCAGTGGTCCATCTCATCCTATTGTCTTATCTCCTCTATCACATTTCTTCTTCCCTTCCATCCATAAATGTCCTCCAGCATCCTTCTCCTCAGCCAGCAACCTTCTCCACCTCACACTTCACCAATGAAACATCACCTTTTTTAAGCTTCTGAAACAGTGAGAGGATTTGATACCGATTGCTCTCTTGAGCGTGGCTATTGCACCGCGTGTGTGTGTGCGCGCACACACTCCCGACACGCCGTCTTACACTTTTTTCCTCGATCCTCTTTCCTGCGTCGCCAGACTCACATATGAATGTCTGTAATTCCAGGTATTTTGAATTTCCCCACCTGTTAGCTTCTAAAAACCAGTTCTAGTGTCCTCTTGACTATGTTGGTCGCCAGCAGGGTGGAAGGCTAGCGAGGATTAGTCATCCCGTCTGCTGAACTGTTTCTATAATCATGTATTTGGTCTGTAGCTGCATTGCAAAAAAGGATGTTTCCAGTTGTTTACGCAGCCATCTTGACCACGCCTATTGTTTTTCCACATTTCGCCGCACGTTGCTATTTGCAAGTTTGCCGGTGGAAACTCTTGCTGTTGCTCCTGAGTCGCATTTTCCCTCCTTTTTTTTTATTTTTTATTTAATAAAAGGCTTCTATATCTTTAATTCTCTTTTCTTTGGTGACGGTATGGCCACTTTCAGTTTTTTTTAAGTGAAGTCAGGCGCCCTTGAAAGCACCCCGTATGGATCTGCGTGTCCTCTTCAATCACGTGGCCGTTCATTTACCAGCTTCTTGCAATGAAGCAAAGAACTCTGACGTCCTGGAGCTGCCTTTTAATTTAAGAAAAAAAAAAAAAAATTTTTTTTTTTTGTTTTTTGCTGTCAGAATTAACATTTGAATTTTTCACCGCGGTCTCATTGGTGGCTGTGATTTGGCAAATCGAACGCAGTCCCTCCAGTTGCAAACCTCTTATTAGACCACTGCTTTCCATCTGCACACTTTCTGTCTGTACTTTTTTCCCCCCCATGCATGTACACTCACATACTGTATATAAGCATGGCCATAAATCAGCTGCTGCTTTCCGCTTTGAAGACACCCAGTCCCAGAGCTCATTAACACTGGATGCATCTCACACACACACACACACACACAGAATTGCTAACTGATTGAAGCTTCGAAATGTGGCTTCCACAGCTTTTTCAATGTCATTTCCTGAATGAAAAGTGTTTTTATTTTTGTTTGTTTCCGCTTCAAAGTATTATCTTGGAATGTCAAACGGCTTGAAATTGATAACGCGTCAATGTTAGTCGCATTTAAAAAAACTCAGCGATCTAGATTAGGAATCCTATCAATAATACAGTATTTACAATGCATGTGTCGCTGAGCCGTCCGCTTAAAATAATCCCGTGTCATGTTCCAGTGTTAGCGTGTTCACTCGATGCAAAGCCGGCCACAGGCTCTGCTCAAGTGCAAACACTGAGCCGACACACACTCGGCCCTCCAACGGAGGAGTCTGCTTGACGGAAAGTCGGCCGCGGAACACGTTTTGTCCGGATTTAGGTCGACTCGGACAACCTGCATGCTGGAGGAGCAAGACGGGAAACGCTTTATTGATTGTAGTTAGGGTGTAAATGCGAAAAAGGCCAATAAAAGTTTGTACCATTACGTTGTACCGTTAAATAAATTCTTCAGACATGGATCTATACTGCTGTGTGTTGGATTGGAAGTCACCTGATAGTAGATTTATGACGATTTTGTCGCATTTTGCACAATTATGAGTCGGATTTTTGAAGACTCAAGCCTCCAGGAAGCAGACCGGGCCTTGAATTTTAATTAATGAAAATGTACCAGCATTTGTTCTGTTCAAAAGAATATCCCGCGTGAATTCACAGCATTACCTCTTGGCGTAACATTATGTAATGTCCTTTCCTCCACCAGCTCCGCTTTATATACTCGGGAAAATGGGAGGCCCCTTTATTTCCAGCCCTCAGCGTTGGAGTTCGGGACTCAGTAAGTACAGATACCTCGTGACACGCCTGAACACGTGTGAACGGGGCTCGCTTTATCTTTACAATCCGTCCCCGTATAAACAGCGGCATCCGCCGCGTCACACATGGCCCAACCCGCGGTAATTTCGTCACCTTTAAGCGCCGAGCGATGTGGAAATCGTACTGCGAGCCGTGCCGTTGGAAGGGAATTCATAAAGCAGAGACACTCCTGACTATGGAAGGCAGTTCACCGTTGTGAACAAGGCCTTCTTGTCCTCTTAAACCTCCTATTCATTTGTTGATCAACATTCATTAGACCTGTTGACCGGTTAACTGTTATGTAATTCCAAAGAGAAAGTGGGGAAAACATGGATCACGTAACCGTCCACGTCCTCTTTCTGCTCAGCGATTGTTTTTACGATCCTACCAGACAAATAGCTTCCCCCATTCGAACGATTGACTACCTTCTAACACAACCACGGTCGTTTTCCTCCTTGGAGATTTACTCTTGAAAGATAATGTCACCGACATTTGATTATTTTGGCTGACATAGGCTCCAATTTTTCTTGTAGCGCACCTAGTTGTTTGCTGTATCCCAAGAATAGTTTGCGCCGGCGGCGATGCCAGCCTCGTGTCGTGACAGCAGTTGCCCGTGAAGTGTTTATATATTTGGATAAACGTCCACGTATGACGCGTGCGCTTCCAAAATTTGTATTTATTATTTTTTTTCAAATTCAAGAATTTTCCACATAAACTCGAGTCCGCGTGTACTCGTAGACCGCGCTATGCAATGCTAGCAGTCCAACCAAATAACAGCAAATGCTAAATAACGGAGCTATGGTCAACTTAGCCATGTCATCCCTTGAATTAAACGCTTTATCTCAGTATAACGGTTGGCTTCTTTGTTCTGTCGTCATATTTCCGTTCTTCTGCGTGTGAATAGAATTAGCTGTTCCTGCTGTAATTTCGCAGCACAGGAATCCCAAGTGCTTACAAGTTTACCGTGACCACCGAAAGTGTCGAAGAGCAACCCGTCGCCTAAATTCCTTGTTAAATTCGAAATGTCAAATCCCAACAGAGACGACCTTGAAAACAAGAATGGAAAACAATCAGTCCCTCCGGTTACATTCTCCTGACGCTTATCTGATGGAAATTCATCTGAACGTGGCGCAACCACACCCAGCGTCAAAGCAAGGTGTGGCCCGGTTAATGGGAAAGCAAAGAATCCCCTTATTTGGTCCAGGCTGCAGGCACGTAATGGAAGTGACAGATAATGCAGTCTCGTCACATTTGACCGACAGCGCGGTCGGGTCGGTTTTGTTCCGTGCAAATTCGCTTCCATCTCACAGTCTGGTAACAAAGACACGGGGGACACACAGGCGCTGAAAACCAAGCGCCTGGTAATAATCCCTAAATACACAAACGCTTCAAATGACACGTTTAAGAGCTCAGAAATATTCGAACGATGCTTAGATTGTGCGCGGCCTAAAAAAGGCCATTTTTCCACCCCGGTAAACTCGGGAATAAGATCGTCTTCAGTTCGACTTCTGGTTGTCGGAACTGTATGACATGAAATTCCCCCTAAAGAATATCTCAAGCCTTGGAAAAGCCCTCCAGAGACATGCGCGAGACGGGTAGGGCGTTTTCCAACAGCAGAAATGTCATAGGTCATTCTTTTTATCAGGTCAAAAAGTTATGTACATTTATTTCTCCCTTTTGTTACCATTCACAACCAATATATAATGTACCCGTGAAGGAAACGACAGTTTTCCTTCGAGAAAAACTCTGAATAAGCCGAAAATCAAACGTCAGTCCGGCCGCGAGAAGACGGGAACGCAAAATCCAAGCTCTTCACGCTTAGTGTTGCTGTCAAGCCAAAGGTTCCAGAGGTGAATCACAAATTCCCCAGCGCGGCATACGTTCCCCGTCCCCCGGAGGGGATTTCACGAAAACCGAAATCCGGAAATCGAGTTCATGTTCTCACGACTCTCGGACGATTTCGAGAAGACGGTCTCGCTCTGGAGAGACGCGGAAGAAGATGCGCCGTCGCTCGCGCCGCCAGCGGGCTTATCTGCGTTTATTTGTTTGTTTACTTCCTTGTTAATTGGCGTCGTGGACGGTTTGAATTTGGCACGGCTGCGACCCCAGTTGGCAGCGCTCACGGCAGTGCGTGCGTGCGCGCAACATCTTTCGCCATTAAGAATGCCGTTCTATCTTTGCAGACCTCTGGGGCTGCCAAGAGCTGAAACCGTATATGTACACAACCCCAGCCAGGAAGTTCCTGTGACCCTGCTGTCAATGTTTACATCCAGCAGGCATTTTTACATACCTTCCTTTCACAGAAGGGTAAGTGTGCGTGTGTGTGTGTGTGTGTGTGCGCGCGTGCACGTCAGAACTACTGGCTTGTTGGCATTCATGTCATGAGTAGTAATCACATGCTTGTTTTGCCTGAAATAACTTAAAATTCTTCTTCTTGTGTCTCAGGTGATCCCGCCCCGAGGGAAAACGTCTTTTAAACTAATTTTCCTCCCATCCGAGGAGGGCAATGTAGAAAACACATTATTTATAAACACATCGGCCCATGGGCTGCTGTCATATCAGGTCAGTCTGACGCCGTCGGTGAACGGTCCGTCGGCGTGCCGCTCCGCTTTGCATTTCGGGAGGAGATTTCTTGAATGACGCAAACCGCTCTTTCCCCAGGTATTCGGTGTGGGAGTGCACCAGGGGTCGTTAAAGTCTGTCCAAAGAAAGGATAGCCTCCCGATATTCCCTCACATCCAGAGCATCAAGTTGACCCAAACTCAGGTGCGTATGAAAAGCGCCGATTTTTTTCGTGCCACAATAACATCTTCTTCACCCTCGCGTAGAAATGAGGAATACGTGAAGCCCAAATCGCCAGGAACAGAAAACACTTGTGTCCCGCACTCGGCTTGGCTAATAGCGTAGCCTAGCTTGACCGCTAATGCACACTGTTTCAAACGCCAGGTCAGGCTCTGCAGTTGTTTTAGCTGAAAGTAGCATTGCGTCTAATATCTGATAACATGCGTCGAGGGGATGTTTAAATGTCTGTGTTGGTTTGTATTTAACTTTATCATTGGAAGCAGCTGATTTCCTGCCTGCACTGATAAACAGGCATTTCTCTCTCTCTCTCTCACACACACACACACACACACACACACAGGGCTTTGTGGTGCATGACAACATGTCCTGTCAAAAAAGGAAAAGTATCCAGGCAGCAGGAACCATACCAGAAAACTACTTTCCTCGCATAAAGTTGTAGCTTTAATCCCGAATTTTAACTTTTTTTTTTTTTGCAGGATTAATCGTTTCAAGCCATGTAAATGCTCAAATGCAAATATCCCCCCCCCAAAAAAAAAAGACAAATTGGTTTAAGCCAAGGAAAGCGGAGTGAGTCGATCGCTGACAGCAGCTCTCGCCTCCGAAGCAGGAAGTGGCAAGATAGCTGTGAAATATCACCTCGGCCAAGTTGAAAGGGGACTGTTGAGCTCCCCGTCTCTGCGCCGCTGCTCGAACGCAATGCACCGGTTTCTCTCGCTCAAAACATAACTGTGGTCTGACTCGTCTCTCGGAGGGTCGCGTACTCATTCCATTTAAGGGCATCTGTCCCTGATTCTCATCGCTGTCTGAGGAAATGGGGGGTTGTTTTTGCGCGATCGTGTCATTCTACATCTACATTTAAGCAGTTGCAAATGTGTGTCCATTGATATTTGTGCCACGCAAATACTGATTCACATGATAAAAAGGTATTTAGGATGAACTTTTAATTCAGCATGATGAGGCCTGCAGGTACAAATGAGCAGAGCGCATTAAACGGGGTTGATATGAAGACTTTTTTTTGGGGGGGGGGTTGCTTTTGCAGCATAATATGCGCAAAAACCATTATTTTTAAATGCACCGATTGCTCGTCCCTTCTTTTGATAGTCCCAAAAAATAGTAACCAAATGAAATACCAGTAAACAAAGTCTAGGTGTGCAGGGGGTTGCAGGCTAGCTAGTGTGCTAGCTCTAGCACGCTAGCTGTGCTGAGAGATTTTCTAATAAGCCGAGAGAATTGAATCCAATTTCACTTAATTGGTCCCAAGAACTATGACCCAGCGAGCGCAAATGATTTGTCATTACTGAGCGTCTGTGCCTGCAAGGTAGACAGGCAGAGAATTAAGATTCAGCTGCAGAGGGAAATATGTCACATCTCCACTCGGTGTGTTTTTCTTTCGTATTTCCAAGATTGGCCGTGCGTCGGATAAAACTGAAAAACACTGTTCCGGGATCGTTTCTTTTTGGAACCGAAGGTTCCCGGTTCGATACCCTAAGTCCTCCTCGCCCGCGGAGGGGGCGCTGCTCAGGGTTCGTCCACGAAGGGTTAAACACAAAGGACAAATTTAGCTGATGTTGTGCTGCGTGTTTAACTGAAAGCGACTAAATGAAGGGCTTTCTTCTTCTTCTTTCTCCACACTTGAGTTTAACAAATGTTGGGCCAGAGAGATTTTTTTTTTTGGTTTGAAAAGAGACTTCTGCACGCTGATCAGCATCTTGTCCTGAAGATCTATTTCAGGCTTGCGATCCATGGCAGCGTTCTGAGACATAACTATGAATACTGTGGGCGCCATAAGTGCTTCAGTGCACCTGTTGGAAACTGCATGATCTTCTGCTGCTTCTACATTTTGCGTCTTTGAACGTGTCAGCCGGCTAACTTTTATCGTCAGTTTAGCTTTTTCAGTTCCCGAGCTGTTAAAAGCTAATTTTGCCAAGGAAATGACCGGCTTTGGCTTTGCGCTGGAAGCCCGTGTTGACCAGCGCTGTCATTTCACCCCGCAGGAAGATGCCTCCAACATCACCATACTGGGTCTACTCCTGGAGAGCAGCCTTCCCAAGAGTTTTTTCAACAGTCCTCAGGTATTGCCTCATTTCCGTTCTGGTTTTCAACAAATCGTCGCATATTGTTTCGATGCCAGTTGAACCATCGCCATCAGAACAGAAAACGAACAGATGCACAGAAAATGACCTCAGTAGATAAACTTCAAATGCGGTAATCGCTTTCAACGGATTCCCCGGTCCACACGCCTGCAGGCGTTGGAGATTCGGGGAATCTGAATATCGTGGGATGGAGAACGCACTTTGCTTGAAACACGTCCGGGATCATCTGAGCTTTGAGACATGGAGAATTACCAAGCTAAAAGCAGGAGTTGCTGGATTCAACTTGAATCCCAGCAGCATCGCTCATCTAAATCCAGCAAATGTCTTTGGTAATTTCCTGCCTGAGATTCAAAGACATTTTGTTCGAGCGGTTTTGGTCATTCTGTCTGATGTCCTCCTTTTCAATTTTGTTTTTTTTTTCGTGATCACGTTTTTCTGCATCCCCCCCCCCACCCCTAAAACAGCTGAATTTGGAAGAGAAAGTGATTTAATTTCAACTGAAAAGAAATGAAAAAAAGAGAGCGAGAAAACGAGCACAAGCAATGATGCGCTACAGGTGTTTGATATAAGGAAGAAAAGTCAATACGTACAAGACAACGTTTGTTTATGTTTGCCTTCGCTGCTTTGGATGAGATTTTCCCCATCGCTGTGTCTGTGAAACAAAAATGGTCGGCAATGCTCGGTTGAATATTTGTGAAAACGTTCACACGCAGGTCGATTCACGAAATGCCCACGTTTAGACACTCTGTGTCTGACGTCATTATTTCGTACGCCGGCGTAAAAACGTCCATTCCAGCTAGAAACACGTAGAAACACGACCGCAACCTTTCAGGATCTGTTCTTTTCAACAAACTCCCCAAATGACTCCCGTTCAAGGGGAGAAAATGAGAAAGGTGGGCATAAAAGTGTTTGTCTGATTCAAGTTCTTTGCAAAGTGGAGCTTTGCGAGTCTGCTGAGCGGACGCCAGGCCGTATAAAAGGTCCAGCGGACAGCTGGGATCATCATCTGAGCCTCTTGGGTTTCTGCAGAGCCTCCCTGCAGAAGAGAGCTCTTGCCAGACTTTTAATTGCTTTCTCAAGAGCCCGTAATTGACACGCCTCTCCCGACGCTCGTGTAGCGAAATCCACATGATGCAAGTCGCAGCTCGGGACCAACTCACCGAGCTGTCGCAATTATACACGTTGAAATCATCCTTTGCGGTCCGCTATGCAAGGCCGATCCCGCCGTGACCCCTGGACCGCGTCCAAAACCGGCATCTGCCCCCGCCGTTCTCCCGGCTTCCCAGCCGATCCTCCGCTGATAAAATCAAGCGGCGACCTCCGGTCAGCGGCCGGAGATCTAGTCGCCCTCACAGGAAGTTTAGCGGTAGTCCCGGTCTCAAGAGATTAGGGCTGGTATCGCGGCCGGAGCCGGCGTGGCCCCGTGCCTGGCCGTCCGTCCTCAGGTCGTCAAGTGTCGATACACCCGCTGCCACCGAGCGCGGGGAGATTTGCACTCTCCTCCGGGCAGTTGTCGGCCCGTCTCGGGTTGACACTTAGCATCAAGTTGCCACTGCCAGTGAATAAACCAGTAATTTGACGACCGTGTCATTCTTAACGGCGTAGAAAACCGTCTCACACTCCCTAATGCGCAGCGACTCCTTTGACGTGCCACGTCTTTGTGCGTGTTCTTCCTCCCTCTGCTCGTTCTTCAGGGGTCCTGCCTCCAGAGCGAGGAGCGCCTCAGTCTGCAGATCAGCCTGTCGGCGCGGGGCGACCAGCCCGCCGACCTGGACAAGCTCAAGCCTTATGTGATTGAGCACATTTTGCTGCTGCTAGTGGCTCCTGCTGCAGGACAGGCGGCAGTAGGTGGGTGTGTGTGTGTGTGTGTGTGTGTGTGTGACCTGTCTAACTTGATAACTGGAGCTGAGGTAAACCACCGGTTCACGGTGTAAAACACACGCCTGGTTCAGATCAATGAGTAGAATGGTTGATTCGAAATTATGCGAGGAGAAAGTCCACCGCCGTTAAAAGAGGAAGCGAACGATCGGAGGCCGAGATGATTTTTGTTTCCGTCAAGCAATCCGGGGTTGGCCGACCCGTCTGTGACTCATACCATGTTGCTCAACGTCATTGTCGACACACACCTCGGGATTTGTCGTGCCTTGGAACGGCCGCAGCGCACCCCTGAAAATTTGATTTACCAAAAGCATTGGACATCAGCGACCGTCTCTCACCGTGTTTTGTCGGATACTCGGCTTCCGCCGCGCCGCTTTCCATAATCGGGCCTACTCCAGATATGTTTGTACATTTGCAAGCACTTTTGCATGCACTCCCAGCATTACGCTAAGTTCTCCCCGCTATCTCCGCAGGGGAACCTAAAATAGGAGTTTATATGCAAAATTCTGGAGGAAAGAGGCTCTACATCAAGGTGAGGTGTCCCCTTTGCTCTCTGATAATGTGGTTATGGAGGGATACGGGGACCAGCAATATTTTCATCTCCTCAGGACATGCAGGTGCTGTCAAAAGCGGATACCAGTCTGGAATTCAACAAAGTTCCCTTGAGGTCCGAGGCAAAAAACTTCACTCAAGTGGCCACGCTCGCCTGCAGAGGTGCGTTTCCCCGTCGGCCGGCAACCTGCAAGTAAACCTCCCTCGGAGCGCGTCTGATAATGCGACGATAATGTCGTTTCAGGCTCGTTGCCAAGCCATGGCAGGAAATGCACCGGTCACGTTGGTCTAAAAGTTCTGGGAAACCAGATTTCCCACAACTTCCAGGGATTACATATCACACACAGGTGAGTGTTGGCGAGAGACCATCGCCGCAGGTTTCCTCACTGAACGGACAAAAATAGTCAGGCGACGTTTATTCGGCGGAAATGGGAGTTTTTTAAAGACCTGAGAGATGATAAAGAATGTTTTCCTGAAGATAAAATCCTTCGCAGGGCCATTTTATGGACTTGAAGTCCATTTATTACTCCATTTCGTTGAGCTTTCTCTGCCACCTCTGTGCAGATGGGGCATGGAGGCGTTGACCAGCCCCTTCCAGGTAAAGCAAAGCAACGCCGACCAGGTGGATTTATGGCTCACCAACCCCTCCTTCCTGGCCCTCACTGTGACCAATGCCAGCCTCTCCCAGAAGCTGCAAGGAGTCATGAAGGTGCGAGTGGCGTGAAGACGGGGCGACCACGACCGGCAACTGAATTCAACCCTAACATCTCTGCCGCCCTCTGCCTGCCAGGTTGTAAACTTCAGCGGTCCGATGACCGTTCCTCAAGGCTGCTGGCACGTCCTCTCCCTCCGGCTGCTCAGCAGGACGCCGCCCACCGACCACTTGTTCACCCTGAGGCTGGACGCCAACATGGGCGCCTCCCTGCAGATTCCCCTCTCCTTCCACTACAGTCCATCCAGGGTAAAAGTCAAAAAGTCAACGTCACCTTTATTGTCATATGCTGCCGTATGTTCACACAAACAGAGCGTTGAAATAGCGTCACACTAAGACGCACGGTGCAAAAGTACATCAAATTACACATAAATTTGTCTGAGCGGCATGCAGGGCCGAAGGATTTAACTGGTGTAACTTCATGTCCCGGCAGGGAGAGCTGCTGTTCGAAGCCGAACGCGAGTGCGGGCGAATGTGTCCTCTCAGATTATCCGAAACAGGTGATGCGACCGGCCGTAGAACGCGAACGCCTGCGGATGTGTGTGAGATGTGTGTTTTTATTTATTTGTTTTTTTTTCATAACACGACCCTTCAGGTCGGTCGGAGTGGCAGCGCTCGCTCCTCCCGGACTCCTCCCAGTCGTCCTGGACTGTAGACAGCAAGCTAGCCACTGACCTTTGCTCCCGCTGGCAGAAAGAGAAGGAGAAACTGCCCTGCAGGTCAGTATCCAAACCACGATCCCTTTCACTGTGCACAGAGGAACCTTGATTTAGTAGGGAGTTTTCCGAGATCCCAGCCGTCACTCAGTGACGTGGTGTCTAAAAACAGCGGGACGTGCCGCCTAATGCTAGTTAGCCCGTAGAAAGTCATGGAAAAACATGAGCGAGGTGTGCGTGTGGTGGACTCGTGCATGAAGAGATGGAGTTGTCGTTGTTGTCTGTGAGATTCGGCAGTGGTGGGCCGTCAGGGCCTGCAAGGCCTTCTCTGCTGGCCTAAAAAGATACCTGAATCGCAAGTTTTGATTATGTTTTGTCCTTGAATACTTATTAAATCATTCCAAATGGTCGGTTCACTTCCTTTCATAGCTTTTTCCCCGGTAGTGACGACTCCAGACGCGCATTTTCATATTAAACCCTTCAACCAATCACATTTCAGCCATCATCTGTTGCCAGGCAGGGTCAAAGTCAAAGAAATCTGCCTGGGGGGGGGGCTGCGCAATCGGTTCTGCTGGCCCTTTACGCAAAAAAATAAATCTTGATGACGCTGTTGCTCTAACCAATCAGATTTTGAGTTGGAGACATCAAAGCCTTCCAGCAGGCTACAGCAACGTCAGCGTATTCACACCCTCTGATTGGACAGTCAGAGAGCGAGGAGAAGCGTACTAGCGAGCTGCAAACAGAAATATAGTTGTGTTTGTTTAATATCAGTTTTGTCATGCCCACAATGGCTGCAGGGGGAGTTGTTAAAGCCATTTTCTAGATGGAGTTTTGATGAGAAGTTGGACATTGAAAAGAAAGCTAGCGAACCCGTCACAACCAGGAAAAGGATTTGTCCGATATTTTCAAGCCAGGAACTATGACCGGTACCCCTGGCTCACAGGCTCCGAGGTACACTGCAAATTGTATCGGTGGTAGCGCTTGGAGCCGAAGTGCACGGATAATCTGTGCAACAGAATAATTGAGCTCTTTTTGAGGAAAGAAAGGAGGATGGATTTTGTAAACAAATGATCAGAATTTTTGGTGAGTAAAATGCTCCTGTTTTCCTGAATAATATTGCAAGTTTATAAGGTTATTATTGGTGTTTTTTGTGTCGCAGCTGTTTTGCTAGAAAGGCATTTGTTGTGGATTCTGTCCGTTTTTGTGGCTCCCGCCGCTGGACCGGAGTTTGTTGTCCCGGTGTGTTCGGACTTCATTCAGGGAAAAACATCACAATGGTCAGGAACTGATCAAGCAAGAAGGGTTTATTCAAAGTCAGGAAATACACTTACAAGATATCCCGGGCCAGAATGTAGGAGAGTTTGGAAAAGAGGTGGAGAAACAGGTTCAAGCAGGTTGGAATGGGTGGAGAAAAATGTCAGGGGTATGAAGAGATAGAAGAACATCAGCCAGAAGGAAAGGAAAGGTGGAGGAGACTTTGGTGAGACCTGCAGATGATGGTGTATGGTTTGGAGACAGTGGAACTGAAGAAAAGGCAGGAAGCAGAGAGTCGCAGAGATGAAGATGCCAAGGTTCTCTTTGGGAGTGACCAGGACCTATAGGTCCATCATAGGGACGGCACATGTTAGATGTTTTGGAGAGAAGGTCAGAGAAGCCAGACTGAGATAGTTGGGTCATGTACAGAGGAGGGATAGTGAACATATTGGTAGACGGATGCTGGAGTTGGAGGTCTAGAGGAAGACCAAAGAGAAGATTGACGGACGTAGTGAGAGAGGATATGAAGTAAGTTCTATCTAGAGAATAGGTTTAGATGGAAATGGTTGATTTTCCCTGAAGGGAAAAGCCCAAAAGAAGAAGAATTTGTCACAGGGGTGCAAGACATGTATGACCAGGACAAAGTGATGACTGAGATGGTTTGGACATGAATACTCCTCTGTTCATGTCCAGACCATGTTGAAGATCTGGGTAGAAGGTTGATGAAGGTGAAGCTGCCAGTAGGAGGTCTGCAGGAAAACCAATGAGAAGATTTATGGAGTTACGGAGGTAGTGAGAGAGGATATGAAGTTTGTTGGTGTGAGAGGGGAGGATAAAGAGAATAGGGTAAGATGGAGAAGGTTGATTTGCTGTGGAGACCCATGAAGGGAAAAGCCCAGAGGATAAGAAGATATATATATATATTATATTTATATATATATATATATATATATATACCATTATTGTGAAAAAGTTTCACTCTGAAGTCCCCAGTGTACGAGGCTTCTTTTGAGCTTTCGAAGTTTGTTTAAAATGTTTAGTGGACCATCACCCTGTACTTACATATGATTGTATGTTTTTGTTGTATTCTATAGTCCCTCTCAGATGGTTCGTATGTGAAATTGAATGTACTCTGCATTTCATGTCTGTCGTTTTCATAATGTTGTGCTCCAAAAATATATAATTTGGCAAGTTTCGCGTGCCTTCGAGCAGAACAGAGCGGCTCAAGGAATTGAAGTCCCAGTGAAATGTTTGCATCGGTGCAGCCACATGTGAGATACGTTCATTCTTCTGGGTCACAACAGGCATGAAAACAGGTTTTAATGTTCACGTTCATCCACGTCTGTGCAGTAAATGTGAATTTTCCACATCGGGATCAAAGTGTAGCATTGGAAAAATAATAATGTAGGTTAAGGGTGTTTTATTCTGTTGACAAAATTTAAACATCCGTCCGCCTCGCATATCTTCTGGGCGCCTCAGGTGGCCAAGATTCCCCGTCGAGACGTCCTCACCCCTGGATTTTGGTGCTACGCCTGTCAATGAGAGCAAGGTAGGCAAGGGTTTTTTTTGTTTTTTTTTGTGGTGTTTTTCAGTAATGTATTTACAAATTAAAAATTTTTTTTTTTTTAAACGTGAGTTTTGGTTTCAGGTGAAGACCTTCATGCTGAAGAACCCCTCCTCTTCTGTTGTTTCCATGGAGATTCAGATCCTCTCTGATTACCCCTCCCCCCTGGGGGCCCTGGACCTTCTCACTCGATGGTACGGGCTACAGACGTCAATCAACACTGAACAACTTACTTTCAACTTATCGATTTGATCATTTTTCTTCTGATCAATTGCACAGGTTCAATATCAGCCCGCTCTCTGTCAACACCAGCACGACAGAGTTCTCCCTGCTGACCACACCTCTCACAGTAAGTCTCCAGGAGTTGGTTTTGTAAGGTGTTTTCCACGTAGAGCAGGTCCGGACCGCAGTCTGGGTGTTTTTCTGGCCACAAAGGTTGGGAGGGACAGGCTGCTCTCATGCTAATAGCAACAGTAGCGCTAACAGTTGCGTGCTAATAGGTGATATGATACAAGATTAGCTGCAGTAGTTCAAGCCCCGCCCCCTTGGGAACCTGCAACATGACAGAGCTCGGGAAGTCGGGAGAAGATACGAGATTCCCGTCGATGGAGAGAGGCGCATCATGAAGCATCCCTCAGCAGAGTCAGCGTATGGCTGCATAACGAGGGGCGAGGCTAGCGATAACTAGAAGCTTTTCTCAAAAACAAACTGTTTTAGGCCTGTTCTTGAAAGCGTCCACCCCCTGGATGGAGATGGGAAGATGGTTCCACAGAAAAGGAGCTTAGAAATTGAAGGACTATGATATGAACCTATCCCAGCCTATGTTTTTTTTACGTGCAACCCCAAACATAAGATAGATAAACTCACCGAAGAGTTAGCACAAATGCACATCGTGGTGTTTTGACTGGTTTCTCTCATGCCAACCGCCGCCAACCCCCCCGGTGTGTGTGTGTGTGTGTGTGTGTGTGTGTGCGCGCAGGTGGACGACACCACGGCCGACCTATCAAGGCAGGCTGTCTTGCGGATCCAGCTGCAGCCGTGGGAGGCCAGGGAAGTGGGCGTGGTCTTCACTCCCTCCGAACACAAACACACCACCACCATCCTCATCATCAGGTACTGGGACGGATGTTTTTACCGGAGCAGAAGCACAGGCTGCTCCAGTTACTTACTGTAAATGTGCGTGTTTGTCGATTTATTTATGAAATAAAGTGCAGTGGTCCCTTAAAACAGGAATTTAATTTTTTCTCGAAGTGGGTTCGTATGTTGATTTTTTTTTTTTTTTTTTCGGATCTTAAATGAATTTTGATGATTGTTAAAAAAAAAATACACAAAATAAGATAAAGATATACCATTATGCATCTCTAATTGAGAAGATGCCACGCGGATTACAAATTTTGATTTTCTCGCTCTCGTTTTTGTACCGTGAATTTTTTTTTTTTTCTTATTTCAAGTATAAAATTGGCTTGAATCGCGCTTTGTATCTTTAAAAATGATCATTTATAAAGGGATTTGTATCAAAAGGAGCCGCTGTATTTCAAATACCCCAGCGATTGATCTGAGGCACTCCCGGAGATGCCGATGCGTTTCCGTTGTGCGCCTCAATGACAGTCACGGCGTTGTTTCTTGGCAGAAACAATCTGACGGTGTTCGACATGGTGACGGTGCGGGGCCACGGGGCCAAGGAGCTCCTCAGAGTGGGCGGGAAGCTCCCCGGCCCGGGGGCCTCTCTGCGTTTCAACGTCCCCCAGTCGACCCTCATGGAGTGCCGAGACGGTGAGGATGGAAACGCACCGCACATTTTCACTTCTTGATGAAAAGAAGCGAGCTGACGGGAACTTCTCGAGAGTCCGTGACTCGATTCGTAATCCCGCTACGCGGTTCCTCTTCGGCTTTCTTCTGCTTCTCCTCCTCTCGATCTCCGACGAGTCTTTTTTTTTTTTAGCCCACTGGATTTGAACGTTATCTTTGCGAGTGACGCTTGAAGGTGGGTCTCACTCGGAGTTGTCCGGTCTGTGCTCCCGCCAGGTCTCCGCACCAACAAGCCACTCTTCGCCATCAAAAAGAGTTTCAAGGTGGAGAACGCCGGCGAGCTGCCCATCACCGTCATGGCCATGCACATAAACGGATACAAGTGCCAGGGCTTCGGCTTCGAGGTGCTGCAGTGTCGCTCTTTCAGCCTGGACCACAACACCTCCTCGGAGATCACCATCGCGTGAGTGGATGTTCCGGAGGCCTCGCACGTCGTCGGGGAAACCGTCTGGACACGCGTGTCTGTGCTCTCAGGTTCACCCCGGACTTCACGTCCTCCTGGGTCATCAGAGATCTCATCCTGGTGACCTCACGCGGCACCTCCTTCCCCTTCACCCTCAACGTGACCCTGCCCCACCACATGTTGCCCCTTTGTGCCCAAGTGGTTCCGGGCCCCAGCTGGGAGGAGACCTTCTGGGTCGTCACGCTTGTCTTCACATGGTTAATATACATATATACATTTATTTTATCATTGACTGCCATGGAACGGGTGCAGACCTTCTATCATTTCCACCATGGAGAATGGAATGGTTTTTTTTTCTTCTCCCGCAGCGTCTCTCTGTTCGGTGTGTGTCTGATGGCCTTCCATCAGGCCCAGTACATCCTGAGCGAGTTCTCCTCGCCCAGCATCCGGAGCAACCACAACTCCATCCTGTCCCGCGACAACGGCCCCGTCAACAACATCACGCCCAACGGCGTCAGGTACCTCGTCCGATGTCCAAACCGTCCCGAGGCGTTGCTGCTAAGATAAGATAAACGTTGTTGATCACCATAGGGAAAATTATTTTCTCACAGCAGCGTCACGGTGTCAATAAACATGAAGATAAATGTAAATAGACAATTAAAATGGCAAAAAAAAAAAATATCCACACATAAATAGACTGCAGAGAGAACGACGACAACAGCAACAACATCAAGGATAAGAATGGGTAAAAAAAACAGTATAATTGTGATTTATCCTTTATTAATTCCTTGTAGGGAAATTCTTTCCAGTTAACCCATCATGGGTGACCCATGAGCAGTAGGCTGCCGTCCACCAGCGCCAGAAATGTTCGGTTTCAAAGGCCTACCTCCTGCGCTAAGCTGCCCCCAACAATGGGACAAGCAAAACTAAACGACAACATAAACCGAGTGACAATAACACTGGCAAGAATAAAACAAACAAACAAAATTAGACAGGATGCGAGTGAGCTGAGACCGATAGGGATGAAGAGTAAGGCTATGACCCATGAATGAATGAATGAGGTAGTGAGGTGGTTGTTGTTGTTGCAGCAAAACTAAGGGCAGCTGTAAGAGCTACGTGGACACCTGCCACACCTCAGACAAAGGCAAGGGCCGCGGCTCTCCGGCGTTGGCCAGCAGCCCCGCCCCGCGGCCCCAGTCCTCCAAGAAGGGCTCCTCCACCTCGCCGTCCCAGCCGCAAAAGAAACACAAGGTGTCGGTTTATTACACCAAATACAAGCCCAGCTCCTCGCCGCCGGCGGCGGCGGGCATCGCCGTCACGGACGAGGAGCCGATCCCGGAGCCGCCCCTGACCCCTGACCCCGACGTCTGCAACAACAACGAGCCGGCTTTCGTCAGCGAGCTCGATAAAGACACGACAGCGGACTATAAAGACGACAGCACTAAGGAGGACAGGGTGCCGGCGGCGGTTATGTTTCCCGTGGAAACGCCCGCCGCTTTCCCCGACAACGTCACTTTGGGTCCAGGACCTGCACCGGGTCTGCTGGCGTGCAGTCCAGTAGAGACGGCCTTCACAGAGCACTATGGGGACAAGATTCTCTCCGAGAAAAGGGAGGCTTCTGAGCTCGAGGTATTGGAGACGTTGTCGTACGTCGACATACGAGTCTTGCACAAATCACACCGATTTTTTTTTTTTTTTTAATTTAACTTTTATTCCCAGGTCAAAGAAGACGGCAAAGGTCAGAAGAAGAACGCAGAGTCTGGAAATAAGGGAAAGCGCAGTCGCAGGAAGACTGAAAACGTCTCAAGGTAGGACGCAAGTAGTCTGATTCGGGATTTCGGCTTCCGGCCGGGTCGTGTCTCCGACGCTGCACATTTTGTTCCTTTTCCATTTTTACACGTGTGTATACGCCTAAAACATTACTCTAATTTTATAAAATATCATTCTAACTCTATTCCTACATATACTTATGCAAAGACAAATGGAAAATAGACATCAGTAAATTTAATGCCACATCATCCACACTACTCATATACAGGAAAGTCTCAGAAAATTAGAATATTGTGATAAAGTTCTTTATCTTCTGTAATGCAATTAAAAAGATAAAAAATACTTTTTTATGATATTCTAATATTTTGAGATAGGATTTTTGAGTTTTCTTAAGATGTAAGCCATAATCAGCATTTTTGAAATAATAAAAGGCTTGCAATATTTCATTTGATTTTTAATTAATCCAGAATGTAGGACATTTTTGTTTTTGTAATTGCATTACAGAAGATAAAGAACTTTATCATAATATTCTAATTTTCCGAGACAGTCCTGTATCTATCTATATTTATATAAAGACTCCGTCCATAAATGAAGTTCAGACCTAAAGAGCAGCAAAGTGGGCAAGTTACATTTAGCAACATATGGTAGCATCAAGTGTGTAGCCAGTGAAATGAAACGAAAGATGAAAAACTCTGCCGCCGCCTTCAGCATCTTTGTTCGATTTTCATGGTCAATATCCTGTTTAAAAAAAATAGTAAATAAAGTGCATTATCAATATTAACAACACAGTCCTAATTATTCATTATTGTTAATATATTATTTATTACTTAAAAAGTAGATTTTTCTCATTTGAAAACATGTAAGAAAACCGGGGTCTTGAGTGCATGAATAGCATTTAAATTACCGTAATTTCGTAACTATTGAGCACGCCCAAATATAAGCCGCACTGGCTAAAAGTAACAAAATAAAGCCACACTTGCCTATAAACTGCCGGTGTCCACGCTGTAATATGAGGTATTTACACAGAAACCTTCTTCAACTTTTAATGAAATACATACCGGTAACATCCACAAATACGTACCGGAAATTATTTTTCCCAAACAATGGCACAGCTGAAATATTGATTAAGATATTAATCATAAATAACACAAAGAAAAGTTCATCCATGGCTTTGTCCTCCTCCAGCTGATGTTCATCTCGGTCTTCCTCCTGCTCACTAAAACCGTTAAACTCGTCTTCTTCGGTGTCGGAATTGAACGGCCTGAGAATTTCACGGTCGTTTCATTGGTCCGATGTGACCAGGCTAAATGTTTTGGTGGCGTGTAGCTCGTTAGCCCCCAGAAAAATCCACCAATTAGCTGCACCGTCGATTAAGACGCAGCGTTTAAAGTGTGTGGAAAAAAAAGGCGGCTCGTTGTCCGGAAATTACGGTCATTCTGGCGGGGAAATTTAAGTTTGTCGGCGCAAACGGAGTTCCGAGGCAGCTGAACTCATGAGTTGAAGTATATTGAATTTAATATTGCAAAATGTGGCGGTTGGTGTTTTTGTTTTCACCCCAGCGCCCCAGAGCACAAAGTGCTTCTAGTGCCAGAGAGGGAGAAGGAACCCGACTGGAAATCCGGGGACCGCAACGTCGGCGGTCCCCGCGGCAGGAACCGCTGCGGCGGCTCCAAGTCGGAAGCCCCGAAGCCTGCGCAAGCCGCCGAAAACCCCCTCAGACAGAACGGTGGGCAAACCCTTCCCTCCGGCCAACGAGCGGCGGCGGCGGCGCTAATCCGCGAGTCCTCACCCGCTTGTGTTTTATCTCCAGAAGGGCCGTGTCCGAGCCGGAGCCGCCGAAAGTGCGCCACGGAGCGGCGCTGCGGCGGCATGTGCGAGTCGGGCTCGGACTCCGGGAGCTCGACGGGCAGCGTTCGGGCCAGCCGGGGCAGCTGGGGCAGCTGGAGCAGCGCCAGCAGCATGGAGGGGGAAAAGGAAGCCATGGCCCGGACACATACCTCATCTAGAAAAAGTACGCAGAGCCAATTCTGGGCCTTATCCGTCAGTTTCATATCCTGACAGATATATATTTTTTTTTTCGGAACAGGGGATTCCATGCAGTTTGGCGCCTACCCGGCAGAGAGAGACCCGTACCACTCCGTGAACACCAACTGCAAGGCTTTCAGGTAGCCGGATAAACGCGCTCACCTCATCGTCGGGCGGGAGCATCCTCTCACAACGCTTTCTTTCCCCGCTCAGCATGAACAGCCTGTACCGCAAAGACGCGTGCCAAAGCCCAGAATCCACAGCGTCCAACTTCGCCCCGAGTTTTGCCTCCGTGGCGGCAGGAGTGGACAGGAACAAGGGTACGCGCCAGAGCTTCCCGACGGGGCTAACGCTAACGTACTGGTCCCGCCTGGTTTTTGAGCTCCGTAACGCTGAGATGTCTTGCGTTTCCTTCAGACCTGACGGGTCAGTACTTGCCTGAGGAGACGTGGTCGGCTCCATCCATCCCGCTCACCAATGAGTTCAGATACAACACCACAGAAGCACTGCCCTACATACCTCAGCCAGGAGCCACCAGGCCGTATCACGGGTAAATATACCGATACGGCCCATCGTTTTATAAACGAGAATCCACCAAGTAGGGACCGTTTTATTATCTACAGTGAACCCTAACTTTTTGCTGCAGTTGCATTCCAAGACCCCCTGCAAAAAGTGAGTTTTGTGATCATTTTGATGGTATTACAGATATATTAACCCTCGGCGACCCTCACTCAACCCTTTACCAACGTCCGGCAAACTGTTATCAACCCACCGTCGACTGTTTTACGCTTCCCACTCTCTTATACAGTACACTTTTAGATAATTTTAACGTATATTGTAACGTCTATACCAGACTTTTGGGTAGATGCTTGGCGTTAAGGAGGCATCATAGAGCGTCGGGGTATCGCAAAAAAAATGAAAGACGCTTTCACAAACTAAATAGCACAAAGTTGACAGTATTCAAGTGGACCAGGACATTGTATGCCGGGCACAACCTACAAGGAGATCAGTGGCTTCTCGCCATGAACCAATCAGCATGAGGAACGGAACAACATGCCCAATCAGCCAATGGCATTACAAGCACGGATCTACTTAGCCAATGGTATTCCGTATGAGATCTCGCACGGGTGCAATGTTAGGACCAAGAGTTCGCGATGATGGGTACCTTTATTTAGCGAAGGAGATTTTGTAGTTTGTTTATTTTATAAAATGAATTTTAGTTTCATTTTGCTATATGTAGTACTGTTTTTTTTTAACTCTTAGGCTAGAATATGACTATTTCATCACACAAAAAAAGTCCAAATACTGCAGAAAAAAAGTAGCGAGGGCGCGAAAGTCAAACCAGGAAGTATTGAGGGTCCACTGTATATACACTGCTCAAAAAAATAAAGGGAACACTTAAAAAACACATCCTACATCTAAATGAATGAAATATTCTCATGAAATACTTTGCTCTTTACACAGTTGAATGTGCTGACAACAAAATCACACAAAAATGATCCATGGAAATCAATTGTATCAACCCATGGAGGTCTGGATTAGGAATCACACTCAAAATTAAAGTGTAAAAACAAACTCCAGGCTGATCCAACTTTGATGTAATGTCCTTAAAACAAGTCAAAATGAATCTGTGTTGCTTCCTGAGTGGACACTATGATTTCACACCAGTGTGATTGACTTGGAGTTACATTGTGTTGTTCAAGTGTTCCCTTTATTTTTTTGAGGTGTTTTTTTGAAAGCCACATGACCCTCTGCACGCCTTGGTATGGCCTCACAGCAGGACATTTACCGCGCTCCTCGCAGTCTCGTGAGAAGACACCGCTGCTGATATTCTTTCCGTACGTCTTTATTTCCGCACCGAGCATTCGTCGATGGCGAAACGGCGGCCTGCAGCGGCAAAGCTTCTCCCTTGTAGAACGTTTTCGGCGACGGTCAGCATCTTTTGTTTCACTGCCTGATTGCTTCGGTGCAGAACGTTCGGGCGTCATCGGGGTGAAATAAATTAGAAAAAGGTTGATGGATAATTTGCTCGACAGCGCAGGGTAACGCTACCAGTTGCACATCAATGTGAAACGGACGAGGTGAGATGTTGAGGATGAGGAACACCATGCTGTGGTGTGACTTAACAGTGTAACCGTAAAATAGCTGAAATAATACATTTATAAAGATACATATATACTGCAAAAACCCGGGGCGTAGCTAAAAATCTGCGATATAAAGACTATAGAGCTCACCTGTATATAGGGAGCACCTACTCATTTTTAGAAGAAAAAGAAAGTGTACATAAATAAGCCACAGGTTTCCCAGTTGAACATGAAATATTAACGCGGCAAGACGTTATTTTTGAAAACTTCATGAAATAAACGACTGTAACATCTACAACAACCGGTACGTAACGCAAATGTTTTTTTTTCCAGAACAGATGCCGAACTTATTCGCAGCGGCTCTATTTCCTTCTCGGACAGCCGTGCCGATCGCTTTCAAATGCATTTGTTTCTGCGTGTCTTTTTCATGAGTGGGGTGTGTGTGCTGACCTGAAGAATGATCGTAAATGCGAGCGGGTTTGTAGAAACACTCTCCTTTGTCGACTGTGACGTGTCGGTGGAAGGAAGTCGCCCGATAAAAATCCATAAATTGGCCGCGTCGTCGTAAAAGCCGCAGTTCTCAACGCATGTGAAAATAATAACATTACATTACATTGCATTTGGCAGACGCTTTTATCCAAAGCGACTTTATTTGCAAATACACTTGCAAATACATGATGCACAGGAAATATACAGAACAGTAAGCTTGGGTTAGTGAGGTTTTTTTTTTTTTTTTTTTTTGGACAAACACATACACAAATGTACACACACACACACACACAGACTGCATAGCCTAACTTGCTGCCTAACCTGATCTGGGGCATCAGCGCAGTAAAAAGTCCTGAAAGAGAACAGTTTTTACCTGTTTCTTGAAGGCTGAGTGAGATAGACGATGCTAGTCTTGTTGCTTCCGGAAGTTTGTTCCACCACTGAGGTAGTAGAACTGAGAACAGTTTTGCCTGAGATCGCTTAGAGCGAGCAAAAGGTACTGTTAGAAACGGCTTATATGCCGGAATTTACAGTAGATAAAAAAGCCGTACACGAGCACCTGCGTCTCTCAGCCGTGGAAAATCATCATCTGGGACAAAAAAAACTCTGTCCGGTAAAAATGAGATATATAAATGAAATGGACATACATTATGGTTCAGGACGGGAAAACAAAACACAAGCGAAAGAAAACAAAATGCAGCACAATCCAATAGCTGGCAGGCGGCGTACGTAAGGAGACTTTCTTAATCAATTTATAGGGGATCAATATTTTCTTCTTCTTGCAGATTCACCTGGAGAAGCACCAACAGCCATTGCAACAGCCCCTACACCTACTGCGAGGAAGGAAACTACATAGGTGAAGCATTGGATTTGTCGTGCAGGAGTAAATCCCATAAAGCGCGCAGTTAGCATCCCCTCCCCCCCCAAAAAACTTCAGCGTGCGTTTGTTTGTCGTCGTCTCCCAGGTAACGGGACGTTCCCCGGCGGCTTTCCCTGCCAGGAAAGCCAGAACGTACCCGGCAACCAGGCCAGCTGGAGTGAGGAGCAGCCGCAGGAATCCCCGTCGGCCTGGGACACCGCCACCTGTGTGGGCAGCAAGGTGACGGCCGTTGCGGACCAGCGGATTTAAGCGCGCAACGCTCAAAGCCTTGTCAATCGGGGTCATGTAACCATGGCGACCTGTCCTAGGGCGACATGTCGTCCTAGAATAGAGGAACAAAAGCGGTGTGGTTAAATGGGCTGACTGAAAACGAAATTTTATGTACTTCTTCTCAGCGTGCCGCTTCTTCTTTTGTGCGCTCGTGTCATTCACACACACACACACACACACTCCGCAACGTTGAGGATATCCTGCACAGATTGCATCATCTAAATGTGTCTCTCTCTCTTTCTCTTTCCGTCGTCACGGCAGCCATATTTCTCAGGCACCCGCAGCCTGTCGCCCATGTCCAGCCTGTTTGGCTCCATCTGGACGCCGCAGAGCGCCCCCTACCAGAGCCACTTCCAGCAGGAGCGCTCGGCGCCGATGTCGCCCGTGTCCCCCGTGACGCCGCCGCGCTCGCCGTTCAGCCGCGAGCTGGAGGGGCCTTGCGGCCCCATCCAGTACTCGAGCTTCAACCCGTTCGGGCCCCACATGAAGCTGGACATTTGGAACTCTTCCTCCAACCGCAGCTCCAACTCGCAGCTCTCCAACGACTCCGGCTACTGCGGCGACGTTTGAACCTACAGACCTTAACAATAAACGCAAACATATTAAGTATTGACATGTAAAAGAAATAAAAATGAATGTTCTTTTATCAGTAACGGGGAAAATGTGAATATTCCTTCTCTTTTATGTTCTCATTTTCAAAGATAAATATTGTGAAAGGTTATGCATTTGTTGTATATTTTTCTAGATGTTTTTGGTCATAGAAAATTAAAAAAAAAAAAAAAAAAAAAAAAGGTTTTGTACTTGAGCACCTGACAGGCTTCACTCTTTGTGTTCAGGTCGGTCCTCCGCAGAGACCAAGTGAGGAACCTTCATCTTCTCTGATGATACTTTTAGCTTCTGTGAGGTGAACCCTCAGGGACAGGCAGGTGTGCTTACCTTCTGGTTTATGGATCTCCAGCGTACTCCATGTTTTAGGGAGTTCTCCCGCGCGACGTCCTGAAGGTGCTGTTTACTGGACGGCCATCTTGGTTCTCGGGAGGAGACGGCCCGGCAGATGGACCTGAGATGAAGGCGGCGTGTCCACGTCAAGGTAACGTGACCTCGTTTTCCGATCTTCAGCCGCTCCCCGCAGGAGGTCACCGCAGCCAATCGCCTTCCTTCATCTAACCATTTCCTCTCAAGCAAACCAGCTTCCCCTCCATCCTCAAATCCAGTAGCTCCAACCTCAGCATCCTTCTCAGATCTTCACCATCTGTCTGCTCCTCACAGGTTCTCTGGTGTATGAAGGTAATGCATAGCAATGAGGCCTCGATGGTGGTTTTTGCGCCGCTCTTTTTTTGCTCTCTGGCTGGCTGAAAGAAAGGAATATAAGATAAGAACAACTTTATTTATCCCGAAGGAAATTGTTGTGCCAGAGTTTCAAGTAAAACAACAATAATAGATAATAGTAGGAAGGAGGGAGAATAAGAAATACAAATAAAATATAAAGTGTCAAAGTTAAGGCTATCAAGGGTTTTAAGGTCTTAAAAGAAGTACAAAGATTTGAATATTCCCTTCGGCCGAATGTCATGTCATTTTAAATATATTTATTACGCGTGTGTGTGTGTGTGTGTGTGTGTGTGTGTGTGTGTGTGTGTGTGTGTGAGCGTGTGTGTCACCTTGCAAACAGCCAAGCGACGAAACAGCGTTTATCAAAAGCACCCTTTGTGCTACTAAGATGGAAGAGAACGAAAACATGGAAAACATCTGAATTGAAGGGATTTGTTTCCTTCACTGTCTTGGTAACAGCAGGATGAGAAGAAGCCAGGATGAGGTCTTTCTGGAGAAACCAGACCCTACTTATCCGTGGATGGTCCCTTAGATCCCCTGAGATCTTTGGCCCCGGAGGGTCTGGAGGACTTGCAGGTGTACGCCATCGTCTGGTGTCGCTCAAAGGCGTCTGAAGGGTTTCATCTGAAGAACGTCAACCACGGCGGCTTTCGCGGCTGCCTTGAACTTGCGTTCAAACTCCAAGATGAAGACACATGTCCTCGGGACTGATCTGGGAGACCTTCTGCTGAACGTGGAGCTTCTGAAGACCTGAGGAACGTCCACGTCCCTGCCGTCCACAGGTTTCCCGCTCTCCTGTTTCTGCAGCTGGCGATGAGTTTTCACCCAAAGCTGGAGTTCTTGGACACTTTTCAAACTTCTCGTCGACATGTTTAAACCCCAGGATCTGTCTCACGATGAGCCGACCGCCCGAGCTTCACATCTCCAGGAAGAAGTTGGCCACGTTCCCGGATGGTGTCTTTCTCCGTCCAGGACAACCTTCATTGCACTCCAGGTGGAGAACATTTGAAGTCCTACGTCGCCCTGTTGCACTTCCAGTGCTTTGTGGCCTTCGTTTCGTCGGCCTCGTGAAACGCCGTCCGCAAGGCTCCACCTCGAGATGTTCTCCAAGCTGGGCAGGGTCATGAACGATGAACAGAAGGTCCCACGGTTCTGGCAAAATCTGAGAGCAGCTCCATAGAGATGGAGAACTTCTACCTGAACATCTACACTCACACCTTTGGTTGGACCTCCCTGTGTCACCTTCACCTTCTGAAAGACATCCAGCCTTTCACAAGTCTGGACAATTCAGGTTCTCCAGTGAACCTCTTGGAACCTGGAGAACCTTGAGGAACCTCACGCAGACACAGGGAGAACATCCACACAAGGAGGAACACTGGGGGATCCAACCAGGGACCTTCTGGCTGTGAGGCTGAGGTGCTAACCACTGCTCCAATGCTAGCTATAGCGAAAAAGTGTGTGTGTGTGTGTGTGTGTGTGTGTGTGTGTGTGTGTGTGTTACCCAACACCCCAGCAAGTAGTGAGAAAGTCAATGGAAGGTCTTGTTGAATGATTGAAACACAACCGTGTGTGTGTGTGTGTGTGTGTGTGTGTGTGTGTACATATGCTTGTGTGCCTAAAAGTGTGTGTAATTCATTGTCAGGCTCTTGAGTGCTGACATATTGCCGTTATTGATCTTTAGGCCTAAAATCAACACAGAAGCCTGGCTACTGATGACAGGCGGGCCAAGGGAGTCAGGGTGTCCTGATAACACACACACACACACACACACACACACACACACACACACACACACAGGGTTACAGATGTCCGTCGGGCTTGGTGAAGTGTGGGATCATCACATCATTAGCTCTGAACACACAAACCTAATAAAACCGGCACACGCCGCCTTTATTCCGCTCGCCCGCAAAATAACAAACAGTCAAATGTCTGTTTAAATCTGCTGGGAAATTAAATAGTAATTAAAATTACATGTTGTTTTTTTTTTGATTTTTTTTTTTTTTTGTTAGATAATGTGTAAATACACTAACGGGAACAGTTTTGCTTTGATATTTTTTTTAATCTTTGAATTCAAAATAATTAATTTGTTGATAATTTATTCCGATGTAATTTCGATATAATTCTGAAATTTAATTCAAAATAATTAATTTGTTGATACTTTATTCCAATGTAATTTTTGATATAATCTGAAATTAAATTTAAAATAATTAATTTGTTGATAATTTATTCCAATGTAATTTTCAATATAATCTGAAATGTAAATGGAGCTGGAAGTACTTTGGGGTATGGGCAGGAGAGGCCGTACCTCACTTGCCAATCTTGGAAAGAAAAAAATTTAAAAAAGAATTGAATGGTTATTTATCAATGATGTGCACTAGAAAGGGATTTTTCCTTTTAATTTCTCCTTCTATCTTTAATCAAAATGGCTGGATTTTCACATTTACTGTTAAGATACTAAGAAGAGATGTGCGGTGAGGCCGCTAACCTCTGAGCCTCAACATAGATCGCGCAATGACGGCCGACTGCAGGCGCGCTCTGCACTAAGACCAGATTGTTGTCTCTTAAAATGTTTTAAACACTTTTGCCAGAGGAACTACATTTCCAATTTGTCAATAACTGGATGCGTGTTACTAGTTTCTTGTGCTGAGGGATCATAAAATGGCTTCATTAAGCCACTAAGTGAGGCACGCAGTTCTCCTGCCTCACCGTAGGGGGCGCCCCTGATTCCAGGGATCCTTCTTGCGACTCCTCGGCTGCAGAATCCTCTCCTGACTTCCAAAATGGAGGATTACGTATCCAAACTTGGACAATTTTCTGAATCTTACTCGCATGGACTTCATTATTTCTTGTTCAAAATCGTATTTATGATCTGATCTTGTTCAAGGATCGCAGGAAAATTGGCACTTTTAGTCGTTGACGTTCATTCATTCATATCATGTTGTTTGTTTTTGTAGATCATCTCCTTCTCCTTCAGGAGAGCCAATCATCTGCCTCCATCTAACCCCCTCCTCCCACATCATCCATCCTCTTTCCTTCCATCCAGAAACCTCTCTGGCCTTCGTCTAGATCTTCAACCCCAGCATCCTTCCACCCTGACCTCCTCCATCCCTCCTCTGTCCATGTCCAAACCATCTCAATGTGACGTTTATCTCGTCATCTACCAGAACATCTACCATCTCCTGGTCCTCCTCATCTCCAGGAACCTCCACATCTTCACCGCTGCTGCCTCCACCTCTTCTCCACCTGAACTATTGCCCCTCAGTACCTTCAATCCTCCACCTTCTCTCAAACATGTCCTCCATCACATCTCCATCCCAAACACCAAACGTGAGAAGCTCGCAAGAACATGGAAATCCAATCCTTTGGACTTAAAGTACAAGTCGGCCTGGAGAATTTAGAGGCGCTGACCTTTCCGCCGGACCCGTCTGGTTTCTCCACGACGTTGCTGGCGTGGGTTCTGGACGGGACCTTCTCCGCTGGTCCCAGGAGGACCCTCAACGTCCCCTCTAGAAGTCAAAACAGCATGTGATTAGATTTAATGCTCTTTTACCCTTTAACTAGCAGATAACAGGTGCAAAGAACAGCAATGGTGTGTGTGTGTGTGTGTGTGTGTGTGTGTGTGTGTGTGTGTGTAGCCACTCTCCATCGTCCCCTAGCAGAGGATCCATTAGCCGCGTACCCCCTTCCTGGTTGCCCGGTGATAAAGTAAACAAAGAGTGTTTGACCAATCCGGCACACAAATATTTGTCCTGGAAGTTCGGTCAGGACACACACACACACACACACACACACACACACACACACACACACACACGCTGTCCGGCGGTATATATACAGTGGCAATTGTGACGGATGAGGGTTCGTCACTGCAGACCTGAAGACCCAGCGGCTGCAGGAGGACGCTCACGATTCCTTCCCTCAAACATTTCAACGCCGCCATTTTCTTTGTTTACATTTTAACCGTCTGACCTTCTCCCGTCCAGGAAGATGACCAGCATGGCGGCCGGCGCCACGAGGAGCTTCCTGGTCCCGGCGCCGTGCACGGGACGCTTCCCCGCCTTCCGGGGCCGAGCCGGCGAGGACGGGCCGGAGAAGATGGAGGACGAGGAGGACGAGGAAGACGTGGCGTCTGACGCCGAGGAGGAGTGCGGCGAGGACATCCTGACCCCGGGGGCTCACGGGCGCGGTTTGGACGTGACGGCGCAGCTGCTGATGTTCGCCGACCTCATCAGCCGAGACGTCCGCCGCTACTTCGGCCCCGGAGAGCAGGAAGCCGCCGCCGCCGCCGCCGCCGCCAGCGGCTCGGACGCCGTTACCAAAAGTGGACGTCTGCGTTACTACGACGACCTGCTGAGAATCGCAAGGGCGGGAAGTCCGGAGGAGCAGGAGAGCGGCTTCCTGTCCGGCGGTGACCCCGCGGTTGCCGGGGGCGACGGCGGGCTGGGGCCCCTGGCCGAACTGTTCGACGGCGGGGGCCCGAATCCGGGTCGCGGACGGCCAATGAGCAAGAGGCACCTCCCGCTGAGCTTCTGGACGGAGCCCGTCCCCGGATCCCTGGACACACACGACGCCGACGGCAAGGACACACACACTGACACACACACTGACACACACATGAAGTACAGCCCCGCCGCAAACCACAACACACACACCCTCGACGGATCCCAGCTCGACTTCAGTGACTTGCTGGCGTTCTGGGATCCAAACCCGGAGCTCACACACACGCTGACGGACAACACACACACACAACATTAACACACACACACACACACACACACACACACACGTCGGCCTCTTATGATTTACTCTGTATTCACAAATAAACCACGTGCTCTGATTTGGGCCTCCTGGACGTCGAACTCTTCTCTTTTTTTGTCCTTCTCTGGACTCCTTCACCCTGAAGATGTTCCTTCTCCTCCTCATCTCAGAGGTTCCTGACCTCCTGCAGATCGCTTGGAGCTTCTGCTGAGTCCCAGCTGAGATGCTAATGAACCAGTCGTTTCGCAGGTCGGGTCGGTTTGCGTGAACGTGTCTGTGTGTGAAACAGAAGCACGACAACTCGGGGTATCGGAGTCGGTCCAAGTTGTCGGTCTAATTGTGAGCTTCATGCGTAGATTGTGCGAACCAGGAGGAACCCTTTGGATCATCTGGGTTGGACTTCTGCAGGTGGACGGTTCTGGTGTGTGTGTGTGTGTTGATCAGTGTTTGGACGGATCTGCGCGTAGGGGAAGCCTCTCCTCAGTGCAAAGAAGGTCTCTCCAGGTTGATTGGAACCACCTGCTCCAGCTGCAGTGCTGGATGTTTGCACCTCCTGAGGACCTTCATGGACGAGACCTGGAACCCAGAGGCAGGAAAACAAAAAAAAAAAAAAAAAAAAAAAACGAAGGAAGGGCGACGAGTGTTTGCTTTATTTTCAGCAAACAGATTTGGCAAAATAGAAAACGCCGTTTGACGCTTGAGGGCAAGAAGGAGGAATTAATAACAGAAGAAGGGAGGGTTAGCAGTGTGTGTGTGTGTGTGTGTGTGTGTGTTCACTTTCCTGAATCTACAGGGCGACGTGTGATTGGCCGAGAGGGAACACCAGTAGGATTTTGACACATACCCGTCAGCGCGGCACCATAAAGGTCGGCGGCGTCCCGCGGCCGCACGCCGCTTCCGCCCGAGTCGAGGGACGACAGCCGGCATGAGGACGCGCTCTCTTCTCGCCGCCGGCCTCCTGGGTCTTCTGCTGCTCGCCGCCAACGCCGCCGAGGAGCACCTCAGCGCCGAGGATGGAGGCGAAGAGGCGGAGAAGGCGGAGAAGACCTCCGAGATCGAGGAGGAGATGGACGTCATGGTCCTGCACGCCAACAACTTCGCCCGGGCGCTCAGCGAGAACGCCATCTTATTGGTGGAGTTCTGTGAGTCTTCCAGATGTTTCTAGAACTTCATTTATATGTTAAAAAAGTGAATTCCAAGAGTTTCCGCATCTGAAAAACGGCGGCGGCCAGGTGCCGCTTTCCCACCAAGGGGAGGTCAAAGGTCAAGCCTGGCCGAGGCCCCCCCCCCCCCCTCCCCTGCTATCAGGGAGTCTGCAGCTGTGTGCGATCACACGACGACAAATGTGTGTGTGTGTGTGTGTTTGCAGACGCGCCGTGGTGCGGACACTGCCGACAGCTGGAGCCCGTCTACGCCGAGGTGGCGGGGAAGCTGAAGGCGGAGGAGGCGGAGCCCGCCATGCGTCTGGCCAAGGTGGACGCCACGGAGGAGGCGGAGCTGTCGGAGGAGTTCGGCGTCGGAAGCTTCCCCACGCTCAAACTGTTCGTGGACGGAGACAGGAGCCGGCCGATCGACTACACGGGTACACACACACACACACACACACACACACACACATAGATTATGTCAAATACCACAGTGTGAAAATGATCCGTTCCAGGGTTAGTTTACTCAAATATATGTCAGATTTTTTTGTCAATCTTCTTGGATTTGAGTTTCTTGACTTGAAGACGTTTCAGTTCCTCATCGCAGAGGTTTCTTCAGTTCAGTTCATGTCGCTGCACAATTTGAGACGACCATTTGATCGACTTGTAAAAACCGCCAGGAGACTCGGAAGCAACGGGAACCACATGAACTTCAACCGAACTGAAGAAGTCTCTGGGATGAACGTCTGAAAGGGAAGAAACTCGGGTCCAGTGACCAAGAGAAGAAGATTTGGATAATAAGGGCTTCATGTTTTTGGGACAAAAGAGCAACTTTTGTGGAATTACCTAAAAAGATTTGGACATGAAATCACCTGGAGGACTGAGAACCTCCACAGAACGATCATATTTTTAAGATCTAAATGACACTGAAACCTGGGTTCAAACTGAAGCGTTCAGTTTGTGCAAAGACTCAAAAATTACCTGTAAAACCGCTTCTGGGTGATTTTCAAAATCCCTTTTTATAGAAATAAACCAAGCATTTTTCCCCCGAATCGTCACGAACAAGAAAATTCGCTGCAGGCGTCCGCCATTGTTGTTTCTTCTATAAATATTAAAGTTAGCATTGTTCATTTCAGCTGCTAGCATGTAGCTGTTAGCACTGCCGGTATTACGCTAACGGGTCGAGGTGGGTTCTCACTGGTCTGGGATCTGCTCGAGGTTCCTGCAAGGCGATGTTTCCCCGCTCCTTGGTGGGGAAATGCTCGGTTTCTGCGGATCATCTTCAAGAGTTGTGGTCCGGACCTTCTCTTGTATCGAAGAACCACGTGGAGGTCCGTCTGCGTCAAAGCTCTCAGAGGGCAGCTGAGATGTTTGCTCGCCTTGTCCAGGTCAGAGGTCGGCCGAGGGGATAATCCAGTGGTTGAAACGGCGTGCCGGCCCCGGCGCCCTGGAGCTCGGCACCGCGGACGCCGCCGCCGAGTTCATCCACGCCCACAAGACCGCCGTCGTCGGGTTCTTCAGCGTGAGTCTCATCTCTATATCGTCTCCGTTTCACCGGAAACCCCAACGCGGCGTGTAGAGCTTGTCCTTCCTGTCGCCGCCTCAGAACCCGGAGAGCGAAGCCGCCGAGGTTTTCCACCAGGTGTTCGCCGACATGACCGACCAGGAATTCGGCGTCACGGCGGCGCCGGAGGTTTTCCAGAAGTACGGGGTGAAAGGCGACGCCGTGGTGCTTTTTAAAAAGGTACGACTCGAGGTTGCTTCCATCTAGTGGTGGGACACCGACACGACGCTCCAGGAGAAACATCTGTCATGCAAACAAACCAAAAATCGGTGTCAAACTGGAAATAACATCAAAATTCACCCGGCAGTGCAGCGGAATATGTTTATATGTTTAACAAATATGTCATTGTGGCCTAATTTTTAAAGGAAATTATCATGTTTTTTTTTTTTTTGTTTTTTTTTTTTCCTCACAAACGGCCTGTTATTAGATAAATATTTACATTTTAACATTATCTTGAAGAGCGGATTGTGGCGTGAAATATCATGCTATGCTAATATTTATCTAGTAACAGGTTCCGTATGTGAGAGAAAAAATTCATCTTTTTTTTTTTAAATGGTGCCGTAATAATATTAAGAGCGGATTGTGGCTCCAAAAGTCAAGCAATTCTAAAATAAATTATCTTTTGGGGGCCCTTTTTAGATTTTTTTTAGATTTTTTCGAAACCTTTGTTTCATCCGTATTTTTGATCCAGCACCCAGTGTTTTTTGTTTTTGTTTTTCTCAAGAGAAAAAAATCATATTTTCTTTGTTAAATGGTGCCATAATAATATTAAGAGCGGATTGTGGCGTGAAATATCATGCTATGCTAATATTTATCCAATAACGGGTTCCGTTTGTGAGAGAAAAAAATTCATCTTTTTTTTTTTTGTTAAATGGTGCCATAATAATATTAAGAGCGGATTGTGGCCCCAAAAGTCATGCAATGCTAAAATAAATTATCTTTCAGGGCCCTTTTTAGATTTTTTTAGATTTTTTCGAAACCTTTGTTTCACCCGTATTTTTGATCCAGCACCCAGTGTGTTTTTTTTATTTTTATTTTTCTCAAGCCGCTTGGGTGAACCTCTCGTCCAATCACAGCTGGGCTCGGCTCCGGCGCCACCGCCGCCCTGAATGCATCGAAAATGAACGAATGAGTGAACAATTCACTTATTACTTCACAAGTTGGATCTCCAAACACAAAGATGCTCTGCTGCAAACCGTGAACATTTTTTTTCCTGTATTTATTATTATTATTATTATTATTATTTTGGGGTTTTTGCAACAGTGAACTGAACTCATCGACCCTCTGAGCTGGAGTTTCTGCTTTAGTCAGAGGAAAATCTTCACCTTAAAAAAGTTCATCTGGTAATGAAGCCATTTCGGTGTGTGTGTGTGTGTGTGTGTGTGTGTGTGTGTGTGTATGTAGTTTGACGATGGCCGGGCAGACTTAATCGTGGCAGAAGACGGGAAGTTGGACAAAAGCGACCTGGTGTTCTTCATCAAGCGCAACCGAATGGAGCTGATCATACCCTTCACTCAGGAGGTAACGCACACACACACACACACACACACACGCACACACACACACACACAGCACGACTCATTCATTAACATGACGAAGACATTCACAACTCATATGAACATACAACATTCATTCATTCACATGTTTTACATGGACATGCAACTATTCACACGTCAACACACACACACACACACACACACAATCTCATTCACGTGCCATATAGACACACACAGCATGCATTCATTCATGAGAAATATAATAATTCACCCTCTCATTCACACGTCATTACACACAACATTCATTCATTCATTCATTTAATTGTTTTTTTATGTGTGTGTGTGTGTGTGTGTGTGTGTGTTGTCAGACTTCAGGTGATATCTTCAGCATCAGCATCAAACACCACAGCCTGCTGTTCTACAGCTCCAGTGAGGAGAGCCAGAAGGTCCTGGTGGACGCCTGTCGACCCGTCGCCAAGGAGTTCAGCAAAGATGTAAGCGTGTGCGTGTGTGTGTGTGTGTGTGTGTGTTTACACAAGGTCGACACCTAACATGTGTGTGTTCTGGTTGGCTCAGATGCTGTTCGTGTCCATCAACGTGACGGAGGAGATGTCTCAGGTGCTGAGCTACTTTGGCGTGTCGCCGTCGGAGCTTCCCACCGCGCGGCTCCTGAACACGGAGACGGGGCTGAAGTTCAAGATGGAGTCTGAAGGCTTCACGCCGGCTTCCCTGCAGCAGCTCTGCCGGGAGGTGGTGGACGGCACGGCCAAGGTGAAGGACACACACACACACACACACACACACAAGGGTGGCGGACGGTGACCCTGACGGATGTTCTGTGACGTAGCCCTACTACAAGAGCCAGGAGGTCCCGCAGGACTGGGACCAGGGACCCGTCAAGGTCCTGGTGGGGAAGAACTTTGGATCTGTGGCTCTGGATCCCAGCAAGAACGTCCTGGTGGAGTTCTGTGAGTCCTTCAACCCTCGCAGGGTTCTTTGTCAAACAGATGGAGGAGGTGTGAGAGGGTGAATGTTCGTCTCTACGTCAGACTTTTTTGGACCGGCGGCCGGTTTTATGCATGAAAATGAGGCGCAGGGTTCAAATAATACGCTATTTCATTTAAATATAACCATGACACATTATATTAGACAAGTACAATATTATCATACTCTCCGTACTATTGAGCCGCAGCGGCTAATAATGACTAAATAAATATATGCAGTTTAATAATATATGCAGTTGATGATTATTATTTAGATATTTTTGTGCTACGTTACTGTTGTTATCATTTCGTGAAGACGCCTTGGTAAGTTTCACACCTTCTGTATGAGTGCTCTTACTTCTGATTGGTCAGTTCACGGACATGTGACCAGTAACAAGGAAGTGGGGATTGTTGTTTTGAAGCTTCTTATTTATTTATTAATGAATATATTTTTTATTTCTTTCTTATATACACACACACACACACAAATATGGAACAATTCTTGCTCATTCAGATGCTAATCCTGTGTTTACGTGTTTCACTGTGGAGGCAAAACATGCAAACAGCAAAACCAACATCTTTTTCAAGATGTGCAGGAACAAAACAAATTAAAATTGGCGCAACACACCTCCTGGAGGGTTTATTGGTAAAACCTTTAAATCTTTAAAACGATGCCGGTCAATGTGTTTCGTCTCTTTTTTTGAGAAAAAAAACCAATGGACGCAGGCTGTGCTCATTCATTGAAAAATTAACTAAAAATTAACTGGTGATTTAATTTCCCAACTATTGAGCGCACCTGAAAATAAGCCGCACCGGCTAAAAAACAGTAAATAAATATACATTTACATATATAGGATGCACTTGTTTATAAGGCACATATATTTACACAGAAAGATGTTACATAGAAACTGTTTATTAAACTTTTAAATAAATACATAACAGGCTTTTTCCTGAACAGTTTAATAATAAATACCACCTACACACACACACCTGCAGATCCACCTGCACCCATCAAGGGTAAACAAACTGACCTCTTGTGTGTGTGTGTGTGTGTGTGTGTGTGTGTGTGTGTGTGTGTGTGTGTGTGTGTGTGTGTGTGTGCGCAGACGCCCCCTGGTGCGGTCATTGCAAAGAACTGGCTCCCGTTTGGGAAAAGCTGGGTGAAAAGTACGCCGGCCACGATGACATCATCATCGCCAAGATGGACGCCACGGCCAACGAGGTGGAATCCGTCTCCGTCAAGGGGTTTCCTACGATCAAATACTTCCCTGCTGGTGGCAAAGAGGTGCGTGCGCACACACACACACACACACACACACACTCATATCTCCACCTTTTCCTCAGGACTCCCTTCACATCTTCTAGTTTTCCCATTTTTTTAATGTAGTGGTAGATTCAGCAGTTTGATGCAAAATATGTGTGTGTGTTTGTGGATGTGTGTGTGTGTGTGTGTGTGTGTGTGTGTGTGTGTGTGCATGGATCTAGACCAGACACGAGTGGCACCAAAGCAACCCAGGGTGTTGCCTCGCTCAAGCAGAACATCTTTGCTCTATCTCACATTATTCTGCTGCTTTGTGTGTGTGTGTGTGTGTTTGTTTGTGTGTGTTTGTGTATGTGTGTGTGTGTGTGTGTGTGTTTAGCTGAGCAGATCAATGAGCAGCTTCTGAAAGGCCGTCCGCCCTTGAAGCCTCACCATTCAATGATCGTCATTAAAAATAATCTCCATTCTTCAGTGTGTGAATCTTGGAGTGCACTCACGCCGACATCCCATAATATTCCCACAATGCACTCCAGTGGATCAATATGTGATCATATATTTATAAATAATATTTTAATTTAGAATTTCGACGGTTCTTTCACGGCGAACGGCTCCGACATTCCCTGTAAATACGGAGCGGGTACTGGTTACCACGGTAACACATCCACACTTAACCACTGGGTGGTGCGTCTCAATGCGTGGCCTTCAAAACCTTCTCCTTCTGCGGCAGGCCGTCGAGTACACAGGAACAAGAGATCTGGAGACCTTCTCAAAGTTCCTGGATAACGGAGGAGTTCTTCCCGAGGACGAGGACGAGGACGGCGGAGACGAAGCAGAGGTCAGTTTATTTATCCGATCCGGTTCTCCGCGGCCTGCAGGAAACCCCACCGTCACCATCTCCCACCATCTCCCACCATCTCCTCCAGGAGGCGGAGGAGTCCACAGAGAAAGCGACCAACGGGACGTCCAAAGACGAGCTGTGACGGAAGAACCGCCTCCTTCCTCAAATAATAATCTAATTTGAACTCACGGCGCCGTGGAGCTCCACAGCTTTTCAACAAACTTTTGTAACAGAACATTCATTCATTCATTCAGTGTAGGACACCCTAAATTGTGGATGAGAAGGTCACACGTCTCCAGGGAGAACTTCGACCAATCACGGCTGAGATGGACTCCAACCCTGAATGAATGAATGAACATTAAGATAATATAAATTGTGTTTTCCGTTCTCCGTGAAGTCAATCTGTATCTTTATAAAGTCGTCGAGATGTTCCCTCGGCGCGTGATGCTAAGCTAAGCTAGCTCGATTGAACGACATCATCCGGTTTCAGTTCATTCTGTATGAATAAAAAAAAACAAAAACAAAAACAAACAATCCAGATCAGAGGAATCATTTTGCCGCGTCACGTTGGTTGTTTGCGAAGCGGCGCTCCCGGTCGGCGGCCGGTGAGATGTTTGTCATTCCAGATCATTCCAGAGGAGAACCGGTCGGGCCGGCTCGCGCCTCACAGCCTTTCCTGCCGTCGGCTGAGCCGCCGCGTCCGTCCGTCCGAGGTAAGACCACCGCTCCCGGTCAGAAGGTCCACCTCACCTGCACGGGTGTATCTTCTAACTCGCTCTCGGTGGAAACGGGTGGAGATGTTCCTGCTTCCTGCAGGACCTCAGGAGGACTGGACTTCTGGTCCTGTTTGGAGGTCTCCTCGCTGAAGGTGCAGTGTGGGATTTTTTTTTTTTTTTTTTTTCCAGATTTCCAGATTTGATTTTGACTGTATTTTCAGTTTCGTTGTTAATTCATTCACAGATCTTTCGATCTGTGGGTTCATTTGTCCATTTATTATGAATTTATTCATTCATTTTTTCATTTGTCATCTACCTACATCTACATCTATGTATTATGTAATCAATAATCTAGTTATTTATCAATTTATTCATCCGTAATTAATTCATCTTTATCTATTTTATACACATTTTTCTCTCTCTATTCTCTATTTTTTTATCCTTATTGCTCATTTTGTTGTCTATTTTTTATGGATGTCTTTTGCTCTTTTTTAATTGCCTTATATCTATACTCATATTTGTTGATATTTTAATTTATTCGTGATGATCCATAATTAATTCATCTTTATTTATTTTATACACATTTATTATTTTATACACATGTATTTTATACACATTTTTCTCTCTGTTCTCTATTTTTTTATCCTTATTGCTCATTTTGCTGTCTATTTTTTATGGATGTCTTTAGCTCTTTTTTAATTGCCTTATACCTATACTCATATTTATTGATATTTTCATTTATCTATCCATCCATCCATTCCATAACCCTTAAAGGTGCTGGGCTACTTTTCCCATAGACCCCCATTCATTGTGCTAAGCTAATTAGCGTCCTCGTTTAAGAATAATAATAAGAATAGGAACAACTTTATTTATCCCGAAGGAAATTGTTGTGCCAGAGTTTCAAGTAAACACAACAATAATAGATAATAGTAGGAAGGTGGGAGAATAAGAAATACAGATAAAACTATAAAGTGTCAAAGTGAAGGCTATAAAGTTTACATTCTCTCTCCAGGTCCTGACAAAGGGACCTATTTTCCCATTTGTAAATCCACTTTATTTTTATTTTACACCTTTTTTCTTATTCCAGTCCTTCCACCAAGACTTTCCTACTTCCTATCCAGAGGACGCATCTCACACACACACACTTAGCAGACAATGAATGCTTGTTGTGTGTGTGTGTGTGTGTGTGGAAGCCGCTCTTTCCATCCATTCTACCTTCTTGTCTCTTCAAAAATCCCAAGCGAGACGAAGATCTCGCACGAAAACGACAAACAAGAGCCCGTCATTTTGCTGAAACCTGCAAAACCGTCCTTCCACACCTTCTTCATCTTGTCTCCAGCGTCCCGTCTGACCGGACGACCCGCCGATGGACCCCCCGTCGTACGAGGAAGCCCGTCACCCGCCGCCGCCCGCCTACGACGCTTCCCTTCCCGCTCCGTCCACGCCTCCTCCCACCTACAGAGAAGCAGGTGAGCCTCCAACTTCCACCTCCATCTCCCGCGAGTGAGTAACCTCCGTTATCTTCCAGTGAGCTCCCCGCCGGATCCCTTCCCGGTCCTGCTCATCCCCGGGCCGAGGCCGGGGGTCGGCGGGTCGCCGGCGGCGACGGCGATCGTGAACCAGCCGCGACCGAGCGGGACCGTCGCCCCCGGCGACCTGCGGGGCGTCCCCGCCGCCACCCGCTGCCCGCACTGTCGCCACGTTGTCGTCACGAAGGTGAAATACTTAGCGGGGAGAGCCGCCTGGGCCATGTGCCTCCTGCTCACGCTGATGGGGTGAGACCTTCAACGCCGTACGGAGAAGAAATACTCCCGGTTTTGTGGAAGCCGGTTGGTGATGATTGATTTTGTATTTTTTCTTTCTTTTTTTTTCCAGGTTGATCTGCGGTTTCTGTCTGATCCCGTTCTTCCTGCAGGAGATGAAAGATGCGCATCACTTCTGCCCGCGGTGTTTAAAGCTCATCCATATATACGTGAGATGACGACGACGGAGGGACGAACGCGTGACGTTTGACTCGGACAAGAGGCGTCGCTGTTTTCCACCCTGACCACGACGCTCTACTGCAGGGGTGTCAAACGTACGGGCCGCGGGCCGGGATCAGCCCGCCTGGGGGGTCCAATCCGGCCCATGGAATAAATCTACAATTTGAAAAAAAAAATACATAAAACCACTGTTTTAAAATAAAAATGCTGTTCCTATATTGTCAGTTTTAGTCAGTGTTAGCAACACGGCTATGTGACTCAGAATTTACGGCAGATGGAAGCAATGCGGCTTCCAGGTCTGTAAATAGCATTTATATTTATTGTTACAAATGGACAACCTCATCCGCAAGATGGCATTGTCAAAAAAGAGAAAACTTGACATGGAGTGCAGGGTTTTTCAAGAAAAATGGGCCACTTGTTATTTGTTGGTTGAGGTTAATAAGAAACCTGTATGCTTGGTTGCCGCTATGAGATTCGTGATGGTGCAAAATACAGCAAAATGCACAGAGAAGTGAGAAGACAGAACTTTTTACCGGTCCGGCCCCCTTTGACATCTAATTAGGCCCAAAATGAGTTTGACATCCCTGCTCTACAGTGGATAACCTGTCACATCCGGATTCCCTTTTTGATTATTATATGGACACGCTTGAACTGTTGGGGGGTTTAAATCCGTGCGCTCGTCCTCCCGACCCCGGCTCGGCCTCCCGGGCCTGCAAGAGGTGAGTATTCAATGGCATTTTTGACATTACCGTAATTTCCGGACTACAAGCCGCTACTTTTTTCACACGCTTTGAACACTCATGCAGCTTATTTAAGATTTTTTTCTAGCCTCGTCACGTCGGACCGATGAAATGACCGTGAAATTTTGAGGCCGTTCAATTCCAACACCGAAGAAGACGACTTTAACGATTGTAGCTGCTATTTTGGAAGACCAAGATAGCGATCAGCTGCAGTAGGACAAAGTGGGGATAGAAAATGGATGGATGGATGGACTTTTCCTTGTCTTATTTATTATTCATCTTTTTCATCAGCCGTGTTTTGAAAAAAAAAACTTTTCCAGTACATATTTATGCATGTTACTGGGATGTATTTAATTAAAAGTAACAAAAAACCTAGTTTCTGTGTAAATATATCATGTTACAAGTGGACAAGTGCGGCCTGTATATGTACACATATTTATTCAGTTATTTTTAGCCGGTGAGGCTCATATTCAGGTTCGCTCGATAGTCCGGAAAATACAGTACCTTTATGAACTTATACATTTTATAGATATGTATGTGTGTGTGTGTGTGTGTGTGTGTGTACTAGCTAGCAAACGTTGAATCTGTGTCTGCTGTGAATCACTTTCACTCTAGAGTGAATTAACTCTAGAGTTAATTTTACAATCATTGATGAAACATATTGACCTGCGTCATTGGAACAATTTAAAAGTTTTACCAATAAACCCTCCAAGAGGTGCTTTGTGTTGGTTTTACTTTATATTTGTTCCTGCACATCTTGGAAAATATGGAAGTTTTGCTGTTTGCATGTTGTGCTTCCACAGTGAAATATGTAAATACAGGATTAGCATGTGCATTAGCAAGAATTGTTCCATATTTGCACACACACACACACACACACACACACATATATATGTATATATGTGTGTGTGTGTGTATATATATATATACAAACTGCTCAAAAAAATAAAGGGAACACTTTAACAACACAATGTAACTCCAAGTTAATCACACTGGTGAGAAATCAAAGTTTCATTTGGATTTGTTTCAAGCTCATTCAGCTTGTCTTGTGCTTTTCCACTTTCATTTTGAGTGTGATTCCTAATCCAGACCTCCGTGGGTTCATACATCTGATTTCCATTGATTATTTTTGTGTGATTTTGTTATCAGCACATTGAACTATATAAAGACCAAAATATTTAATAAGAATATTTTATTCAGATCTAAGATTTTAGTGTTCCCTATATTTTTCAGCAGTATCTCTCTCTCTCTCTCTCTCTCTCTCTCTATATATATATATATATATATATATATATATATATATATATATATATATATATGTAGGGAATATAAAAATATGTATTTAAAAAAAAAATCAAAACAATAACCCTCGCTTCCTTGTTACCGATCACGTGTCCATGAACTGACCAATCACACAGAAGGAGGTTTGAAAATCAAAGATCTTCAGGATACAATAACAATAGTAACGTAGTGTCAGCACAAAAATATAGAAATAATAATCATCAACTAAATGTACTATTATAATGTGCTATAATCTAGAATTTTAGACATTTAAACGTCGATTTAATTTTCCCGGGGTTGTTTGGATGCAGGAGGGGTAAGTGTGTATGATCTGTCAGTGTGTGTGTGTGTTTCTGCCTGGATTTGCATTTCTATTTTGACCTTGTTTGGCAAACACTCTCCTGCGAAGGGCATTTAAAATGTTTTTGCTTACTTGATATGAGTTTACAGCGAAAGGGCGCCACAAAGATAGCAAAGTTAATGAGCGACAGCCGCGGCGCCGGAGCCGACAGATAGCGGGTTGCCAGGTAAGGAGGGCGGTTTTCAGCCCAACCACAACTAAAAAAATGCCTCAATATTACGTTTGAAATGACACAACTGCAATAAATTCTTTAAAAGTATTAAAAAATGAATGTAGAAATGCCATGTAGAAAGCCATAAATATGTACTCGTAGGCTACGTTGTTATCATTGATGCATTTAATAGCACATCAATTGATGTATCGGTGATTTCCGTCATTAATCTTGTATTTTTGTTCCTATTTTTTTTATCAGGTGTCAATCTTGCGGCGTGCACACCCATCCTTGCGTGCACGTTGATTCGCAAACGGTTCAGAAGCGGGTCGCAAGCCGACGCTCAAATCCGGAAATCCGCCCAACCTGGCAACCCGCAACGTGGGGCCTTCGCCCGGTCACGCCCCGCGGACCTTCCTTTCCACGCTTCCCACCGCCAACGTTTGTCTTTCCGTGGGTGAACCGACATGAGGACATTGTGGTTTCTGTGCGTGACGACCCTGTGTGTGTGTGAACGTGTGTGTGTGGCGGACAAAGCCCCCCCGGAGGAGGATGGAGTGCTGCAGCTGCAGAAGGGGACCTTCCACAGAGCGCTGAGGAAGTACAAACAGCTTCTGGTGCACTTTTGTAAGTTGGACAGGAGGCTTCACGGTGACACCTTTCCCTTCTTCTCCGAGGTGACCTTCTCTTTCCAATTCCGAGTCTTCGGAGAACCCTGCGGGAGGCAGCGGGGTTCCCGCCGGAGGCCGATCCGCTCGGAATTGGAAAAAGTGCAGGGGAACCGGAGCGAACAACCACTCAGAGTAAATTATTCAGGTCTTGAACTTCCTGGAGGACCTCCAAACCAGGCCTGGTTTATGGAGCGGTGATGATTAGATCCTGGAAGGCGGTGCCACGTGCGGCGAGTTGGGCGTGAAGGTGACGCCGTTGCAGAAGCGCAACCGGCCGGTGGCTGGACACCTGCCGCGCCGACGCAACCGGCTTCTAAGCTCCGGATGACGCTACAAAACCAAGATCGGTTATGTTTGCGCGACAGAAGGGGGGAAACGAGGGGTTGGACGGACCTTCTGGCCTCCACCTCTTCCACGCAGATGGTTCTCCGTCTGCGCGGAAGAGAAATATCCTCCCGCGAGGCGACGGCTTGACAGCTGAGCCGTCGCTTTCCGGCGTCCTCCGCGTTTTATTCGACTACGTTCGGTTTATCGGCGTAAATAAATCCCCGGATCCTATTTTCTGCAGGTGCAGGAGCTCTGCGGGGAACCGGCCGTGTCCTTCAGAAGGTCCGTTCCAGATGAAGGGCAGTTCTTTCCGGCCGCCTTGTGATTCAGAGACGTTCCTCCGCTTATATAAGAAGCTCGGAGGTCGTTGTTGTCACACGGCTCGCGGGCGATAAATCATTCAGAGTGGACGTTGCTCTTCTGCTTGTGGTGGAAGCAGGTTCTCCTTCCGACGACATCTGGGATGGGTTCATTTGTCTTCCCTCAGGCGGTTCTGTGTTGTCCAGAGGCTGAAGAAGAAGCTTCAGCGGAGACCCTGAACGTGAATCAAGGAGTCGTATAACTCCGTCAGAAGCCGAACGTTCGTATGTCAACGTGAGGCTCTGTGATTGGTCGGTACGGGGTGAACCCCACCTCTCGCCCAATGAGAGCTGGGCTTCCTGAGAAGCGGTGGAGATACTGAAGGACTGAACGGACCAGATTTGGAACAGAGACTCTTGATTTGTCTTGAACATTGTCTTTAAATAAATAAGTCACACGTGCATTGACTTAAACTACATTTCCCACAATTCGTGTCGATGTTTTTCCACATAAACGCCATTTTCAACATGTGGAATTGAGAAATTCAAATTATCCCTAAACGTCCAGGAAGAGAAAAGTCGATGCAGATGGAAGGATGTTTCAGGAAAGATGGGAAGGAAAACACATGTTTGTCCTTCAAGGAGAAAAAAGCGGTTTGACACAAAACACGGAGCTAAGTATGCTAAAGTTAGCCTTCCGGAAAAAAACAACAAATTGTCCGACAATTAAAAGCCAAACGACGACGGCGGCAGAATTTGTTCACAAAATCCAAAAACACTGCAGCGGAGAAAGAAAGCTTTGGAAAAGAGTAAACTTTTTTTTTTTTTTTTTTTTGCATCTATGCAAATGCATATGGATTATTTTGGATTTGAATGAGTTATTTAACGTGATGGAGTTTATTTTACAGTAAGTTCTATTTGTACTGTTGGCGTTGAGGGCAACCATGATGCTGACGTGGCTCTCGGTGAAAACCAGCTTGACGTCCCTGATCTAGAAGAAGATCTGCGGTTTCATCTTCAGCTCTGGACTCTCCGGCGTAGCAGACGTTCACGTACCTTCTCTGTCTTCTCTCTCCGTCTCCTCGAACGTAGATGTTCCTCTCTCTGGAGAAAGCCTCCGTTTGTCCGGGCTCTTCAAAAGCGCCGCCGCGGAGCTTCGGGGGTCAGAGGTCAAAATGGCGGCGGTGGATGTGACGAAGGAGAAGGAGCTGGTGAAAGACCTGAACGTGACGGCGCCTTCCAACATCCGGCTCTACGTCTCTGGAGACAAACACAACCCCGTGCTCTGCCCGGGTAGGTGGACCTCGTTCGGAGATCTGAAGATGATGGTTCCGTCCAGGGTGAGCCTCGCCTCTCGTCCAATGGCGGCGGGGATAGGCTCCGCCCCCTCCCCATGAGAATCGGTATAGATCAGGGGTGTCAAACGTACGGCCCGCGGGCCGGAACCGGCTCGCAAGGGGGTTCAACCAGGCCCGCAGCCGCAGGATAATTTGAAAGTGAAAAAAGGATTTAATTTTTTTGATTAAATGCATTAAATTTCGGTCAATCCGCATCACTGAGACGGACCAATCAGCAGATGTTATCAATGCGTCATCTGCTGCTTGTTAGCATGTTGTTTCTACCCTGTTCTCCACCTCCCCGCTACTCCCTCATTAGCCAAAATGTTGTTATCAAAACAGAGAAAAGTAGTTAAAAGAGTGTAAAATTTTCAAAGAAAAATTGACCACGTCCTATTTATTTACAGAGACGCACGGGAAACCTTTGTGCTTGGCGTGTTTGCAACAAGTTTCGTTATTTAAGGAATATAATATTCGGCGCCAATACGAGACTCATCAGAGCGAAAAATATGACTGCTTGCAAAGAAACTGAGAAGAGATAAGATCAACCAATCACTGGCAGGTCTGAAGAAACAGCGTCCACTTTCACCCACAGCTGAGAAATCAGTGGAGCAGCGGTAAAAGCCAGCTAGTTAATTGCTAGCGAAAATGTGCAATTTAATGTTAGTCACCAGCTTCACTACAAACGAGTATGTTGGAATTCTACTGTTCATGCAACTCCATACATTTTCAGTGTGTATTGTATGTGTTTGCATGTTTCATGGATGAAGTTTACACATTTACAGGACAGGTGAACACTCTCATCCTTACACATTTAATAGCACTCTCTTTAATTTGTAAGGTGTAGGCAGGGATTCAATTTAGATTTTATATGCACATGTGTAAATGGTTTAAAAATCCCTTTCTTTATAAGTCTCATTTAATCTTAAAGTGCATGACTATATTTTTCAATACCAATTACTTGTTAAAGTTTTGTGCCTTTGTACGATCAGTGGGATCGCATGATCACATGATTGCAATGCAAACATGTGAATGATAAAAGTAAATTACACTTTTGTTGAAGGAAATATGAGGTGTTTGATGAAATGTTTTGTAAAAAGATTGTTCATTCAATTCCAAGATTTTCCTAATGTCCTTGTACTTCTTTACACCAAAACAGAGGAAAGACATGATATTTTGGTTATTTATTGCTGAATATGCTATTATTTTAATGGTCCGGCCCACTTTAGGCCGAATGTGGCCGCCATGAGAAATGAGTTTGACAATAATTGACAGGTCAGTCGTGATGGGATTATTTTTTCTGGTAGTAAAATCGCCAAAAATTGTTTGATTTAAATATTTTTTCCCCCTTCGGCCGCGATGAAGTTCCTCAGAGCTCGGCGTCCATCGTGACCTGGCTGAGAAGGAGGGCGGGGTCGGCCGCCGACCTCCTCGGCGAGCTCGGCCAATGGGAGGCCTCGGACGAGCTGCAGGTCGTCGGGTTCTTCAAGGTGAGAAACGTGAGCTTGGGTGTTAACTCTTCGTTAGGGGGAATGGTATATGTGACAACCAAGTGTGTGTGTGTGTGTGTGTGTGTGTGTATGTGTGTGTGTGTGTGTGTGTGTGGGCAGGAGCTGGACAGCGACTACGTGAGGGTGTTTTATGCGGCAGCAGTCGACCTCCCCGATGTCGGCTTTGCGGTGACACAAAACGACGATGTCGTCAGCAAATATGGCCTCACACACGATGTGGTGCTGCTGCTGAGGAAGGTACACACACACACACACACACACACACACACACACACACACACGACCACATGTTCAAGGAGCTTCTGCTCGCCACAGCCAATCACCTGCCTGCATCAAACCCTCTCTTGTCCTGCATCTTCTCCGTCCCTCCTCCGTTCATCTCCAAACCATCTCAGTCTGACTGGATCTCCAGAACATCTACCATGAGCCGTCCCTCTGATGTCTGTGGAGGTTCTCCGTCCTCAAGGTCACAGTGGATTCCTGTCGTGGCAACTGGACTTGATTGTCTCCACTTGAAGATGTTCCTCATCTCAGAGGCTTCAGCTCTGATGTCCTGTGTGGAGTTTCCAAATCCATCTGCCAGGGTTTGCAGGTCTGGGTTATGATGGCTCGTGATGCAGATGAAGCAGAAGCTAGGAGGAAGCCAGGTGGAAGCCAGGAGAAAGCTAGGAGGAAGCTAGGAGGAAGCAAGGAGGGAGCTAGGTTGAAGCGAGGAGGAGGGTAAGGAGAAGCTAGGTGGAAGCTAGAAGAAAGCTAGGTGTAAGCGATGAGGAAGCTAGGTAGAGACTAGGAGGAAGCTAAGAGGAAGCTAGGTGTAAGCAAGGAGAAAGCTAGGAGGAAGCTAGGAGGAGGCGAGATGGAAGCTAGGTGGAAGCCAGGGGGAAGCTAGTAGGAAGCGAGGAGGAAGATAAGGAGAAGCTAGGTGGAAGCTAGAAGGAAGCTTGGTTTAAGCTGGGAGGGAGCTAGGTAGAAACTAGGAGGAAGCTAAGAGGAAGCTAGGTGGAAGCTAGGAGAAAGCTAGGTGGAAGCTAGGTGGAAGCTGGGAGGAAGCTAGGTAGAAACTAGGTGGAAGCTAAGAGGATGCTAGTTGTATGCTTGGATGAAGCTAGGTGAAAGCTAGGAGGAAGCTAGATGGAAGCTAGGAGAAAACTAGGAGGAAGCTAGGTAGAAACTAGGAGGAAGCTAGGTAGAAACTTGGAGAAAGCTAGGTGGAATGGGGTTGTTGTTCTAACGGGGGTGTCCTTAGGTGGGTCAAAGGAGCAACTCTTTGGGATTTACCTGGATTAGACTCTGAAAAGATGAAGCCAACATTCTCAGAATGTGAAACCTCTTGGATCTCATGGACTGAAGCTCAGATAGAAGGTACCATGGGCCGGTTCTGGTGGTGGATCCTTCCTGGTTGTTTGGAGGTCCACATTTGCTTCTCCATCCTGGTACTGATCCCAGGACGGCGGCGTGCCTGAGGCTCCTCCTCTGCTCAGAGATGTTCATGGTCTCCTCTCTGGAACCATGTGTCTCCTCTGGCCAGGATGTGGACATTGTTGTCCTCCAAGGAATGGTCCTCATCCTCCAAGTGGAGGTGGACCTCTAGTCCTGAAGTGCTGGCTCTGCTGTGTTGGACCATCCGTCGTCGTTTGGCCACCTCGATGTAGACGTCATCACGATCCTCCACGATCCTCTTATCTTCTGCCAGGGTGGACCAGTCTTCTCCTCAGGGTGTCGTGGGGTATCTTCCATCTTCTCCTCAGTGTCTCCAAACCAGAGAACACATCTGCTCTTCACCTCCACTTTTCATTAAGGCCATTCCAGCCTCTTGTCCACCTTCCGTCCCCTTCATCTCCGCTACCTTCTCCACCCATTTGACCAGGATCTGGTATCTACCTGCTTCCTTGGACCTCCTCCATGCTCATTTCAAGGAAGATCTGACTGGCTCTTTGCTTCAGGCGTACGATGAAGACACTTTCAGCTCCTGGAGAAACATCTCGACCACCATCACTCCAGGAAATTGTGTATTTGGTGGACAAGTCAGTGTTCTTATAGCTCCTCCGCCTGGTCCATCCGCCTCCTCGTCACGTATTTAAAGTTAGCATGGAGATATCTGTGACGCTGCTCACAAAAGTGTGTGTGTGTGTGTGTGTGTTGCAGTCCAAGCTTATCCAGGCTTATAAAATGATGCCCCAGACCTCCAAAGAGGAGCTGGTCATCTTCATCACCGTCTACCAGATGGACGCTGTGACGGAATACACCGGAGAGGTGGGTGGAGGTGGATCTCCTTGATGTGATTTCACAACCAGATGCTTTTCTCTGAACGTCTCCATGTGGAAGCTGATCAGATCGATGGTGAGACGGATCCATAGATGGCGTGAGTTTATTGATCCCAGAGGGAGAAGGTCTAAGCAGGCCAGTGTTTCACACTATAAAGGTTGAGAGAGCATCAGATTGGTAAACAGAATCCAGCAACATAGGAATTATTTTTATAGTGTGTGTGTGTGTGTGTGTGTGTGTGTGTGTGTGTGTGTGTGTGTGTGTGTGTGTGTATGTGTAGATATACACACACAGACGGACAAAATGAGCTGGATGGAAATAATATACTTACAGAATCAAAATGGAATGGATGAATGTTATGTGAATGTGTCTCATTTTATATATATATATATATATATATATATATATATGTGTGTGTGTGTGTGTGTATACATACAAACTGAAAGCTATATAAATGCATCTCATATATATAGAGAGAGGGAGAGAGAGAGAGAGACTGAGATATAAAATTGTGTGTGTGTGTAACATATATATATATATATATATATATATATATATATAAATTTATCAATTTTAATCTATATATATATATCAATAGAAAGAGAGAGAGAATGAGATGGATATAAAATTAAATTTATTATTTTAGCTTTAAATTGAATATGAAATGTGTGTGTGTGTGTGTATACATACAAGCTAAAAGCTATATAAATGTATCTCATATATATATAGAGAGAGACTTAGATATAAAATTTGTGTGTGTAATATGTATATATATAGAGAGAGAGAGAATTTTATGAATATATATCAATTATAAAACTATATATCTAAATTCATATTCATCAATTTTAATCAATATATATTTTTATGTATAAAAACCTGTCGACCCTGAAAATGAGGGAGACCTCAATGGTTTGATGATGATGTATATATATCAATAGAGAGAGAGAGAATGACATGGGTATGAAACTAAATTTATTATTTTAGATTTAAATTGTATATGTTGTGTGTGTGTGTGTGTGTGTGTGTGTGTGTGTGTGTGTGTGTGTTCAGAATGAGACTGGTGATAAATAAATATTTGGAACACACCCACAATTTGAAACAAGCGTGTGAAGAACACGTGTGACGGTGATGGTTGAACGCCGCAGATCGAGATGTCACCTTAACGTTTATGAGAGCTTTATCAATCAACCCGATTGATCCGATGATCGATCGTAAGCATTGATGGTGTCGATGCTCCGCTGCAGACGGCCGCTCAGATCCTGGCATTGCCGGTGCTCAACCACGCCCTGCTGTTTGCCAACAAAAGCTCCTCAGACTTCCAGGAGCTGGACGCCGCCTTCAAAGAAGCTGCCGCGGCGTTCAGGACGAAGGTGACAACCATACACACACACACACACACACACACACACTCGCAGGAGCTCACCGTGTTGCATGTGTGTCCAGATCGTGTTCGTGCTGGTGAACGTCGACGAGCACCGCAACGGCCGCATGATGGAGTACTTCCAGGTGCGCACCTTCGAGGCGCCGCTCGTCCGATTGGTCAACCTGACCAACCATGTGACCTACCACCTGCCGTCGGACATCTTGGACGCCGAGACCGTGAAGAAGTTCTGCCAGTCCTATTTGGACGGCAACGCCAAGGTACCTCTGGTGTGTGTGTGTGTGTGTGACAGCTCTTATACTGAGGTTGCCCTGATGTACACCCTGTGTGTGTGTGTGTGTGTGTGTGTGTGTGTGTGGAGCAGCCGAAGCTGCAGAGCGAGCCGGTGCCGGAGGGCTGGGACCGCCAGCGGGTGAAGCAGCTGGTTGGAGAGACGCTGGAGAAGGTGGCCTTCAACCCCAACAGGACGGTTTTGGTCTTGTTCTGTACGTAAGAGCCGTTTCTCCACCGTGTTTCCGTCGGTGAAAGGTGTCGGAGACGTGCGACCGATCAAATTGGAGTTTGTAGAAGAACAAATACCCTGACTTTTCGCTGGAGATACTTTCCAAGACCCCCCCCTCCGCGAAAAGTAAGTTTCCGCGAAGTCGAGACGTGATACATTTTCACGATATTTACGAACCGACATTTTTTTTTCTTCAGAAACATCAGTATAGGCCAGGGCTCGGCAACCCTCGCAGTATTCAATTCAAATGTATTTCAATTTAGTTGGTTCATTTCAAAATATCATTTTAAATTTGAAGATTGTGGAGATCTGGAAACAGCTAAATGTGTTAGCATCTTTTTGTGGCTCTTAAAAAGCGACTGCACAGAGACGACGGCAATTTAAGTTTAGCGCTTTTTTCCATAAATGCTAAGAAGACTCTAATAGACATTGAGAATTTTTAAATAAAAGTAACCTTCAACAAAACATATTTTTCCAGCATTCAAAATGTTTTGTTGCATGCAGAAATGTCATTTCGTTTTCACTGCAGTGAAAAAACATAAAAAAAACTTTTTTTTTTTGTTTATACATAGCATAAACGCATAAAAAAATAACGTTATATGCTGTGTTAGTTCATTTAAAATTTCAAAAGGGTTACGCGAAAAAAATATGTGTATATATGTATAAATAAATTACTGTACAAAATGGTGCAAATTGTAATTATAGTAATTATTACTGTAATTTAATTATAAAGTGCCACGCCCCCGCTAATCAAGTTCCAAAAGGTGACAGACCCATATCGTCGCCTCAGTTTAGTTTAATTTTACTATATATATATCTTTTTTTTTTCTTCTTAGGCTAGGGTATGGCTATTTCATCACAAAAAAAACATCAAATACTGCTAAAAAATGATCAATCATGAGAACCGAATAATAAAAAAAAAAAAAAAAAAAGAGTGAAAATCAAACCTCGAAGTAGCGAGGGTCCACTGTATAACAAATTAATAATCAATTATCAAAACTACAGGAACGTAATCGATTCCAGGTAGATTATTGACCTATTATAGAGATCCAACCATTGGGTCCGTCACGCTATCTTCTGATTCTTCATCCTCCACCTGAAGGTTTGCTTTCACACCATCTGATAACGCCGATTTTCCCGTAACGACGACAACTTTACTTCCTGGTTGCCGACCACATGTCCACGAAGCGACCAATCGGGGGGCAGAAAGGCTCCCACGTGTGAGATGAACGCGAGATGCTAATTAGCGAGATGCTAAAACGCTCTTTAACCAAAATACATGCATGCAGTTCCACGTTAAGGCTTGAAATGTAACTCCGAACACGTGTTCATCCACCGTCATCCTTTTCCCGCGATGCTAGCATCATCGCTGTGCACGTGTCTCCTCCAGATCTTCCCTACAGCGTCGAGTCGCGCGCTCTTTTCCCGCTGTTGGAGGAAGTGGCCGAGGCCTTCTCGGAGCAGGAGGACGTGGTCGTCGCTCGAATCGACGCCTCCGCCAACGACATCAACCTGTCGACGCAGCGCCGCTACCCGGCCGTCTGCCTCTTCCCCGCCCTGTACGCCGAAAGGGTACGCCGCCGGAACCGTCCGACGCCTGAAAACGCGATGACGCTTGCTAATTAGCTTGAGGAGAACGTTTCCTTTGAGTCCGATGTAATCTGTCGCTAAAAGCCAAGGGCATGTTCTGGGGCGAAGAGAGATAAGATGTCTCGAACGACGATAACGGCGGGATTTGACGCGCGTTTCCCCGGCAGATGGTGATTTACACCGGCGAGATGAAGGTGGAGGACCTGCTGAAGTTTGTACGTAAGGAGATGAAAATAGCCCAGAAGGACAGGGTGAAGGTAAATCTCCAGCCGCCTTCGGTCTGCTAAAAATACTTCCCTTTTGTCCAAAAAAAAAAAAAAGAAAAAATCTCTCTTCGCTTGCAGGAAGACGAAGACAGGAGGAAGTACATCGAGGCGGCGAAAGCTAAGGATGCGAAAAAACGAAAAGACGAGCTTTAAGAACAGAACCGTGTGTGTGTGTGTTTCATGCACGAATAAATCCTGAAAACACGCCCAGGCTGACGCTGCCGTATCTTTCAGTTTCAGCTTCAAACAAACCGAGGAAGAAGGAGGAGTCCGAACCCGCGGAGCTCTGCAGGCTCAGGAGGCGTTCATGTGTTCATTATTCCAACTCTCAGCCGTCACATTCCAGGCTTTCTTTTTGGGGAACAGCTGTTCAATCTGCTTAATGCACGGTTAATTTCATAATCCTGTTCGAAGGGCTTTGCAAACAGCAGATGTGACCTGTATTCTCCCCTTGATTAAAATAGTAATAATAATAATAAAAATTATTATTATTATTATTATAATGAACATGGATTCATTCATTCTCAGCACTGCTCATGTTGAGGTCAGGGTCATGGAGGGCTGGAGTCGATCCCAGCTGTCACTGAGGGAGAAGCAAAGTTCACCCTGGACTGCAAACCAATTTTCAGGGCCACGTAATAATAATAATAATAATAATAATAATGATATTAAGTCCAAAAGCAGGGTTTGAATGCATGCAGGAGTTCATTGAATTGCCCAGATGAGTGAATGAATGCTTGTATGTCTCTGCTGTCGACTGAACCCGGACCCGTCGAACAACGACGGTTAAATAAACATGATTGGTAAAGGAATGCATGAACAAGTCATAATAATTACAATTATTATATTCATTATATAATTATTGTATATAGTATTATGATAATTATCATATAATATAATTATAATAATTATTAAAATAATTAATTAATGGAGTCTATCACAGGTCCAACCACACCCTGCCTGTTGATCACAGGATCCCATTCTAAGAATAATGATGGATGAAAAATAAGTAATAATTGAATTATGGAGCCTAACCCAGGTGCTGCCCCATAATAATGATAAGTATAATATAATAAGAGTAGTAAATACATAATGTAATAATAAAAATAGTAATTAAAAAAATATCAATTAAATCATTGAGCCTATCCCAGGTGCTGCCCCATAATAATAATAATAATAATAATAATAATATAGTTTTAATGTTATAATTGTAATAATTAATACATAATATGATGATGATAAATTAATGATAAAATTGCAGGATGAAAATTTAATAATAATGATTACGCTAATACCTCGTTATTATGATTTATATTTGATATAAAAAAACATAATTTAAAAAAATATAATAAAAAATAAAATATATATAGATTTCATTGAAAAAATATTTTAAATAATGACAAAGACGTGCAGAGCATCCACACCTGTATTTATATTATTTTAAATCTCGAATAAAAAGCCAGCCGGTGCGTTCGAGAGACATGAGTTTGTGCAGGATTTGAAGATTTCAGACCTGTCTGAGAATCCCCCCCCCCCCACCCTGCAGGCGTCCGTCCACCTGCGCGCCCACGCCGTGCGTTCACGGTTAATTCTGCGGCGCAGCCTCGGAGCGGCGCCGGTGACGCGGCGTGACTTCACGCACGGAGGCTGGAGGACGGAAGACGCCGCCGCCGCCGCCGCCGCCCCGCGCTGCTCCCCGGCCGTCGCTGCTCGTCTCCGCGGGCGAAGGCTGCTCCTCCTCCGGCGGGATGGAGGCCAGGGGCGCGTACGGCGCCACGAAGGCCGGCGGCGTCGCCTTCGACCCGGTCGCCTTCTTCACGCATCCCCGGACCATCCTCCGCCTCCTGTCGTGGGTAAGAATCCCGTGCACGTCCGGGCCTGCAGCCCCTCCATCCCTCCCTCTCTCTCCACCTCCTTCTCTTTTGTGCATCCATTTAAAACCGTCAATGTCTCATTTTTATTTAGATATCTCGGTTTGTTTGTTTTTTTTGGGGGGGGGGGCGGGGGGTATTTTCCCGCACCGGTCGATCCAGACGCGGCCTCTTTTGTTTTCTTTGTTTTCGGGATGAACGGATGAGGAGGAGGAGGAGGAGGAGGAGGAAAACACCAGCTCCCTCCTCCCTCTTTGCACTCCGAATTCAATTTGGAGGTGGCGAAAAAAAACAAACAAACCAGTAGAATAAACACATCGGAGGGTTTTGCAGACAGGAAACGATTAATATGCAAAGTCAGTCATTGGATGGCGGGTGAAGGAAGGTTTGCTCCATTTTTCGGATTTTTACTTCTATTTATTGTGTTGTTTGTGCTCGCCGTAAACACTTGCTTACTTGTTGCCGGGCGGCGCGGCGGAGAAGCTGTTCGAGCTTCCACCTCCTGGACAGAAGGTGCCGGTTGGACTGTGGAGGCTCCATGTTCTCCACGTGTCTGCGTGGGGTTCCTCACACGGTCCAAACACATGCAGGGAGGTTCAATACACATGTGGATGAGAGGATGAATGTTGTCTATTTGACTCATGAATGAGAGGGTGAATGCTTGAATGTACCGTCATTTCTGGGCTATAGAGCGCACCGCAATATAAGCCGCACCGGCTAGCCGATCGCTATCTTGAACAGACTCAGGATTTCCCGGTAATTTCACCGGTCTGATGTGAAGAAGATAAATGTTTTAGCGGCGTGAAGCTGGTTAACCCCCCCCCCACCCCCCAAAAAAAAAAAAAAAAAAAACATATATTAGCTGCATCGTTGTTTAAGTGAAAAAAGTCGCGGCTTATCGTCCGGAAATAACAGTATCTATAATGTGTGAATGAAAAGATGAATGTTGTGTGTGTGTGAATGCTCAGATGTCTCTGACCTGTGAATGTCTGGGTGAATCTTTGTTTCTAAATCACACCTGAATGAGAGGGTGACTTGCTGTATGTCTCTATGACCTGCGAAAGCTGTGTCTATTTGACTCATGAATGAAAGGGTGAATGCGTGATGTCTCTATGACACGTGAATGACTGGGTGAATACTTGTATGTATGTAATGCGTGAATGTCGTTTGTATCTGAATGAGAGGATGAATGGTTGTTTATGACATATAAATGAGAGGGTTAATGGCTGAATGACGTGTGAATGAGACGGTGTATTTTATTGTTACTATCACACCAGAATGAGAGGGTGAATGTTGTGTCTATTTGACTTATGAATGAAAGGGTGAATGCTTGGATGTCTCTATATGATTCATGAATGAGAATGTGAATATTTGTTTCTATGACGTGTGAATGAGAGGGTGAATACTTGTCTATCACATGAACAAGAGGGTGCATGTTATTTTTACATTACATTACATTACATTACAGCAGTGTTTCTCAACCTTTTTTGAGCCACGGCACATATTTTACATTAGAAAAATCACACACCACCAAATACATATGTCAAAAACATTTTTGAACGAATTAGAATGAAACCATAGTCTCACTTTACTTAGTGTGAAATCTAATATATCTAATATCTGTAGATTCGTCAAGTTGCAATGCAAATTTCCCACTGATGTGCAACTTTTCCAGAACACTTTTTTCAATGTCTGAAGACACGTCATCGATATGTCTGGAAATGGTATCATTTGAGAGAACTGGCTATTTCTTTATCAGCGTCAGAGTCGAGCATTTCTTCTACAATGATTTAGCCGGCAGGTAGTATTAATGTTTTGCTACGGAGTTTGGCTGTTTGGATTTAGAGACGAGTTCAGCTTTCACCGCTTTCTCACTCGTCTTGGTAGTTTTCAACAACGCTGCCTGTTTGTTTACGCAGATACAAGTACTTTTTATTTGAAAAATGTATCACCCAAAGCGTCACTAATCCCTCTGATACACAGATGCACAGGTTCATTCACTACCCGTCGCCATGGAATGGACACGCTGCCCACATAGACATAGGAAGACACATTATTTGCGTTGGATAAATAATTTTCGGACCAATCGGGTGAAAGTGGGCATTTTTCCACGGGACACCTGATGATCTCTCACGGCACAGTGGTTTGGAAACACTGACTTACAGCCTTTGGGCAGACGTTTTTATCCAAAGTGACTTACAAAAAGTGCAACTCAGTCACCTAAGATCCAAAGTACCAGTTGTCGGAAGTCAGAAGTGACCCCACTGACAAAAAGCATCTCAAAACCATATACATACATTCCTTTCTTTGTTTTTTTTTTTTTTTTCTTCGTGGGGTTGGGGGCTAAGTGCAATTATTGGGGTAGTGCTTGATAAAGAGGTATGTTTCTATGACATGTGAATGAAAGGGTGAATGCTTGGATCTCTATATGACATGAATGAGTGTCATGTACCAACCTTGAGTTCCGGGTTGAGCGTCCCAGATAATGAATGAATGAACGAATGTCTCTGCCGACCGTTGTCGTGTGATGGAGTGCAGATGTGCCGTTAAGCCTCCACGGGCATACGATCATGAGGATCTGTTCTCAAAAGATCAGTGTCCGCACCACATGTCCGATCATGCGGTTTCCAAAAAAGCTACGTCACCTGGATTACCAAAACAACCGAGATCTCCGGCCGTTCGGGGTAAATTTAATGCGATTAAGTGCAAATTTATTCATGCAGTGATATTTTACTCCAAACGGCGACCGGCTCGATCCGCAGGCTCCCGGATTTTTACACATGAAGACGTTTCAGCCCTCATCTAAGGGGTTTCCTAACATAATATATTTTTTTTTAAACAAAAAATTTACCAGAAAATCTATATTTTACAAGAATTCGCCAAGACCTGGATGACTGAGAACCTCCAGACACATGAAGATACAGTGTTAACAATATTCAAAATCAAGCATTCAGCTTGTTAGTGTTAAAAACCATAGAAAGAGCAAAGTATATGAGGAATGATTCATTCATTCATTCATTCATTCATTCATCCATCCGTTCATCCTCTCATTTATATTGCATATCGGGACATAGCGTCATATCAACAGGATAGGAAGACCGAAGCATGATCTGCAGGGTGTGAGTGTGTGTGTGTGGAATGCGAACTATTCACACACACCTGTGACTTCATTCTCTTCTACCCGTGAAATAATAAACAGTACGGTGTGTGTGTGTGTGTGTGTGTGTGTGTGTGTGTGTGTGTGTGTCTCCTCACACGCCCTTGCAGGTTTTCTCCATGGTGGTGTTCAGCTGCATCGTGAACGAGGGCTACATCAACATCGGCAGCGAGCGTTTGCTCTGCGTCTTCAACAACAACGCTGACGCCTGTAACTATGGCGTCACCGTGGGAGTGGCCTGTTTCCTTGGCAGCATCGGTTTCCTCATCTTGGACTTTTACTTTCCCTCCATGAGCAGCCTAAGAGACAGGAAACGCGCCGTTCTGCTGGACCTTGTCTTTTCTGGTAGTGTACACAAACACACACACACACACACACACACACACACACACACATGGACGATAAGAGGAGCAGGTCAAAGTCACACTGATAACGGGGGGGTGTGAGGATGCAGTCTGTTCATGATCCAGATGCTCACAGCTGGAAAACACACTGTTCGGTTAACAAGGTCAGAATGAGCCGACACAAGGAAGGCACTGTTTTTAATTTAAAAAGATAGAAAAATAAAAAAATAAAACATTTTTTTGTTTTATTTTTAAACTCATCTAAATTGTTATTTATTATAATTATCATGAGCTCAATTCAAGGCCGAAAGAGAAAAAAAGCAACAGGCTACTTTTCAAATGCAAGACAGTCTTTCATCAATTAAAGGTCATGTTTTTTCATCCTATTTTATTTGTTTTGTTTGCTTCCATCTTCTGGCACCTGTCGAGACTTTCCCTCCTATATCCTCCATCACCCAAACATCCTGCACGTCCTTCCCATCTCTATCACTGTGTTGCCAACAGAGGGTAAAGAATGAGGGATAAACTATGTATAAATCATTCCCTCCCTCCTCACTGTCCAACCGAGCATACAAGTCATCATACGCCCTTAGTTTGGCCTTTGTTACTTGTACATTTACTTTGTACTACTGTCTGCTCTATTCAGTCCCCTCAATGTCCTACTTATTTTTGGCTAACCTCTTTCTCTGCACGTACTCCCGCACTTCTTCATTCCACCACCACCAAGTCTCCTTAGCTACTCTCCTTCCAGAAGACACATCAAGTCCTGTCCTACCTTTCCCCCTGACCACATTAGTCATCTGGAAGTTCACCCTGACCACCCACAGCTTGTCTAGACTCCTCCCTTTTCAGCTTCCGACACCTTTGTCCTCTGCTCTTCCTTTCTCCTCTTCATCCTCCTTAGTGACAAACCACCATCCCATGCTGTCTGGCTACACTCTCACCTTCAGATTGCATCATCTGTCCAAGATGTAGTCTACCTGCGTACTCCTACCTCTGCTCTTATTAGTTAACCTATGTTCCTGCCTCTTCTGGAGCAAGTATTTTTGCAAAGTCTACCACCATCTGTCCCTCTGTGTTCCTATCCTGGAGACCAAATCTGCCCATCACTTCTTCACCACCTCTTTTGCCTGCACCACTCTGTCCATCGAGGTCTGCACCAACTCCCACTTTGTCTAACTCCAAAATTTTTCCTTCTCTAACTCACCTCCCACCTGTGGGGCATAACTGCTAACAACATGTAGCACCGCACCTTCTATTTCCAACTTCAGAGTCTTACTCTTTGCACTTCCAGAACATTCCTAACAAACTCCTCCTTCAAGGTAGCTCTTCCCCTATTTCTCTTCCTGTCAATACTGCGATGGCACAACTGAAAACCTGAACCTAAGCTTCTAGCATGGCTACCTTTCCACCTGGTCTTCTGGACA